>NC_034590.1:146486895-146489194 GCF_900095145.1 Mus pahari
CTGGATAGTTTTAGCTCCCTTGTCAAAAGTCAAGTGACCATAGGTGTGTGGATTCATTTCTGGATCTTCAATTCTATTCCATTGATCTACATGTCTGTCACTGTACCAGTACCATGCAGTTTTTATCACAATGAGCAGTCAATACTCTTAACCGTGGAGTCATCTCTCTAGTCCCCCAGTACCTTTCACGTCTCTCTTCCACTCCCACCTAATCACCCTTTCTTTCTGACAAGTCTCCCCTCTTATTTTTATGTGTTTCTCACGACCCACTTCATCTAACACGTGTTGCCTGCATTAGCATGCATGAAGGAGATGTTTACATGAGCAAGGGCAACTGATCAGTGACCATAGCACTGAGTAATGACTCCCTCTATCCAGATAAGCATGAATTCCTAATAGCGCATCAGGGAAGGGTGGGGCCTCATGAGCCCCTTCCCCATCCATGATGGATTATTGATATATATCCAGTCTTGTGCAGGTAATCACAGGTGCAAGACAGATCACTAGTGGCGAAAAATCATCAGGAGTCTTACTCAGTTATGGACTCTGAACTCTGGAGTATTCAGTGTCTTTCAGACCTCCCAGGGAAGATATGGCCATTGGGACAGTGGTGACATGATTATGACAGGGGAAACCTAACCACAGTCTTGTTGGATCTGAGACCCATTCCATGGTTTGGAAATCATGCCTTGTATTGTAAACTTCTTCAAAAGCCTGTGAATTCAGGAGTGCAATAGCAACACCATGTCCAGAAGAGAGCTCTTTATAACACACCTCATCGTCTTAGACTCTTAGAGTTTTTCTGCACCTTCCTGGGTGCCATTCCCCTGAGGCTTGCAGAGAGTGATGTTAATGTGCTGTTTAGGACTGAATATTCAACAGTCGCTTATTTTTATCACTTTGACCTCCTAGGAGTTTGTACATTTACTGCTGTCCACTGCCAAAAGAAACAAACTTCTCTGACCAATACTTAGAGCAGCACTGATTATATGTATATGTATATGTATGTGTGTATATGTGTTTGTACATATATATATATGTACAAACATATATGTATACATATATACACATCTATATACACATAGATATGTATTCATGTACACATATGTATACATATACACACATGTATATGTGCACATATATTCACACATATATATGTATAGCTATATGTGGATATATATGGATATATGTGGCTATATATACATAGTCAGTTAGAAGGTAGTTTATAACATGTCCATTTAATAATGCATCAGTAGTAGAGTCCCCTTTAGGGTCTTTAATCTCCTTAGTCATAGGTGTTTGATTAAGTTTACAGTGCCAGGCATGGGTTTCATAAGTGGAGTGTGTCTCAAATCCAACAAGAAAGTGGTTGGGTTGCCCCCATGATAATCATGTCAACAGTGCCCCAGTGCGCACATCCTACCTGGATGATCAGAACCATAGCTTTCAGAGTCTAAAGCTGAGTGAGACTCCTGATGATTCTTCTGCACTAGCAGTTTGCCCCGTACCTTCTGGCACTATAAAAACAAGACAGCAGGGAGGAAACCTCCAGGTCTGTTCCATTTGAATTTCTCTATGTCTAGTAACTGAAGCAAGTGATGTGTTCAGTAACAGGGTCTCACCAGCTAGTTCTGATTGGCAACCAAGAGCAATGGCAGTTTAAAAGACAACATTTACACAGGTCACTGACCATGGAGAAGTTGAAGTGGCGCCTGCATAGAGTCTTCAACCACTACATTCTAGCATCTTTGGTACAGGAAGCTACTCTACATGTGACCCAAAGAAAAACATAAACACCATACCAGCCACAAACTTGTGGTGTCCTGTCTGCAAGATATGGAAGAGCAATGGTGGCACAAAGCTTTTGGGCCTAATCCACCAATATCTGATTTGACAAGGTCCATTCCACAAGATGCAAACCATACCTGGTACTGCTTGTGTAACTAAGAACCAGAGACTGAATAGCTCAGGGACCTAGGGTAAAATGAAAGACTACTGTTCTATGCAAAACAACAAAACCCAAAATTTGTAGTAAAAAAAAAAAAAAGATTCTTAATGATATAATGATATTTTATTATGGTAATAGATGAGTACTTTGCTTAGCCATCATCAGAGAAGCTTCTAATGCAGCAGATAGGAACAAATAAAGAGACCCACAGCCAGATATCACTTACACACACACACACACACACACACACACACACACACACACACACGCACACTCACACGTGCACGCGCACATGTACATGCACATGCACACACTCACGCACACACAGACAGAGACAGAGACAGACAGAGA
>NC_034590.1:146489270-146495995 GCF_900095145.1 Mus pahari
AGAGAGAGAGAGAGAGAGAGAGAGAGAGAGAGAGAGAGAGAGAGAGAGAGGAGAGAGAGAGTTAGAGAGAGAGACAGAGAGAGAGAGAGAGAGAGAGGAGAAATACCTTGGAACATTCAGTCCTACATGAGATGTCTCCATCAAACTCCTCTTCTTAGGTTCAGGGAACTTCATGGAAGAGGAGGTGGAAAGAGTGTAAGATCCAGAGGGGATGGAGGACAACAAGGATCCAAGACCATCTAAATTAACATGATCAATGTTCATATGAACTCATACAGACTGAGGTAGCAAGCATAGGGCCTGCAAGGATCTGCACCAGGTCCTCTCTGGATACATTATGGCTTCCAGTTTAGTGTTTTTATGGTATTTCTGAGTATTCAAATGAATGAGTCTCCGATTCTTGTGCCTTTTCTTGGGCTCTTCTCCTTCTGTTGTTTTGTCCAGTTCAACTTTGATGTGTTAGTCTTTGTTTTATTTGATTATATTGTTTGGTTATATTTTATTATTATGTCTTAGAAGCCTCTTTCTTTTCTAATGAGAGAGAACGAGGGTGGATTTGGATACGAACAGAAGTGGTAAGGAACTGGGAGTAGAGGGAGGAGAAACTGTAATTAGGATATCTTATGTGACAAAAGTCTATAGTCAATAAAAGAAAAATTAAATAATGAAAAATAAAGCCTGTGATATGTGAAGTTATGCATCATAACCTGTTTGTCTATGAAAACTGAGGAACAGGGAGTAGGTAAATCACTTAGAATTCAGCTATGAAGTTTGTGTTTTTTGATAGATACTGAAGAAGGGAGTATTATTAAATTCAAAGGAATGGGAATGTCTGGTTAATTGTGTCATGGTTATTGGTTCTTAAGATCACGGGAAACACATGCCATCACTAAGGATGCTGCATATAGGCCTAATGTGTAACACTTCATGGGTGCACAATGAGTATTGTGAATAATAGTAGAAATAATGGACTATGTTTCTGCATGAACTCCCTTGTGGTTTGTGATATATCTGCACACTCATAACTTTGAACTGACACTGCTTAGCCCTTAGCTGGGTGGAATGGTGCACACATTACTTTTTTGTCATTTTGGTCATGAGCCATGCTCTCTCTTCTTGTGTCATTTAACTGAAGCCAAATGATTTTTGGAGAATAACTCAAAATGAAGACATTGATGAAGATCATCTCCGGATCTCCAATCTCAGAGAGAAACCTGACGTTAATGAACTTCTGAACAAGTCATTAAAAAAAAAAAGAAAGAAAAAAAGAAAAAGAAAAAGAAAAAAGAATGGAAAAGAAAGGTCACACAAATAAAATAGGTAAAAGGGTCAGGGATAGCCCATGTTCCAATTGTTAGGATTTTTGCAAGAACACCAAGCTATTCAGACATAACATATATGCAGAGGACCTAGGTCACATACCTACAGGCTCCCTGATCTCTGCAAGTTCCCATGAATCCTAGTCAGATGATTCTGTGGGTCATGGCATGTCTCTGACCCCTCTGGTTCCTCTGATCCTTCCTTCCTTCCTTCCTTCCTTCCTTCCTTCCTTCCTTCCTTCCTTCCTTCCTTCCTTCCTTCCTTCCTTCCTTCCTTCCTTCCTCCCTCCCTCCCTCCCTCTCTCCCTCCCTCCCTCCCTCCCTCCCTCCCTTTCTTCTGTAGGAGTCCCTGAGCTTTGTCTAATGTTTGCCTGTGGGAAAAGCACACTGGTGGCAGGTTGATTTGGAGGTTTTGTGGCTGGGTTGCCTTGCCTGATTACAAGAGATGGTCAGTTCCAGCCCCAAGTCCCCCATTGCCAGGAGTCTTTGACAGAGTGACTCTTGTAGAGTCCTTCTAGTTGCCCTTGCACTGCGTTTCTACCTGGCCCCTGAAGTGCCCTCCTATTCCAATTGCTTTTCCAAGTATTTGTTCCCTTCCTCTACTTCCCATCTGACCTCTCCTGTTCCCAACCTCTCCTGCCCCCAGTTCACTTGAAAAATCTATTCCATTTCCTCTGATTTTGTTAATTGGAATATTCTCTTTGCCTTTTAGTTAAGTTGGATAAGGGTTTGTTTATCATGTTGATTTTCTCAAAGAACCAACAACTCTTTGTTATATCGATTCTTTGTATTGTTCTCTTGTTTCTATTTTATTGATTTCAGCCCTCAGCTTGATTATTTCCTGCTGTCTACTCTTCTGAGGTGTGTTTGATTATTAGGTTCTAGAGCTTTCTGATGTGCTGTTAAGTCACGAGTATGATATTTCACTAATTTATTTATAAAGGAACTATGGTGATTAAAAGTTTTGCTGGTATAGTAATCTGGGCTGGCATTCATGGTCTGCTAGATTTTTTAAAGGCATTTTTTTATTAGTTATTTTCTTCATTTACATTTCAAATGCTATCCCCAAGGCCCCCTATACCCTCCCTCCCAGCCCTGCTCCCCAACCCACCAACTCCTGCTTCCTGGCCCTGGCATTCCCCCATACTGGGGCATATCATCTTCACAATACCAAGGGCCTCTCCTCCCATTGATGACCTACTAGGCCATCCTCTGCTACATGTGTAACTAGAGACACAGCTTTGGGGGGAGGTGGTGGTACTGGTTAGTTCATATTGTTGTTCCTCCTATAGGGTTGCAGACCCCTTTAGCTCTTTGGGTACTTTCTTTAGCTCCTTCATTAGGGGCCATGTGTTCCATCCAATAGATAACTGTGAGCATCCACTTCTGTATTTGCCAGGAATTGGCATAGCCTCACAAGAGAGAGCTATGTCAGGGTCCTGTCAGCAAAATCTTTCTGGCATATGCAATAGTGTCTGGGTTTGGTGGTTGTATATGGGACGGATCCCCAGGTGGGGCAGTCTCTGGATGGTCTTTCCTTCTGTCTCAGCTACGAACTTTGTCTCTGTAGCTCCTTCCATGAGTATTTTGCTCCCCATTCTAAGAAGGAGCAAAGACACATTGTTCTTCCTTTTTCTTGAGTTTCATGTGTTTTGCAAATTGTATCTTGGATATTCTAAGTTTCTGGGATCTGCTAGAGTTTGCAAGACATCTGTACAGGCCCTTCTGGCCTTTAGAGTTTCCACTGAAAATTCAGGTGTAATTCTAGTGGGTCTGCCTTTATATATTGCCTGGTTTTCCCGTTCAGCTTTTAATATTTTTGCTTGTTGTGTGTGTTTAGTCTTTTGATTATTGTGTGATACCAGGACTAAAGATAGTGAATTCTTTATCCACAGTTTAGGAGAGCCTAAAGGGAGGGAATGCCCATGATTCCTACATCTGTATAATAGTGCTTACGTAGCTGTTTGTTTTCTATGACACTTAATGAACTTTTTCAAGAATATTTTAGAGTGCTTGTTATTTTATTTTTTGAAGAGGAAAATGAGTACAGGAAGCGGCTGAGGATGAAGAAGAAACTATAGCTCCCTGGTGGCATGCCTGGAGATCTTCTTATCATTTTGAACTTAAAGATTTTGAGCATGTTAAAGATAACATTTCCATTCTCAAAAGAGCTAAGTAGCAATGGAGTTAATGGAAGGATAAAACCCACTTCCTTGCTAGTTTACATATGAGTGCCTTAAGGGGTGCCATGAACACAGTGCCACCAAGCTTGTTGCCTTTTTGTTACCAGCACTCCTGACACCTGTAAACTGGCACTGCTAACTCAAAGGTAGGTGTCTTTTTGTTGGTAGCTGAGATGAGAATTATAACTGACACATGCTTTGTTTTAGAAGTAGTTTTGTCCTTTGTGGCTTTTTGTTAGTTTTGGGAGCAGGAGGGATTCTTGTGAATATATCAGGGCAGATTTCTTTAGATGCCAGGAAAATCAAGTGGCCACTATTCCACAGAATTCCCCTTTATCTCCTGAGACTGAATTCTAAAGATAGTGCAATAATGATAGCAAACTCAGAAAGAAATCCCAGGTCCTTTTCTTTTCAGACATTTCATTCAACTTCTTGACCTTTGAAGAGATTATTGTCTTCCACTTTCTTATAACTTTAACAGGGTTTCACTGAGTTAAGATACTCAGGGCCAAATGACTATTGATGATATAATCAACAGAATAAAAACCTAATTCAATTACGTGTCTTCAATACAAGTACTTATTTTTGTGAGTGCATGGAATTTTAGACTTTTTTCTTTTTATGCATTATTTTATTCATTTACATTTCCAACATTATCGCCCTTCCCAGTTTCCCCTCCACAAATCCCCATCCCCTCCCCTCTCCCCCTGCTTCTATAAGGATGCTCCCCGACCTACCCACTCAATCCTGCCTCAGTGCCCTAACATTCCGCTATGTTGGGGTATCAAGTCTTTCACAGGACTAAAACATTCCCCTCCCCTTGATAAAAGACAAGGCCATCCTCTGCTACATGTGCAGCTGGAGCAATGGGTCCCTCCATGTGTACTCTTGGTGGCATAGTCCTGGGATCTTGGGAGGTCTGGTTGATTGATGCTGTTGTTCTTCTTATGGGGTTGCAAACCCCTTCAGCTCCTTCAGTCCTTCCCCTAACTCCTCTACTGGGGTCCTCATGCTTAGTTCAATGTTTGGCTACGTGCATCCAAATCTGTATTTGTCAGGCTCTGGCATAGCCTCTCAGGGTATAGCTATACCAGGCTCCTGTCAGCAAGTACTTCTTGGCATCAACAATAGTATCTGGGTTTGGTGTCTGTAGATGGAATGGATTCCTAGATGGGACAGTCTCTAGATGGCCTTTCCTTTAGTCTCTGCTTCACTCTTTTTCCCTGCATTTCCTTTTGACAGGAGCAATTCTAAATTAGTATTTTTTAGATAGGTGGTGTATTAGTCAGGGTTCTCTAGAGTCACAAAACTTATGGCTAATCTCTATATAGTAAGGAATTTGTTGATGGCTTACAGTCTGTAGTCCAATAATAGCCAGCAGCAGCTGTGAATGGAAGTCCAAGGATCTAGCAGTTGCTCAGTCCCACAAGGCAAGCAGGCAAAGAAGAGAGAAGTTTCCTTTTTCCAATGTCCTTATATAGATCTTCAGCAGAACGTGTGGCCCAGATTAAAGGTGTGTGCCACCACACCTGGATCTGGGATTTGCTTTGCCCCAGATGACCTTGAATTCAAATTCTCCTTGCCTTACTCACCTGGGATTTATAGCCACCATACTTCAAGATCTCCATGCCAAGATCCAGGTCAGAAACTTGTATCTATCTCATACCTCTTTACAAGATCAGGATCATAGGTGAGCCTTCCAATTCTGGATTGTAGTTCATTCCAGATATATTCAAGTTGGCAACCAGGAATAGCCACTACAGATGGGTAGCCTTATCCCTCAACTGGGGACCCATACCTATCCACTGGATATGGTTTCTACAGATTCTCTCTCCCTTTCATTAGGTATTTTGGTTAATGTCATCCCTTTTGGGTCCTGGGAACCTCTTGGGTCCCTGGCATCTGGGACTTTCTGGTGGCTATCCTCAGTTCTCCCTCCCTCACTGTTATATACCTCTGTTCAAATTCCTGACCCTCTGTACATCTCCCCACGCCCATCTCCTCCTACACCTGATCCTGCCCTCCCTTTCCCTTCCTCCTTTCTTTTAAGACAGCATGAGTTTCTAGTAACCTGGAGTACCTACCTAGCACATCTCTTAGTGGCCATAAGAGATATCATTGCTTGCTTATAGCATTTTTCTATTGTGTAGAGACAGAGAATCTTTTAAGGAAATCACGTGGTATTTCTCTGTCCATTTATGAGAGTTGATACTGAATATGGAATCTGTTTTGTCAGTATGGCTAAACATATCACTTGCTCTGTGAAGAAGTTCCTTTTTATGTATTGTTTTTGATGAATTGAGTTCTTCTCATACCTCTTTACATTGACCTTGCATGCTTCTTGTAATTACATACACCAGAATGTTCGTCTAGATGGAATCCTTTCTGGTTTCTACATAAAGATTTCATTGATTTTGTGTTACTGCATACACCTTTGGAAGACTCCAGCAAGGCTATCAACCTTAACGTTCCAGATTTTCTTTAATGAACTTCCAAGATCTGGCTCGTCAGCAAATTCTACTATCTGCCTTTTCATACCTCTTAGAATCTTATGTAATCATTTCTTCATTTAAATTCTCACAACTCAGTACCATACAACAAATCCTAGTAGATGTTTTATTATTAAAACTTAAAAAATCCCACAAGCCAATGTATCCAAGAAAATTTGGATTTATCTCCTGAGACTGAGTTCTAAAGATAACACAATATACATTGCATTGATATATAGATATCATAGATAGATAGATCAATATATATATTTTATATATATATAAAATTGATGTAGATAAATAGATGCAATATCAATAGCTAGATAGGAGTTACTTTTATTATTATTATTATTATTATTATTATTATTATTATTATTATTTTCTTTATTTACATTTCAAATGCTATCCCTAAAGTTCCATGTACCCCCCTCCCCCGTGCCCCTGCTCCTCTACCCACCCAGTCCCACTAATTGGCCCTGGCCTTCTCCTGTGCTGGGTCATATAAAGTTTGCAAGACCAAGGGGCCTCTCTTCCCAATGATGGCCGATTAGGTCATCTTCTGCTACGTATGCAGCTAGAGACTCGAGCTCAGGGGTTACTGGTTAGTTCGTATTGTTGTTCCACCTACAGGGTTGCAACCCCCTTCAACTCCTTGGGTACTTTCTCTAGCTCCTCCATTGGGGGCCCTGTGTTCCATCCAATAGCTGTCTGTGAGCATCCACTTCTGTGTTTGC
>NC_034590.1:146496505-146498566 GCF_900095145.1 Mus pahari
GTTCCTCTTTCTCCACAATCTCTCCAGTATCTGCTGTCACCTGAATTTTTATTCTTAGCCATTCTGACTGGAGTCTGTCCCAGCAGCTGTGTCACTTCTGCAGGCCGCCCTCTCCCTGGCAGTGCACTGGAGCAAAGGTGGCCCTCCTACTGGTTTAGGCCCTGAGACTGCTCCTGGGAAGACATCAGTCCTAGGGCAGGAAAGGTACGGGATGACTGGAGCCAGAAATGGGATCTTTCCCAGCAGCTGTGTCGCTCCTGCAGGCCGCCAGGAGTTACTTTTATTGTTGCTGCAACAATACTTGACATCAGAGACTTCAGGGGAAAAGATTTATTTATACCATTTTTTATTTTTATTTTATTGGCACACAGTTTCAAAAAGATGCAACCATGACATCTTAGACAGGTACCCTGTAAAGTTGTTATTAGTGTCAAACCAGAGCTCCTGTATGATTTTCCTTAGGTTTAACGAAAGCCCTTTCCTCTATTTCTATTCTCAGTGGAACTGGCTTATGATACAATCACTGTGTCATATTTCTCCATGGCTTGAGTATTCGAGTCACCTGCTGATCTCAAGTTTAAACACTTTATTCTTTTAACCTCTCTCTAGACTTCTCTCCTTTTATTTTAATTGGTTACCCATGAATCCTTTATGAGATCTCGAGTTTTGGGTTGACTCTGAGTTGAACAGAGTAGCTGAACACAATTTTCTCCATCATTGCCTCTAAAGACAGATCATTTAGAGATACTACATGGGAAACTACTTTGAGAACCTTAAACTACTGCCTAGTAGAAGAAGTGTCTTTTGGTTGCGCACCTTGTGTGGAGGTTGTCATTTATGGAAACAGGATCTAAATCTTCCCTTTTCTGGCCATTCACTTGTTTAGTCAGTACTATCTTTATTCGTGAATTCCAAGTGGTGGTCATAGTATTAGAGACTGGGCAAAGCCCATTGGGCTAGATTGGTGTCTTAATCCCTCTACTGGAAGTCTTTCCTGGTTACAGTAATATATGTATCCCCCACTACCTAGTCTTAGCTAGGGTAACCCTAATAGACATAATGCCTAATGATACTCTATACTCAAAGATTGGTGCCTAACACAACTGTCACCAGAGAGGTTTCATCCAGCAACTGATGGAAACATACAGTGATCCACAGCCAAACATTAGGCAGAGCTCTGAGAATCCTGCAGGAGAGGGGACAGGGAAGTATTGTAGGAGGCAGTAGGGTCAAGGACGAACCCCCACCTCCGCACACACAAAATTAACAACCTTGGACTCCTAGGGGACCTCTGAGCCTGAACCAACAATCAGGGAAGCCTGCATGGATCTAACCTATGCCTTCTGCATATATGTTATAGTGTGTAGCTTGATGTTTTGTGGTAATCCTAACAGAGGGAGCAAGGTCTATTTTTGAAGCTTTTGCCTGCCTTTGGGACCTCTTTCCTCCTACTGGGTTACCTTAATATGAGGGGAGGTGCCTAATCTTACTGTGACTTGATATGCCATGTTTGGTTGATAACCCCAGGAGGCCTGCTCTTCTCTGAAGGGAAAGGAGGATGAGTGGATGGGGAGGGAGGACATGTGGGAGGAGGGCTGGGAAGAGAGGAGAGAGGGGAAACTGCAGTTGGGGTGGAATGTAAGAGAGAATAAATTAATAAAACAAACCCAAATGCTCATTTTCTTTTTTTCTTGTTCTCTCCGCAGCAGAGAGCCAAAGCAAAGCCTGGTCTCTCAGTCACTGCTACCTAAGGAAAGTTCTCCTATGGACAACATGTCCCTAGAAATGCCCTAGAAATGTGAAAGTCATGTAGCTACTGCCAGATTCCAATTTTATCTTATAATTTTTGTCAGGAGGCTCAAAAAGTTTCCATATAAGTAAGACAATTACATTAATACGGGAAGTTAGAGAGCCATCGTTTAAGTAGAAGCATTTATCCAGTTTATCTTAAAAATCCCTAACTACACTTATGAAATATATTCTATCTATATCTTATAGCAAGATTATATATATATATATATATATATATATATATATATATATATATATATATATATATAT
>NC_034590.1:146498661-146502642 GCF_900095145.1 Mus pahari
GTGTGTGTGTGTGTGTGTGTGTGTGTGTAGCATAATGGTACAGTGAAATACAAAGAACATTAAGAGATTTTGTTAACAGAATTTGGAAGGGGAAATTCTTGAACCAAATCTCCAAACAGGTCAGGAAATACCAGGTTTTATCTTAACTATGACAAAGCAATAAATACTTGTTTGGGTATAAAGACAGTAAACTGGAAATAATATATATAACTTAACTGGAGTGTGTGTGTCTGTTTGTGTGTGTATGAAGGAGTCCATGCATGGTGGTGCACTTATGTGTAGAGTCCAGAGGCCTATGTTGGATGTCTTTTCAAAACTTACCTTCTACTTTGTTCTGAGAAAGGGTCTGTAATTGAACCTGCAACTCATCGATTAGACTGGAGGGTTGGCTACCAAGCCTCTGCCTATCTCTGCTTCCCCAGCACTGAACTACATGCACGTGTTACTCCTCAGCCAAACTACACGCACATGTTACTCCTCAGCCGGGATTAGACGTGTGCTTATAAAATGATCACATTCCTGGCTCATCAGTCTCCCAGCTTTAAATTAACCATTCTAATCATGATATGACTTGGACTTGGAGGTCACTTAAAGGCCCAGGGTGTGGCTACAGGGAGGAGGAACCTTTAAGATGTGAGGTCTGATCCTCAAGGGCATTGTAGGACCCTGGCTCCTTTCATCTTCTTGCATTCTGGCTATGATGTGAGACAAAATAAATATTTCTTCCTTGTAAATTGAATTTTTCAGGTCTTTTGTCATAGCGAAGGAAAGTTGTTACACACAATAGCCACATAATAGTCAGCAATAAAAATAAATGAGCTACTGAAATGTGCAGCAGCACAGATATATCTAGCAGCGAATGTTTAATTGCAGCCTCTGTAGCTATGGATACAAATGACACGGGATTAGGAAGAGGAGAATTCATATATATATATATATATATATACATATATATACATATATATATGTATATATATATATATATATACACACACAAACATACACACACATAAGGAAATTAATCATGAGATTCAGAAAAATAATTCAGAAATTATTGTATACTGAGTATTATATTTTGAATATAATTTATTTTGTTGTAAGTCTATGTAACTTGAATTTAAAGAGTAGCTGTATTGTACTTTTAAAATTGAAGATAGATTCTTTTCAAACAACATATTTAGACTATGGTTTCCTATCCCTCAACTCTTCCCAGATCCTCTCCGGTTTCCCATCCACCCAAGTGCACATCCTATCTTTCTCTCTCTCACACTAGTATACAAACAGGCATCTAAAAAAATAATAAAAAAAATTAGATAAAATGAAAACAAACCAGAAGAGTACCAACCAACCAACCAACCAGCTGACCAAACAGAAGAACAAGAGCCAAAGAAAAAGCTCAAGAGAAATATAGAGACACAGACACAGACACAGACACAGACACACACACACACACACACACACACACACACACACACATTCACAAACTCAGAATTTCCATAAAAAACCCAAAACTGGGAACCATAAGATATTTGTAAAAGAATAGCTACTTTTAAAGCTATGGTTTCTTTTTATTTTTTATATTACTTTTAGTATTTTACAGTCTAGCCATTGCCCACTCCCGATCCCTTTGCCACAGTTCCTCATCCCATTCTTCTGCCTGTCTCCAGGAGGATGTCTGCGCCCCACGCCCCACCAGGCCTACCCACTCAAGTTTCTCGAGGGTTAGGTGCTTCTCCCACTGAGAGCAGACCAGGCAGTCCTCTGCTGTACGTGTCAGAGGCCTTGGACCAGTTGGCATACACTGCCTCTGTTGGTGGCTCAGTGTCTGAGACATCTCAGGGGTCTGAGTTAATTAAGACTGCTGGTCTTCCTATGGGGTCACCCTCCTCCTCAGTTTTTTCCAGCCTTTCTCTAATTCAATGATAGGGGTCCCTGACTTCAGCCCAATGGTTGGTTATAAGTATCTGAGTCTGTCCCTGTCACCTGCTTGTTGGGCCTCTCAGAGGACAGCCATGCTAGGCTCCTGTTTGTAAACATGCATAGTATCAATAATAGTGTCAGGCCTTGGAACCTCCCCTTGAGATGGATCCCAAGTTAAGCTGGTCACCTTGGGGACCTCCTTTCCCTCAGTCTCATCTCCATTTTTGTCCCTGCAGTTATTTTAGACAGGAACAATTCTGGGTCAGAGTTATTGACTGTGGGATGGCAATCCCATTCCTCCACATGATGCCCTGTCTTCTACTGGACTCTACAAGGCCCCTCTCCCAACTGTTGAGCATTTCAAATTAGGTCCCTCCCTCTGAGACCTAAGAGTTTCTCACTTCCCAGGTTTCTGGTACTTTCTAGAGGGTCCACTAGACCTCCCACCCCTCGAGGTTGCATATTTCCATTCATTCAGCTGGCTTCTCTCCTGTCTCCTGCCACCCATACCTGATCACGTTTCTCCTTCCCCCCGCTACCTTCTTCCACCCAGCTCCTTTCCTTCCTCTGCCTCCCATGATTGTTTTCTCACCCCCCCCCCACCAACCTTATGACTATCACAGATGAGGTTGCTATGAACATAGTGGATCATGTGCCCCTGTGGTATGGTAGGGCATTTTTGGCTATATGCCCAAGAGTGGTATAGCTGGATCTTCAGGTAGTACTATGTCCAATTTTCTGAGGAACCTCCAGATTGATTTCCAGAGTGATTTTGTCAGCTTGCAATCCCAACAGCAATGGAGGAGTGTTCCTCTTTCTCCACATTCTTGCCAGCATCTCCTGTTACTTGAGTTTTTGATCTTAGCCATTCTGACTTGTGTGAGGTGGAATCTCAGGGTTGTTTTGATTTGCATTTCCTTGATGACTAAGGACTTTGACCATTTCTCTAAGTGCTTTTTGGCCATTCAAGATTCCTCTGGCGTGAGTTATCTTTTTTGCTCTATACCCCATTTTTTTGATTGGGTTGTTTGGGTTTTTTTGGAGGTAACTTCTTGAGTTCTTCATATGCTTTGGATATTAGCCCTTTATCGGATGTGGGATTAGTGAAGATATTTTTTTCCCAATCTGTAGGTTGCCAATTGACTATTGACTGTGTCTTTTGCCTAGCTTTTTTTTTTTTAAACAGCGTTGAAAGTTCCTCAAAATGTAGTTTTGGCTCTTGCAAATTGATATGGGCTAGTTCCAGAAGAATGCTAAATGGCCTTCTAAGATTGTATATTGAGTGAAAGAAAAAGCCAACCAGTAAACCATTAGTAATATGTGAGTCAATGTGCGTGACTCTCCTGAGAGGCAAAGGTGATCTGTGGTAACAGAAATGCAGAAGTGCTGTTTGTTGGCTTCCAGTAGATGGGAACAATTGAAAGAGAATGAGGGGAACCTCTGTGACATTGGAAAAGTTCTACATCTTAATAAGATTTATCAATTTTTTTAAAAAAATGTATTTTGTGTTCCTGTGTGTATATAGTGTATTATGAGCATTTGTTTGTGTTTGTGCACATGTGGGTCCATGTTCATATATGTGCATATGCATGTGGAGGCCAGAGATAGGTAGCATGTGTCTTTCTCTGCTGTTCTCCATATTATGTTTTGAGACAGGGTCTCTTAGTGAGCTGAGAACATGCCAGTTAGTTGGATTGGCTGACCAGTGAGCTCTGGAGATTTATATCCACCCTTTAACCTCAACCCTGCAATTGCAAGCATGCTCTAAGCTACTTATCTTTTACAAGGGTGCTGGGGATCCAAACTCAGTTCCTCATGCATGTGCCGCAGACTCTTTACTGACTGGGCTATCGCTCTAGTTCTCTCTCTCTCTCTCTTTTTTTAAAGCATAATTTCTTTAATTGTACCTGTAAAATCATTACATTTCTTTCCATATAATCTGCATCTGAATAACAAAGAAGAGCAAAATGAACTAAGTACCAACAAAACCTAAGAAGATGGGGCCAGGATGTATCCTCACCTTACACACACATACACCACACACACACACACACACACACA
>NC_034590.1:146503337-146514255 GCF_900095145.1 Mus pahari
ACACACACACTCACACACACAGAGCCTATAGTATGAGGCAAATGAAAAGGGACCATCATGAGCACCAAACACAGGAATGAAAAGCATGTGATATGCTTAGAAATCCTTTTGTTTATATATGCTGACAGATTAAAGTTTAATAATAAGGTTTTTAGAGGTAAGTTTACAGTCATTAAGAGTGGGTCCCTACTATCCAAGCCTAAATAATCATTTTCTGGAAAGAGCCAAAAAGGATGGTGCTTCTGTTTTGTTTACCAAATATAGTCACCGTTATATATTCTTTGTCTTATTCTTTATCTTTTACATCTCTTTAAATATATACAAGTTATTATCAGCTTAAGGCCTGTGTAGAAACAGTGGGCAAGCTTTGGTCTACATGCTGTAGTTTGAGAATTCCTGTGCTATATATACTGAGGTCTTTGGGTATGAGTCTATTCAAGCAGAATAGCTACACAGGGCTGTGGATGAGGTTTATACTAAGCTGAAAAATGTTTTGGGAGCACATAGACAAGAGTGATAAAATCCCCTTGGGAGGAATGCTTCTCAGAGGAGGGAGGACACAGTGCATTTTGGAACATAAAAGACGTCAAGGGGATGAGGAGGTTATGTCGAGACTCCTATCAAAACTAAGGCTATACTGTTTGGTAATCACAGGACATGGAGTGATGTTTTGATAGACCCGAGTTTCTTCATCTTTAGCATGGGTCATGCAGCACCTATCCTTCTATCTTGGAGTGAAGATTTAAAAGAAATCCCTCTTGAAAGAGGATTAAAGTGCTTTAAAAACGCAGGTGTTATGTGAGACTCCTCATCATCTGTGAGCTGGGCTGACTCATGCCACCTATGCGTGTGCAGTAATTGCTGAGATGCCTGGGGTTATCCTAGAGGGTCTGGAGCCAGCACTTAGCTCTCAAGTGGGGACAGGTGAGTCAGGAGCATATTTTGACATCTCTTTGCTGGTTGTTACGTGATCATTTGTATATTTATCTAAAACTAAATGTGTTCAGCTCCCCGTTGCTCTGAAATATTAGTCAGATGAGTTTTTTTCCTTTCTCTTTTAAAATTTTATTTAGTTATTTTTATTCTTCAATCCTTTCTTTTTTACAGTCTAGACTTCATCTCCCTCCCTGTTTGCCCTACCCTGACCACTTCCTATTCCATACCTCCTCCCCCAACCCCATCTCCAAGAGGATGTTTTCACCCCCTGCCACCCTACCCCACCCCCAATCCTCCCCATTCCCTGGGGCCTCACATCCCTTTAGGGTTAGGTGCATCTTCTCTCACCGAGACCAGATCAGGTAGTCCCTGCTGTATATGTGTCAGGGGCCTGGTTGGTGTCTGAGAGATCTCGGGGATTCGGGTCAGTTCAGACTCCTGGTCTTCCCATGGGGCCACTCCCATCCATTGGTTATGTGCTAGTGTCTGCATCCAACTCTTTCAGCTGCTTGTTGGGCCTCTCAGAGGGCAGCTATGCTAGGCTCCTGTCTGCAAGCACATCATAGCATCAGTACTCTTTGAAAATTCCATATGTTTAAAATGTATCATGACCTTATTTACCCTCTACTTCCTTCTAACTTTCTCTACATTTTTAGGACATCTTATCCCAATTTCCTGTCCTTTACAATTTTTAAAAAATGACATACTGAGTTCAATTAGAGCTTCCCATATACAAATGAGTGTGAGGGCATCCACTGGGGGATGAGCACCTGAGGGATGAACAATGCACCAATGGCTAACCACCCAAAGAAGCATGACTCTCCCTTAACATCCATTAACTGCCAATAGCTCTTTAGCTAAGGGTGGAGCATCAGGAGTCACACCTTTTTTCATGCTGGAATTAAAAAATATATTTCTTTTAATACAATTATACCATTGCCTTCTTCTCTTTTCACCTTCCAAACTCTCCCATATACTTCAATTACTTTTTTTCCCAATTCATGGCTTCCTTTCTATTAATTATAATATACATAGTCATATAATCTGCTGAGTCTGAAATCATATTCGTATGTATGATTTCATGGCCAACCACTTGGTACTGGATAACCAATTGTTGTGCTTTTCCCTGGGAAAGATCGTTTCCCTCATTCTCAGCATTCATTAGTTGGTTGCAGTTTGTTTATTGTTGTTGTTGTTGTTGTTGTTGTTTGTTTTGGTGGGGGATTAGAGTTGAGGCCTTCTGAGTTCCTCCTTGTTCCCTTTAGCATGTCTGCTTTCGTTGTCATTGTTCAGCTCATGTTTAGGCAGTCATGTCGGCCTCTTCTTTTACAATGATCTCTGAGCTTTAAATCATCCTGGACTTTTTTTTTCAGAAAAGATGTTTTATTTGTATTCATGTGTTTATATCTGAATATATGTATATACCCATGCATATGGGTACTTATGGAGGCCAGAAGGAGGTGCTGGACCCTTTCCTTTGGAGCTGGAGTTATAGGTAGTTGTGGGCTGCCTAACGTAAGTATTGAGAACCACATTCATGTCCTCTGCAAGAGCGGCAAGCTTTGCTTTCTTTTTTTCCCCAAAGTATGTTTGTTTTTTATTTTTTATTTTATTAATCATTACATTCATTTACATCTCAAATGATATCCTACCCCTCCGCAAGCCCTCTTCCCACAACTTCCCTCGCGTCCCTCTCTTTTTCCTCTATGAGAGTGCTCCCCCACTCACCCACCCTCTCTCACACATCCCTCCAGCATCCCACTACACTGGGGTATCAAACCTCCACAGGACCAAGGGCCTCCCTGCCCATCGATGTCAGACAAGGGCATCCTTTGTTATCTATGTATCTGGGGCTATTGATCCCTCCCTGAACACTCCTTGGTTGGTGGTCTAGTCCCAGGGAACACTGGGTGGTTTGGTCAGCTGATGTTGTTCTTCCTATGGGGTTGCAATCCCCCTCAGCTTCTCCAGTCCTTCCATCAACTCCCCAACTAAGGTCTCTGAGCTCAGTCTGATGGTTGGCTTCTAGCATCCACGTCTGCACTGATCAGTTGCTGGTTGAAACTCCCAAGGAACAGTCATACCAGGTTTCTGTCAGTAAGTGCCTCTTGGCAATGGCAACAGTGTCGGGTTTAGTGTCTGCAGACAGGATGGATCCCAGGTGGGGCAGTCCCTGGATGACCCTTTCTTCAGTCTCTGTTCCATTTTTGTCCCTGTTCTTCCTTTGAACAGGAACATTTCTGGGTTAAAAACTTTGAGATGGGTGTGTGGCCCCATCCTGGCCATACCTATCTACTGGAGGTGGTCTCTACAGGGTCTATCTCTCCCTCTCTGTTAAAATTATCCCCATTGGGTCCTGGGAGCCTCTCGTGGCTATTTCCAGTTCCTTATCACCCCCCTGCTACTTATTATTATTTGATTTCTTGACCCTCTGTACCTCTCTCTCTTGTCCCCACCAGTACCTGATACTGCCCCCTTATTTCCTCCCCCATCTTTCTCCCTCCCAGGTCCCCTTCCTCCACCTCCCATGATCATCCTGTTCCCTCTTAATGCAGGATCCACACCCTTGTCTTCCTTCCTCCTAAGCTCCATATGGCCTATGTGTGGTATCATGGGCTTTATGAGTTTTGGGGTTAACATCCACTGATCAGTGAGTACATGCCACGTGTGTTCTTTTGTGTCTTGGTTACCTCACTCAGAATGATATTTTCTAGTTCCATCCACTTGCCTGTGAGTTTCATGCAGCAAGCTTAACAACTGAAATATCTTTTGGTTGGAATTTTTACCTGACTTCATCTCCTGTAGGTCTTGTGCAAGTAACTATTTGGTGTTTCTAACAGTCTTCTCCTCTTTTACCACCTACTATCATTTCAGAATGCCTGGTATTTCTTCTTTAGAATGAAAAAAAAAAAAAAGCTTTATGGGGAGCAAGAAGGGAGTGGGACACCATAACAGACATGACTGTGTATTAGTTCCTGGAAATAATGAGGGTGGGACCATCGGCTTCTATCCAGTGCACTTTCTGGGTCCAAAGCCTTAGTGCCTTCTGTTGGCTTTGTTTCTTATACGTGACACGAAGAAAATGACATGATCTAGCAGTTCCCATTAAGACATAATATACAATCCTATCAGGAACACAGTGCACTGTCTGTCTGGATAATAAATGATAGCTGTTAGTTTGTATTCAAGGCCAAATGAAATAGAGGGTGAATTTTGTAGCTGAAACTAAGAGAAGGAAGAAAGAAAAGTTGAAATAGAACTATGTAAAAACATTTAAGTTATAGGTATTTTTGTTTTTATTTTTACTTTCACTGGCTAGACCTTGCTGCAGCATCTTTGGCACAGTGTGAACCACTACTTCAATCTAGAATAAGAGATGCTTCTTTCAGCTGCTCTGGACTAGTATGCAATAAAGGTGTTACCATGGTGACACAAGAAGTCTACTGCATCTGACAGTAACTATTGATTTTCCCTTTCCATTATGAGAATAGGGACTTTCCTTCAATTTCTGCCATTAGCACAGGAGTATAGAGTATAAACCTGTGGTGGTTTGAATAAAAATGGCCCCATAGGCTTATTGATTTGAACACTTGGTCACAGGGAGTGGCAATATTACGAAGTATGGACTTGTTGGAGTAGATGTGACTTTGTTGGGAGAAGCGTGTCACTGTGTATGTGGGGAGGGAGGTGCTTTGAGGTTCCAGATACTCAGACCAGGCCCAGTGCCTCTGTTCCTGCTGCCTGAGGATAGGGACGTAGAACTCTCAGCTACTCGCCAGCAACATGCCTGCCTGCATGCCACCTCGTTCTCCGCTATGATGATAATGAACTAAACCTCTGAACTATAAGTCAGTGCCAGTTAAATGTATTCCTTTATAAGAATTGCTGTGGTCATGGTGTCTCTTCACAGATCATGGTGATGGGTTATCAGGTACTATGTGCTAAGTTCTATGTACAAATCTGAGTCTATTCTAGAAAGGCTTACTATGATACTGGCAAATAGAAACCCTAAGAAAACATCTGATACTAAATACAATAATATATGAATGAACACATAGATGAACATCCATATTGATTATTTTTGGAGAAAACTACTTACTTCATGTGTAGGCAGCTGTATGGGCTCATTTATATGCACAACTGAATTATTTGACTCATCAGGTACTATGTGCTAAGTCCTATGTGCAAATGAGCACATACTAGAAATGTTTAATCCATTGCTGTCAAACTGAATTCACTCACTTGTCATTTATAGAGGAAACTGAAAGTTCTAAGAAAAATAATACGAGCTGTTTGAATTCCTCAAATACATCTGGAAGTAAAAATGCTATTCACTAGGGCCTGGGATGAAGTGATTGATGATGAAGATTTAAGAAATAAAAGGCTTTATTTTTACTGACAGTAAGCCAATATGATACCAAAGCAAAGGAAGGTATTTGTGGAAAGCGGCATCCAATTCTGTCTGCTAGGATTCAGTTTTAAAAAGACAGATTTACTTGTGATTTTCCTGAGGTGACCTGTCAATTTGTTCAGAAAGGTTAATTTGTTAGAATCAGCCCTAAATTGCTTTCAAGGGTGTGCCCTAATTGTATTACCTTTCAGCAAAATGTTTCTGTCAATCAGAAAATGTTTTTAGAACTAACCTTCTTGCAAAGCTGAGGTCAGGAAAAGCTGGACTCTCTAGCCATAAGGACAACGGGAATCTGCATCCTGGACCAGGGTGTGCGCTCCTCATGGACATGTGGAGCTTGGGTATTCCGAGAGTTTTTTGAGCAATGTATTTATATCAGCATGTTTTACTTCAGGTGAATTCTTGGTACAGTGAAAAGAGAAAAAGAAGTTGTGAATTCTGAGCTTGTTTTTAGTTTCTTTATTTTAAAGGTTTATGACCTAAGGCAAGACACATCTCTTGTGTCTTGATTTCTCTGACTAGAAGACTTCAGAGATAGGCAGGGTGCCACCAAAAGCTTCCTGATCCCCAGCACTATGTAAGCCTACAAATCATGCCATCAGGTCTATTTCTGAGACGCTGGGGTCTTCTATGGCTTGAGAGGTATTCCTAAAGTCAGAGCCATTCTTTGTTTTCAGGAGAACTGTTCATAGTGTACAGAGTATCTAAGGCGCGCCTTGAACATGGAGTCTTAGTGGGTGGTCTGAATGTGATCTGTCAGGGAAGCTCTGGGAAGAAGCGTGAGTGTAGAGCACACGTGGTTCCGCTCTGCTCTCCTTTAGCTGTGGTGGGGACATTTCGCAATGGCCATGTTAATATTCCTATTGAAACCACTCACCTTTGGAAAGATAATGAGAATTAGGGAGTTAATTTGAGAAAATGAGGTTAGATGCTGATACAAGATTGGAAAGATTTCTGTCTCAGTGCAAGAAAGATACATAAATATATTTTAGGGTATTTGTGCAATAGCTATTTAGGACCCTGTCTGCCATAGAAAGCAGATATAAGTCTACAGCTCAAATAAGTCTGGAATTTTACAGAACACAGCCTATAGCAGAAGAGCAGTGGGTGAATGAATAGTCACTCATATTGGTTTTGGTGCCATAGGAAGTGTGGGTTACCATGGAAACACACAGGAAAAACATTCAACTCTGGATGAAGGATTTGGGCAAGTTTTCTCAACTGTGAGATAGCTACAATGGAAAACCAAAATATATGAGTGGGAAAAAATGGAATGAGGTGTTTACTTTAGGGGTGACCTTGTGTTCTCCTATAAGTGACAGATAGCAGGGTATATGCATTAATCTAAAAGGAGATCAGTGTGACAGGCAGGTGAGTGGGTGGGAGAGTGAGGGGTCTGTAGAAGTCATAGTCTTCTTCTTCTTCTTTTTTTTTTTAAATTTAAGTTTTTTTATTTCAGAATTGATGTTATGGACAGACATCATAAACACATGTACTGCATATTTTCCACAACATAAGAACTGGAAGTAAAGTCTAAGGGCAATTAGAACTGAAATTGTCCCACAAAAGTCAGAGGAAGGCTTCTCCTTAAATGTCCTTGATCACCTCCTCCAGTTCGTCCTTTGTGAATACGTGGAAACTCGGAGCAGGCTGCACCGTGGCGAGCTCGATGATGCTAGTTGTGTTCGACTTCTCCTCCATGACTTGCTTGAGGATGATGAGTGAAGACTTGACTTCAGAGTCATAGACTTCTTGCAAGGAGTTCTGGGCACCCTCTGAAGCAGAGCCAATTGCTTGAGCATCACACTGTACAAAAGGTCCCAGATGGGTCCACGTGAAACAGTTGGGTTCCTTTCTCATTAGCTCCTC
Organism: Mus pahari; assembly: GCF_900095145.1. Classification (NCBI taxonomy): domain Eukaryota; kingdom Metazoa; phylum Chordata; class Mammalia; order Rodentia; family Muridae; genus Mus; species Mus pahari. The sequence continues at coordinate 146,510,554 of NC_034590.1, forward strand.
CAAAGAACAATGCTACTGCAAAGGGATGACATGGCACCTGTATCTGCATCTTCTTCTCCAAACTGAAAAGCCAGATTGGACACAGCCTAAGGCATGCTCTCAACTGTCATTGTCTCATTATAAGTGAACCCATGGTTCTGTGTCTCCACTCTGGCTTTATCAGTTAAAGTTTTAGCATCAGCAACTAGCCCATTCATGGCACAACCCGTATGAGCATCAATCTCCACCATTTTCTCAATGCTGCTAGGCTCCATTAGCGGAGAGGTAATTCTCTTCTCCGCAGTTAGACACACACCCTCGGATGTCTGGATGCCAATGGCCGTAGAACCAAGCTTGATATGCCTCAATGGCATATTCCACTTAAAATAATCTTCCTTCAGGAGGAAAAGTACTCACACCCATGCCATACTTGGACTGAGTGAGGGACATGGAGAGGACAGGAAGAGGTGGAAGTGTGGGTTTCCAAAGGCCACATGTCTAAAAGCAACACCCCAATTTGAAGTAACAGACTTTAAAAAAAAATTTTTTTTAAATTAAGTTTGTTATTTTGACGATTTTATATATGCGTGTCATGCATTCTGATTAGCCTCACCCCTACTTTCTCTCACCTGCTTCCCTCCCATGTATATGTCCCCTCTTCCCAGCTAATCTTCAGCAGATACACAACTGGAGACAGTGCGTGCTTCCTCCTCTCCCAGAGTCCATCAGTAGCCTGTAATTCAGCACTAAGGAATGAAGTCCTATGTACCTATTCCCCACCCTTAAGTTATTTTGAGAAGGTGAAGTTAGATGTTGATAGAAGATTGGAAAGGTTTCTGTCTGAGAGCACGTGAAGAAAAACTTACCTTTAATTTAAATGCTATGGGGACCGCTGAATAGTATGTAGAACTGTTGAATATGTCCTGGTTATATTGAAATAGGAACTTTTAGGAAGATACTTCCAGCTACAGAGTAGAGAGAGGACTGGAAGCAGAGAGTCTAGAGGTGGAGAAATTTGAGGAACCCACAGAGGGTTTGGTAATCCAGGTGAAAGAGATGGTGATCTGGATTATGATGAGGGTGGTGGGCCTGGATAGGAGCTGTAGATCCAAGAGACATTCTGGGAAGAGACCAGATAGGATTCAAAGAGTGGTATGTGGAAAATGGGAGACATGGGTTCAAGGTGGCACCCAAAGCCCCTGGCATGGCTACATTTGTGTCATGACCTTTCATTCTCTTAGTTTTATGAAGAACATTCAGGATGACAATGATACTTGCCATCCCCTGGCCATCAGGAGCTCCAGCCATAGGCCTCCCACCACCACAAGTTGCTACTTTTGCTTGGTGTAGGGTCTTTCTGAGGTGAGTAGTATGTGATGTGATGTGTGTGTGTGTGTGTGTGTGTGTGTGTGTGTGTGTGTGTGTGAGATGCGCTTTCATCTTTACTTACAGGGCACTCTTCTTTTGGCCAGTATCAGAAGAAAAATCCTAGAGATAATTGTACCTATTTCTCCTCAGACTCTAAGCTGTTACCACTTTGTACTATGTCAAGTATAGCATTTTAGCTTTGATGGAGACAGTCCTTCTAAGAATTAGGAACACTGATAACATTTTATACCTTGCTGAGGGCAGTGTTTTCCGACAAATAATGTTTATAAATATCTTAAATTGTCTGCAAACTCAGCCCCAGCCAAAGATGCCTTGGCATGAATTACAGAGTGTTTTTGGAGTTTTATCACACACTACACTCTGAATTTAGTAACTGAACGAATGTATCATATACCAAATTCTTGCTTGTTTAAAGACATAAAGAGCAATGTTTTCCAACTTAAGTCATTCTCAGATCTTGAAGCTGCTAACATAGGGGAGCCTTCCCAACATTCTAGACATATTTGGAGAGAGTCTAAGGAGAAAAGAAATAGAACTAAGAAAACTGATTCATCAACCATAATAAAGAGGCATGGAAAGTATAGACTACATAGGGCTTAGGAGACCTGTCTTTGGAGCTAAAGAGAGTTGGACGGTAGTCCTGTCCTTATCCAGACAGCTGTCCCTAAACATCTTCCCTCTCCTCATTCCTTTTAAAATCAAAAGCAGAAAGCTTCTATACAATGGAAGTGAAATAATACCTCCTTCAGGAGATTTTGTGAAGATTAAATGAGGGGTGTATTTGACGTCACAATGGACATGACAAATCTCGATGGATGACAAGGGTTACTTGTATGTACTACCAAGACAGAGCTAACTGGGTAGGAGGCTATCAACAAAGTATGATCTACTATTAACTGAGATATTTTCTAGAATGGAGCAGGGTAAAGAATACTCATGAGAGACAAGTCCGGCCAGCATGATGACGTTGAATAAACTTGATGTGGATCTTACTGTTCTAGAGGAAAAAAATAAAGCAACTGTAAACAAAGACAACAGCATCAGAACCAGCAGTCGCAGCATCATCACCAGCAAAAACAACAACCCCATGGGAGGGAATAAAGATTCTCTGAATGTGGGGAGAAGGATAGTAAAAAACATGTGATAAGAAAATGGATGGCAAAAAACTGTTGTTTAGTATTTTTCTAAATGTCACTAGTTGTACTGTGGCATAGCCTTAGCCAGGGAACGTAGGGGTAAAGCTCTTAGCTACTGCTCCAGCACCATGTCTGTCTACTTTTCAACTTTTCTTATCACAATGTTCATATTTTCCCAAATGAGAAATCACTGAGCAATATTATAAAAAGATTCCCACTTGAGTCTCATTTTTCTTTCTCTTTCTGTAATAAAATTAACATTTTGCAGAAGACTGGCCTCCTGATTATCTATGGCACTGATAATATTTACTATATTAGGAGAAGATAATTGTGTGGCAAAGAAATGATACTATATTGATATTTGATTTCAACTATAATGTTACTTTCTACTTACTTCCCTAACTGGAGAAATAACAGGACAACTAGAAATTGTTATTCGCAAAAAGAATAACAATAAATCAGCTGTTAAAGATCAATCTTTCCTAAAATTAGAACTGGTTACTTCACATGAAGTTATAGCTGTGATGTCAAGCTGGATGGAAGAAAACCCAAAAACCTTAAAAGCAAATAATTTGGAATATTTCAGATGTCAAATGAACTATTTTATAGAATGTAAAAAATGAAATACACAGGAAAAATATGTAGTCAGCCTAGTTAAAGAATATTGATACAGAGAATTTTCCATTGATTAACATTGTCTATTTTACTCTTCTGTTCCCTTCATTTCTTTAGATTATACTATGCTCTTGACTGTCTTAAGTTCAGATGTAATACTCCTATTACATGACCATCACATGTTATGCTCATGCTGGTAGTTTAAGAAAGGAGAAAACTCCAGACCAGATCTGGGTGCTTAATAATTCCTAGTATGATCTACAAACTTCTTCCTTAATGGACTTAGCAACTACTTCTCTCCTCTAAAGACTGATTTCCTGCCAATTCAAGTCAGTTTCATCTTTATCATATCCAAGAAATGAGACTTCCTAAAGTTGTGAGAGAAAAATAACATTTGACCTTTGGCTACAATAAATAAATAAATATAATAATAATAATAATAATAATGATGACAAGTGCTGTCCAACTGGGGAACTGTGACCCAAAACTCCCAGGAAAAGTCACACCTACTTTAAAGATTCTGAAGACTGCGATTAGATTAAAACTTCCTGATTGTGGATATTTGTTTTTTTTTTTTTTTTTT
>NC_034590.1:146514266-146517072 GCF_900095145.1 Mus pahari
CCCAGGCAAACACCCCTCCTCGGGCGGGGACAGGTGCCGGTGCCGGGTCAGCCTGGGGACTGCCGCCAGGCGAACACCCCTCCTTGGGCGGGACAGGCGCCGGACGACCGGGACCAGACCCGGGTCCCTCCTCAGCAGTCCGCTCTCCCCGGCAGTGCACTGGAGTAAAGATGGCTCCCCTTCCGGTTCAGCAATTGTGGATATTTGTATTGATACAGATTGACAGCTGACTTTATCACTTGCTATATTTAGTCCCCTTAATTCTCACTTATTATTCACCTCTAGATCTGAAACCACACCCCTTTGATTATCAGGTAAACACTAGATTTTATCAACCTCAAAGTTTGGAATGTCACAACATCTGCAACGTACAGCAGAGTTTCCTCCCAACTTGATGTGACCTATTGAGCAGCCTTCCCCACCAATGTCTTTGGCAAATGCATTAACTTATGGCTGAGTTTTGTTCTATGACTGTTAAACTTTGCATAAGTACTTTCATGGTATAAGATATCTGGTGAGCCAGAAATCATGTTCTTGGGCCATATTTTGTATAGAATAAATTATTCTTTATTTCTTCTGAAAGAAAAAAAAATATTAATGACATAATACACAAGAATTCCTTGTTTAATGCCTGGCACATAGTAGATAGACACTCTTTAAAAAGTTACACTGGCTATCTAGACATACATGTCATTTTAAGGGCCTAAAGAGTCTTAATACATTTCTCCCAGTATTTATGTATGTGCTTATGTTTTCTTTCCAAAATGTTTGTGGGTTTTTAATTTGTGTTTTCCTCAGGGGTTTGCCACATTACAAACAAACATGGTTTTGTTTAAGGAAAAAGTTAAAAGAGATGACAAATATGGGTCCCAGTTGTAACCTTCAGGCATTGTTGAATGTTAGTCTCTAATCATTTTTATTTAAATTGAAATTTCTTTGAAAATAAAGCCAAGTTATACCCCATAGAAGAAAAATGAATGTTTTAAAAACAGATTTTTGAACATCAAAGAGATTTCTCTGCTGAGGGCACCAGCTACATAAAATTAACAGTTCTTCTTCTGAAAAATTGAAGCAGAATAATTTTAAGACTTAAATAGTATCTGTTCATGCAGATTTTATAATACCATAAAATAATAAGTTTTGAATGTTTAATGCTTATTTACATTGTCTGTAATTTTTAATTGTTTTAATTGTTTTAATTGTTTAATTACAATCTTGTAATTCAGAAATAAACTTTTACATTGAAAAAGTCAGTCAGTTCTCAGAGCTGAGGTACCAACAGCATACTATTTTTACAAAGACAGACTGTTTCATAGATTTAATGGTTAAAAACAGGTTGTTTATTACTAAGTCTTATCTCAGGAAAACAGAGACCTATAACAAATGGAAACAATTTATAATAAATTAGCATATCTATATAAAATCTACTCTGGAGTTTCTTTTGTCATTTTTTTTGAAAAAGATTTTCAAAGACAATTTGTAATAAATTTTAAGTGAGCATAGAAAATCTTCACTGGAAGGTTTTTAAACTTTAGAAGTTGTGGAAACAAATTCAAATCTGTGCAGATATGCTGGCACACCTGTCATCCCATTCTCTTGGGGGCTGAAGCAGGAGGATCCTAAGTTTGAGACTAGCCTAGGCTAAATAGTGCATCCCGGGAACATGACTTACGTAAGCAACACCTTTCTCAACACTAGTTTACTTGGGTACTTACTTTCACAGTGCCTTTAAGTAGAAGGCTTTTTACTAAGACACTGTTTAAGTACTGTTATGTAACAAGATAATGTTCAGTCTAGCTCAGAGACCTAGAATAGAACCAAAAAAGAATTGGCAAAAAGCTAAAACCAAAACCAAAAACATTTTACGAGATAATTCCTAGTGATATTCTGCTAGACTTAGATTAGTGCCTAGCCTAGTTGTCATCAGAGAGGTTTCAACCAGCAAATGATGGAAACAGATGCAGAGACCTACAGCCAAACATTAGACAGAGCTCAGGGAATCCCGTGGAAGAGGGGGAAGCAGGATTGTAGGAGCCAGAGGGATCAAGGACACAGACACCCCACAGAAACACTAACCTTATTTTATCTTAGTCCTTGTCAGATTGTCCAGATTTCTCCCCTTTGTCTTCAAGCCCAGATGTTCTGGTTCTCTTCAATCCATTGTACTGGTGAGACTTTTTTTCCCAATTTTTATTAGGTATTTACTTCATTTACATTTTAAATGCTATCCCCAAAGTCCCCTATACCCTCCCCCCCTCACCTACCCACTCTCTCCCCCTTCTTGGCTCTGGCATTCCCTTGTACTGGGGCATATAAAGTTTGCAAGACCAAGGGGCCTCTCTTTCCAATGATGGCTGACTAGGCCTTCTCCTGCTACATATGCAGCTAGAGACACGAGCTCTGGGGGTGCTGGTTAGTTCATATTATTATTCCTCCTATAGGGTTGCAGACTCAGCTCCTTGGGTACTTTCTCTAGCTTCTCCATTGGGGGCCCTGTGTTCCATCCAATAGCTGACTGTGAGCATCCACTTCTTTTTTTTTTTCTCTTTTTTTAATTTATTATTATTTTCTTTATTTACATTTCAAATGCTATCCCAAAAGTTCCCTATACCCCACCCCTGCCCCTGCTCCCCTACCCACCCACTCCCAGTACTTGGCCCTGGCCTTCCCCTGTGCTGTGTTTGCCAGGCACCGGCAAAGCCTCACAAGAGACAGCTATATCAGGGGTCCTTTCAGCAAAATCTTGCTGGTGTATGCAATAGTGTCTGTGTTTGGTGGCTGATTATGGGATGGACCCCTGGGTGGG
>NC_034590.1:146517407-146527963 GCF_900095145.1 Mus pahari
AGAGGAATTTCATAAATTCATTGTTTTTAATAGCTGAGTAGTATTCCATTGTGTAAATGTACCACATTTTCTGTATCCATTCCTCTGTTGAGGGACATCGCGGTTCTTTCCAGCTTCTGGCTATTATAAATAAGGCTGCTATGAACATAGTAGAGCATGGGTTCTTATTACCAGTTGGACATCTTCTGGATATATGCCCAGGAGTGGTATTGCTGGATCCTCCGGTAGTACTATGTCCAATTTTCTGAGGAACCGCCAGACTGATTTCCAGAGTGGTTTTATAAGCTTGCAGTCCCTGGTGAGACTTTCCAAACAGCTTTTTATTTACTTTATTGTTTTTTGCATTTCTGATATTTCAGACTAGGTTTTTGATGTTTCTCTTTCCTGAACTCTTCCTTCCTATTGTGCACTGTTTTCCTGAATTTATGTAGCCAATTTGTGTGTATGTGTTCATAATAAGGAGCTTATTTTGATGGTAACCTCAAGATAGTGGGGATCCTGGGACCATGGGCATGGAGTAGAGCTGGCCAAAGGAAGAGGTTACATATGTTGCCCATATCAGAATTGGGGGTGGTGGAGAAGTTGTCAGGTTTTTGGAGTTCAGATGATGTCATACTGCATCCCAGACACCAAACATGGTGTTTGCCCTGTATGGTTTCAGTTTTCTTTTGACCTGATTTTTTTCTTATTATGCCTTTATCCTTACCTTTTGGAATGGGAACATTTATTTCTTTTATTTTGTATTGGAAATCTGTAACTTTATTTTTTAAAATAATTTGTAGTTGTAAGAGTTCTTTGAGTCTCAGAAGAAACAGTGGACTTTTGATCAATTTTGAGACTCTTTAACAGTATGGAACTTGAGGGCTTGGACTAAATGTATGTATTCTGCAGTATGAGATAGTTATGTGTATATGACAGCCTGGACTTGCATATTATGATTTAAAAGTAATGAATGTGTTTGGATGTTAAGTTGACAAGTGGTGGACTTGTGATGGCTGGTCTTGATGTCAAGTGGTCATGATACAGAACAAAAATGTAGCATTTGGACATGTCTGGAAGTGTGTTTTCAGAGAGTTTTAGCTTAAGAGACAAGCTTTATTCTGAATATTGATAGCTCTATTGTATGGGCAAAGCTCCCAGACAGAATATATTGGAGAAAGTGGATTGAGCGCTGCCACTCATGTCTGCTTCCTGACTGTGGACATCATCTGAACATTTATTTTACACACCTGGTGCTCTTCTTTGTTGTGATAAGCCTTATTCTCACACTATGAACCAACTAAATCCTTAATTCCTCACATTGCCTTTGTCAGGTATTTAGTTACATCACTAAGAAAAATAACTAGTAAAATTATATCATCAATGTTTTATGCTAGTATAATATTTTTGTAGAATATCCATTGTTTGTTGTCTTTCCTGACCCTGTTGTGATCAAAAGTATGAGGTAAGTTGCTTTGTGACAAGAGGTAGACATTCCATGCTACTTTCTCACAAAGAAACAAACTACCTTTGATATCTGAAAAAATGGGGATTGAGAGGCATGCACAGACCAGCTCAATAACTTCACATTCATATCCAGAATCTATATTCCTTTGTGACAGTTAGAAAATTTCACTCACCTGTAACTGAAAGCACCACAGTACTTACAATTATTTTGAACTGCTAGTCTTAACAAGTACACAATTTTTTTTTTTTTAGTTCCTAACTACTCATGACTTTTACTGAAGGGGGTAAAACAGAATTTATTAATCTTTAGGCTGATAGTAAATTTGCTTCTATGATAGAATCTTCTCTGACATCAAAAGAAAATTAATATTGTGACCTTAGTCCATTCAAATTTTTCTACTATAATGGATTATGTGTAAACAAATGAATAGATTTAGTTCTTTAACAACAAAACAACTTTATAGAAAAAGTATATGTATAAATCAGTGTTTTGCTTAAACCATGAGGTAATTGGGGCAACAAATGTATCACCCAACACCCAAATAATGGCTTATGCTACAAATACTCAGCTGGATGCAATTACAACACTGGAGATTCAATACTTCACTGAATTTACCAAACTTCTAGAATTCTACCTTTCTTATTTGTTTTAGTGCACTGCAAATTTTGATGACATATTTCTTTCTTCCATTCACAATAGAATGAACAGAAAAATAGTTTCATAGACAAAACCAAACCAAACCAAACCAAACTAGATGTTAGGTGTGATCGCATTTAGTTCCAACACTCAGAAGACAGAGGAAGGCAGATCTCTGAGTTTGAAGCCAGCCTGGTGTACACAGCAAGTTTCAGGCAAGCTAAGGTTATTTAGAGAGGCCCTGTCTCAAACTAACAATGATAATGATGATGACAATGATGAGGCCCACAAGATGACGACCATGACAACAACAACAAAAACAACAACAACAATAACCACAACCAGAAAACCCAATAAACCAAGAGCAAAAAAAATGTTTCTATGGTTTTCCTGAGAAAAGGAGGTTCTAGTTTTATAGAATTATATCAATACCTTACTTCAATAGTTTATTATAGTTTATTAAGTTTATTTCATATACACACAACTAATACTTCAAGGATAGATAGTTATTAGTGTATGCTTACCCCTTCAACTGTACATTCAGGGATCCAGGCCCCTTCCCCATCCTTTTGTCTTTTCATTCTTAGCATTATTATTTTCATTCTCTTATTTATTGACCTCTGGATGAAAGATGGATGTCCAGCCATCAGTGAGAGGGTAAGCATCTATGCAGCTATGTTCCTTTCTTAGATGCCTTTCCTATAGTATGTTCTAGTCCAGGCCTACACCACATGGCCACGTATCATTGGCAGAGAGACTGGCAAAGTGAGGAATTGTGTATTTCCATAGTTGGTTTGGCCAGCCATTCTGAAACTTCTTTCTAGAGGCTAAGCAGTTGTTGTTCTCCCAGTGAAATTGGGGTATATAAAGACAGATGGAAGTGATCAGAAATCGGTTCTAGCTTAGAAATTTATATATACTTCACTGGATGACACACAGGTGACACACTTTAGTTTTGGCTTGGTGGATAAAGAGAAAAGATCACACCGGGAAATTTTCTCTCTCTCTCTCTCTCTCTCTCTCTCTCTCTCTCTCTCTCTCAGTTCTTCGAGACAGGGTTTTTCTCTGTGTAGCCTTGGCTGTCCTGGAACTCACTCTGTAGACCAGGCTGGCCTTGAACTCAGAAATCCGCCTGCCTCTGCCTCCTGAGTGCTGGGATTAAAGGCGTGCACCACCACGCCTGGCCAGGAAATTCTCTTAATCTGGTGACAAGGGTCACTAGTTTTGCTCGTGGGTGGATGAGTCTCCTTTGGGAATTTCTGCAAACAAGATTAGATTACTAAGGCAAAGTCGGGGCTCTTCTGAGGTGATCTTTGGTTGCTGTTAGCGTCTGAGAAAAAACACTAAGATTATGAAAAAGATGGAAGCTATTAAATTGCTGATGAGAACTAATGAACTAATTTTCAACATCATGTCTGTAAATGGCACAGGCCTTTCAGCCTAAGAAAAAGGCATTGGGAACCCAAGGAAAATTACCTTTATTTTTTTTCTCCATCAGGACTCCCTCCTTCTTTGACTCACCTATGAAATCTAGCTGCAGGCCAGATATTTTGTTGAATTTTAGCAATCACTCTTTGGAGATATAAAATTAATTAACCCAAATAGTCGTTAATATTTCATTGTTGAAGTCGCAGTGCAAACAAGCTAAAGCTAATAGAATCTGACAGCAATGACCGTGTTCGCTCGCATAATTTTCTTAGATTAATAATTTGCAGTTAAATGGGAAGAGAAGCAGCTGTAGGGTTATTTGACAAGGGTATGCCTTTGCAGCCTTGCCACCTTATGCTGAATTCCCAGAATTTCCCACTGGAGATTGCTGTGCAGAGAGGCAGGCGTGGACCAATTTAGAGAAAAGAGGCTTAGATACACTATTGTGAGCAGATGATGAAGGTCTGGGATAACTGTAAGTTAAGTAAATAAGTAAGTAAGTAAGTATGTAAGTATGTAAGTAAGTATGTAAATAAGTAAGTAAGTATGTAAGTAAGTATGTAAGTAAATAAGTACGTAAGTAAGTATGTAAGTAAGAATGTAAGTATGTATGTAAGTAGTAAGTATGTAAGTAAGTATGTAAGTATGTAAGTAAGAATGTAAGTATGTAAGTAAATAAGTAATAAGTAAATAAGTAAGTATGTAAGTAAATAAGTAATAAGTAAGTATGTAGGTAAATAAGTAAATAAGTAAGCAAATAAATAAATAAATAAATAAATAAAGGTTTAGCCTTCATAGAGGGAGAAAAAAGCCCTAACTGCTTAGCTCTCTACTTTTGCGAAACTTCTGAGTGGTAGCACTAACACTTCTTGTCCAATGTTAGAGGGAGAAGTTGGGGTACCCAGAATTTTACCATTGAAGGGCAGACCCCAAAGCTCCATAGCTGCTTCTGTTGTGTCCAGATTGTAAAGACCCCAGAGAGACTACCAGAAATCACAACCCAATGTAATCCCATGAGGGTCTTTATTCAAATTCGAGCTTGGGCTACCAACTTTCCTGATGGAACAGGAAGGAGAGTGAACCCTTAGGTCTAAGTGAAGGTGATTTATAAAGGAAAAAACTGCAAGTGCATGGGGCGGGGGTTCTAAGCCTTGACATTGCATGAGAGGGTAAAGGAATGCTGTCTTTCAAACCTGAGAGTGTTTGTTCAGACAGCAGGGCAGAACCGTGCAGCTGGAAAGGGACCTTCCTGACCTGGGAAAAGTAACTTATTATGCTATCAGAAGCTGGTGTTTTTACAAACTGGACATAGCTGTCTGGAAACACTTATTTGTCTCTTTTCCGTAGTCTAAGAGTGGGCTTTTATTATTTTAAAGACATTGGTGTGGGAACTAAAGTGGGTAAGAAGAAGAGGGGGGAAGGAGGATAGCCTGTGCCCGGCCAGAGTTCCTCCTATGCTCTGGGCAGGTGGACACGGGAGGGCTGCTAGATACATTCCACTCAGCTCCAGGTGGGCATCTAAGCCACTGACCCCACTTGATGGTGGGTGGACAAGGGGCAGCCCCCGACCAGGGCCCCCAGGGTGACACCCTGTAGCCCCAGGGTTATGGGAGAGAGGGTTGAGGGAGAGAGGTTCCCATACAGGCGAGAGTAAGTGCAGAGGACCTTGATGAACAGAGACAGTCTATGGTTTTAGAGCTTTATTATAGAAAGGCAGGGAGAAAGACAAGGTGGAAGGAGAGAGAGAGAGAGAGAGAGAGAGAGAGAGAGAGAGAGAGAGAGAGGCCAGCAATGGCCAAGAGGAGAGAGAGGGGAAAGAGGGAGAGAAGAAAGGCTAGAGAGTAAGGAAGAGAGAGTAAGAGGAGAGTAAGGGGAGTAAAAGCAAGTAAGAGAGCGAGGTGGGGCCAAACAGCCTTTCTTATGATGGGCTGTTATCTTTACTGTTGCTAGGTAACTGGGGAGGAGTCTAGCCTGAAGGTCAGAAGCTTGGGACATTGCCTACTAACCATGCTCCTCTTGTGTGGGCTGAGGGGGCGGTAACTTCGACAGGAGCCAGAGTTCCAGGAGCAGGAGTGAATGCCTACTGTGACATGTAGGTGAATTATCACCACCCAGGGGTTCTACCTCAGCTCAGCTAGAGACCAGCCTGTCTGTGTATAGCCCATTGCCCAACATATTGGCTCCTGATTCTTTCCAGGGCAGGAGCCATCTGTACCAGAGGAGTGCTGGTTGTTAATCAAAAGGGGGTGTGAGTTTCGGTGAAGTTGAGATGAGGGCATGCCACTTTTGTCTGTTTCCAAGGCTGGCATTTGCTTCCCCATCCCCCAGGTATCATCAGGGGGAAGGGAGTGCTATCATGAAACAGGGATTGTGTCAGGCTGCCCTCTCTAAAGGCTGGAGGCATCTATGGTGGGGAAAGGGGTGGGGGTGAGAGGGAGTACTAACTGCTCTGACTACACACAAGGTCAAGAGAGTGCAAGATTTGATTTACAGGTTTCCCATGTCTCTTCACTTTTCCCAGTTTTTCCACTTCATGGGGGTGAGCAGTGTTCTGTTCTGGAGTGACAGATTTCCCTAGCTTCTCACTATGATATAAAAACTTGTTTATTCCAGTTATCATTCTTACAATATCTCCTGAAGGAAAGCTTTTGGGTTTCGACCTACTGAGAGTTGGAAATAGCTTTGAGGTTAAAAATGGGGCTACAGCGTTTTCCACCTCCACTCATATTTTCTCAATGGAAGAAGCAAAAAGTCATAGGCTGTGAACAGCCATGGCATCCTCAGTGCGTTCCCTCTTTAGAAGTGAGCTTAGAATGCAGGGCCTTGGTAATGTCAGACATGGCTGTTGCTGATTCAAGGAGAGTCTTTGCCACTGGTTGTGTTAACCGGACAAACAAACCTCAGTTAGAGAGCAGCGGTCTAAATGATTGCTCCATCATTGTGTGCTGTGTGAAGCTGCCTTGTCTATGTCTCTTAACTATCTTAGCAAGGTGGGCTTGCTTGGGGGAGTTACTGAAAGAAAACATCACTGCAGAGCATTTGAAAGACAACACAAGACTCCTCTCTGAAGAACAGTCATCCAGTTCCCTGAAGATGAGGAAGGGATTAAAAACACAGTTGTACAAAGGCTTGCCAGATTCTGCTTATAGCTATTCCAGTGCAACATCATGGAGTTACTTTGTGATCTTAAGGAGACAGGTGAACCCGGTTCTGAAAGGTGACTGATCCTATTTGACTTCTAGGTACACACAACTGTCTGTCATCCAGCATTCCTCAAATACTTTTCAGAGGCAGTAAGACCACATTTGTTGACAGTTTATCATTTTCAGATTTTAACAGCTGCCTGGAAGTAATGATTTGCCATAATGGAAGTACCACTTGCCATGATGTGTAATTCAGGAGAGTTTGAATAGAAGTCAGTATGTAGGATCACCTCACTCAACTTTCAATGAGCCCCCTCCCATTTTTTGAGAAACATGGGGTTAATGTGCAATCTATTTTTGAGGCTGTTAATTGGTAACTGCTAATTACTGTTACTAATTCAGATAAGAAATCTTTTTATTTACCTTTCTATTTATTTATAATATTGGGAAAAGAATGCAATGTACTTACTTCATCCTAATGGAGACAGTGACTGTTGGGTGATTGTCTTAATCACTAAAATGTAGCACTCATGAGCTACTCAAATGACCCAGGCACTAATAAGAAATAACTGTTTATTTCAAAAGTTGTTAACTGCACCTAATTGCTTTTTTGATTATGGTGCTAGAAAAGTATTATGATTTGCCATGAACCTTATCATTTAGGAAGATAAGATATTTCCTTCTATATTAATCTTAAATTTAGTAAAAGGTATATCTTTCTGTAGGAATTTTTCCTAGGAAGTCCACTGATATATATATTTTTCTACTTGATAATTCAACTGTGAACTATATAGGAGTTTTAATTGTACATCCATAGAACTTGGTGGATTAGTTTACAGTTGTGGTCATGTGTCTCTTTTTCTATATCTAACCATCCTCTCTCCCCTCATGTTCTCTCTCAGCTTCCCTTTCCTCCTTATCTAAATGAACGAGAAGCACTAGGGTATATGGACATTTACCTTTAGACTTTTGTGTGTAGTTGTCGCTCACCAAGTAATCAGTTTAATTTTGGAGTCTATGAAAGATACTCAAAAGAATTACTGCAAACCTCTGGGTCAATCTGATTCCTTCACAAACGAGAGAGCAGATAGAATTGGTGGTCTTGAGAACCCTTGGATGAATATTGAGTATGTCTTGAGAATAAGTTATTGAGAAATAGTCAATGAACATTTAGCAAGGAAAAGTGTAATCGTTAAGATCTTTCAAGGTTTCATGAGCAATGCTTTTGTCAAGCTGACTCGCTTCTCCAATTGATTTTCTCAATAGGCTCTCCACCAGAGAGGGTAATTATGTGCTATTCTAACTTTACTCTTGCCACTATTTGGAGCTTTGATTATCTCCTATTTGTTCATTCTTTGCCTGTTGAAGTTTATTCATTCACCATTATACAATGCACTTAAGATTTCAGCGAAGATTTCCCATCGGTATGAAGCGTAGCTTCTCACTGTTGTCACAGGCCTTCCATGGCTTTTCACCCTTCTTTCACTCTGGAGATTACTCGTTTAGTTTTAGTTGGTCTTTATATCTGCTCTCTGCTTACTGGAGACAGAACAGGTCAGCTCTGCTAACTGCCCTTCTCTAATGCAAGTGTGAATTCACACATATATCAACTTGCTTTGTCCCAAGGATTCCAGTATTAACTCACATCTCAGCCTTTTCTGGCAAAAAAAGAAGTAACTCTTAAATTATTATTGCCATTTCATTCTCCCGCCTTCAGCTGGTTGGGTACCCTAACAGCAGACAGTTTCAGTAGGGATCACAACCTCTGTCCTCGGAAGAATAGAACTTTCCATTCCCCGTTTGTCTCTGTCCTAAAATTGTGGCACACGTCAGCATTGAATGACTTTTGTTTCCTTAGAATGTCTGTGGATCCTGCAGATAGTCATATTATTCTGTTATTCTATTTGGATAGTATTTCCTTTGTTTTATGTATATCTTCTTTATACAAAGGGATATTGTTTGCTTCTCCTTAAAGGGATAAGTTTGATCAAAACTGACAATAAAATCATTCACTTAAACAAACATTTAATGTATTCTAGCACATGATACAAAATAAAGTGCTTTCTCTGATTCTTAGAAGCACTGTGGCCCATTATGTAGACAGAGACTCAAAAGGAATATTTCAATGCAGTATTCTAAGAAATTCCAATTCGAGAATCTCAGAGTACTCTAAGTCATTTCTAACATTGCTTGGGAGGGAGGGTGGAGTAAAAACCATGTTTCAGGAGTGTCACACTTGATACTTCAAACTTGAGTCTATATAACACTGAGCAGAAATTTGCTGCACAATAATTCACAGCAGAAATGGAGATGAGGAAAAGGTATTTCAGGCAGTGGGGAAGCCATGAATAACGGCTTAGATGTAGAACATGGGCTGAGATACATAGTCTTTTTTCCTGATGTACCAGGTTCAAGAGAAGGAGTGTCAAAAGCTGAAGCTGGAGAACAAGGTTGGATGTTGGAGAATCTCACAAAGTTTTGTAAACATAACTACAGAGTCAGATTGCACTGCTGTCTTGAGCCCCTTATCTCTAACTCTATAATCACTATATTACTGATTGTATTTTCTTCTTTGGGTTAATATACTATTGTTTATTAATCTATTTGCTACAGACAGAGCTGGAGCTAGCTTGTACTGACTGTAACTTTCTAGAAACTTTGCAGGTAAATTATTAAACAAAGTCATTATTCCTAAACATTAATTATTATATATTATATAGCAACATGAGGATAACAAATATACAAAACTCATTTGCAATAATTTAAATTTTATTATATCCATTTGTTGTGTATATGCATGCATGTTTGTGTTGTGACTTATATGGAGGCTGGAGGATAACTAAAGTTGGTTCTCTCCCTCTACCATGTGGGTTTCAGAGAAAGGACTTACTTAGGTCTCCAGGCTTATTGGTGAGGACCACAACTTGCTGAGACGTCTTCCTAGTCCTTCTAATGATTTGGAAGCACTTAACTGTGGTCTACCAAGCAGGTTCTGCACTCTTAGAGTTATTTATGCCCATCGCTCCTATGTGGTGGGAATACTCTATAATGCTGTGTTCTGCCTGTATGACTCCTCTCTAATCTTTATTCATTGCATCAAATTGAAGGCCCAAAATTTGCCATAGTGGGGATATTTACAGCATGAAAATCAGCAAATGCTATAAACCAGAGTTTGATTTATTGCTTTGCTGACTGTCTGATTTAAGAAAGTAATGGAGCAGATGTAAATAATGCAGACAAACATAAAAATGTATTGCATGTATAGCCATTGGCTTCTAACAAGCATGAAAGTCAAAGAGATATTCTTGTTGAATTTGAAAACTTTTCCAGTTTAACAGAGAAATTGCTCTGGTCGCTGACAAATGAGTCAAGTTCCACATTTTCCATGTGTGTCTGTTCTAGGTTGCTTTATTTCTTGCTAATATCAGAGAAAACATCAACCTAAATTCATATCAGGATGACATTCAGTTGTTACTAGCAACTACACAGGAATAAGTACTATAAAAATTGATAAAACATTCCATAAGAATTGTCTTTATGGAATTTTAAAAAAATGAATGTACACTTTATTATTAAATTTTTTGGTTATTTATAAATTTTTTATTAGATATTTTCTTTATTTACATTTCAAATGCTATCCCGAAAGTTCCCTATACCCTCCCTCCACCTCTGGTCCCCTACCCACCCACTCCCACTTCTTGCCCCTGGCATTCCCCTGTGCTTGATCATATAAAATTTGCAAGAACAAGGGGCCTCTCTTCCCAATGATGGCCTATTAGACCATCTTCTGCTACATATGCAGCTAGAGACACAAGCTCAGAGGGTACTGGTTAGTTCATATTGTTGTTCCACCTACAGGGTTGCATCCCCCTTCAGCTCCTTGGGTACTTTCTCTAGCTCCT
>NC_034590.1:146527974-146540869 GCF_900095145.1 Mus pahari
TACTCCTATTATCTGAAAGTTTGGTCTTCTCATTGTGTCCTAGATTTCCTGGATGTTTTGAGTTAGGATCTTTTTGCATTTTGCATTTCTTTGATTGTTGTGCCCATGTTCTCTATGGAATCTTCTGCAGCTGAGATTCTCTCTTCTATCTCCTGTATTCTATTTCTGATGCTCATATCTATGGTTCCTGATTTCCTTCCTAGGGTTTCTATCTCCAGAGTTGTCACATTTTTGGTTTTCTTTATTGCTTCTATTTCCCTTTTTTAGGCCTTGGATGGTTTTGTTCAATTTCATCACCTGTTTGTTTCTTTTCTCCTCTCTTTCTTTAAGGACTTCTATCTCTTTAGAAGTATTCTCCTGTTTTTCTTTAAGACTTGTACCTCTTTAGCAGCAATCTCCTGCATTTCTTTAATAATGCCCTTCTTAAAGTCCTCTACATCATGAAGGATGCTTTCAAATCCGATTCTTGCTCTTCAGTTGTGTTGGGGTATTCAGGACTGACTGAGGTGGGAGTGCTAGGTTCTGATGATGGTGAGTGGTCTTGGTTTCTGTTCGTAAGATTCCTGTGTTTGCCTTTTGCCATCTGGTGATCTCTAGAGTTAGTTGTTATAGTTGTCTCTGGTGGGAGCTTGTTCCTCCTGTGATTCTGTTAGCCTCTGTCAGCAGCCCTGGGAGTCAAGCTCTCTCCTGAGTCTCAGTAGTCAGATTACTCTCTGCAGGGAAGCTCTCTTCTAGCAGAGAAGGTGCACAGAGGCCTGGCATTCAGATCTGCCTCCTGGCTGAGGATGTAGGCCCAAAACAGGGCCTGTCCCAGAAGATGTGTTGCCTCTGCAGTTTATTCACTCACCTGTACAGACTAGCCACTGAGGGAACCTGGACTCAGTATGACTCTCTCACCTGCTCTGGTAGACAGAGACCTCACAGGTGGCCTCCTTTCCTCTGGCGAGGAAGGTGCCCAAATTTCTGGAGCCTGAAACAGGGTCTGTTCCAGAAACTAGGTTGCTTCTGTCTGTACCAAAGCTGTGTAGCTTTGGCACACTCTCACCAGTGCAGACTGGAGCCTAGGCAAACCGGAGCAAAGATGGCTCCCCAACCAGCTCAGGCGGTAAGAACTGTCCGGGGCAAACACCTCTCTTCTGTTGGGGAAGGTGCTCATATGTCTAGAGACAGAAACGGGATCTTTCCCAGAAGCTGTGTTGCTTCTGCAGGCCACCCTCTCCCAGCAACTCACCAGAGCAAAGATGGCAAAGATGGCAAAGATGGCTCTCCTATCAGCTCAGGCCTTGAGACCCCTCCTGGGTGGACACTTCTCCTGTGGCGGGAAAGGTGCCGGATGACTGGAGCCAGAAACGGGATCTTTCCCAGAAGCTGTGTCACTTCTGCAGGCAGCCCTCTCCCCGGCCACACACCGGAGCAAAGATGGTTCTCTTACCAGCTCAGGTAGTGAGAACCCTCCCCGGTGGACACCTCTCCTCTGGTGGGAAAGGTGCTGGATGTCTGGAACCAGAANCNGNGTCTGTCTCAGCAGCTGTGTTGCTTCTGCAGGCCGCCCTCTCCCCGGCAGTGCACCAGAGCAAAGATGGCTCTCCTCACATTTTATTATTATTTATACAGCATAAAAAGGTGTTGGAGACCAGGTTGAGAAAACCCTGGCATTTTACAACCCAGGCATCTCACAGCCCAGGCATTTTTACAGTATGCAGTTCAGAGCCATATAGTTCTTTGTTTGGAGCCAGTTGCCTCCTCACTCTGCAAGGCGTTTAGTGGGAACCAGCAAGATTCCGGCCCTAAGCAATCATCAAGGACTGAGGGAGTCTTCCTACATTCTGGAGCTGCCCGGAGCTGTCACCTTGGGCTGTTAGAAGAAACCAGACTTTGAGATTACCTGCCCGATGTTCCGGAGCAGTGACGCCAAGGAACTGAGATAAATCACAAGTTTCAAACACCCAATTAGCCTCCCCATTTGGCCTTCATTGAGCTTTCTTTTGATCACTCCCTAACCCCTTGCTGTATTGTATAAAACCTGAGCATTTTCCCTTAGTAAAGGAGACTATGACAAGCATACATGGTCTCCGTCTCTTTCTTTATCCCATTTCTCTCTAGGTTTGTGATCCCCCTCGAGGACCATGGAATAACGTGTTCTGCGGGACAGGACATAAAGGTGTGTAATTTTCATATCAGTAAATTTTATAATAAACCTTTATGAGTATATTATGCATCTAATGTTTAGGAGTTGACCATTAAATACCTTCTGATATCTTAACCTTTGCCCTAACTCACATTCAGTTACTTTTCTTCCATTGGCTCCTTGTTCTATTGATTGTTTGCCTTAGTCTACTTGCATTGCTATGAAGAACAGAAGCATCTCTGCCTCATTCTGGAGGTGAAGAAGTTCAAGTTCTTTGCCACTGTTGTTGTATTGGAAGGGCTCTTTGTCCTCTTTCAAGATGGTACCTCAAATACTACATCCTGTGGGGAAAAGCAACTCTGTTCCTCACATGGCAGGAAAATGGGAGAGTGATTTTATGAATGGCACCACCCCGACATCCTCAGTGCTTCTCACTGGGCTGTACACCTAGCATTGTTGTGTTTGGGGCCAGGTTTTAGTACATCATGTTTGAGGTATATATTCAGACCATGACATGTTTCTCAGTGCAGCACACAGAACGTCCTGTTACAATTCACCCTTTGGCATTGTTCTTCTATTTTGCAGGAACAATCTTTTTTGTTGTTTTTGTTTTTTGTTTTTTGTTTTTTTCGAGACAGGGTTTCTCGGTATAGCCCCGGCTGTCCTGGAACTCACTTTGTAGACCAGGGTGGCCTTGAACTCAGAAATCTGCCTGCCTCTGCCTCCCAAGTGCTGGGATTAAAGGCGTGTGCCACCACTGCCCAGCAGGAACAATCATTCTTAATCATGTTTGTAAGCACACTTTGTCTCTCTTTGTGTGACACCCATCATGGTCTTCACCAAGAAGCTAACATGATGTGATTATATCAAGAGAAGGAAAAAAATGTTTTGAATCACCTGTTATAGCCAGTTGTGTATTTCCTACATTTTTATTGTTCACCCAAATTCTCATTTCTCAATTATATTCATAGGTCAAAATATACAAACTCCACTTAAGTTTGCAAGTCCTTCTGCTTTGCTTCATAACATCCCCTGTCCCAAGAGATGTTTTCTTAGACTCTGTGGGAGAATTAGCAGTCTCCACAGGGATCAACTGAAGCATGGGATCGTTATTCACCACAGGAAAAGCTGTCATGAGAGGGACATGCCAGGCTTATAAGAACCAAACTGCTGTCACTCCCAGAAAGCTATTACTGACATTAAGTGCTTCTTAGAACCTTCTAGAACCAGTCATAGGAAGCATAATCCATTGCTTCATTTCCAGTGAATGCTAGGTCTTCCGAAGAAATACCCCAGATTGTCCTGAAGACATATTACTCCAGTTCCCTATATCCCAACCCCCTCTGGTTGGCTACCTTCTTGGGTGAGTTCTTCCACCTGCCACCCTCTCCGCTGGTTCCTGTTGTCATCAACTTTTTGATTATATGAGGGCTCAGCCTAAACATCCTATCTTGTCCCCAGGTCTTCTGCCACCACTACTGTTTTCTGTATTGACACTGCATCTCTTCCCTCTATGACTTTATCTCCAGCCTTCATCCCGGCACCTGCTAAAAGGAAAGTACTTGATGAATGTGCACTCTGCGAATCAATGAGCGAACACCTAAGTAACTTCTTTTACATACCAGGTCCCTGTTTTTTGCTGGAGTACCTTTGCTCATTAAGCAGGTGGGGGAGGGGAGGGTCACTTATGATTGACACATAACTAAAGACAAATATGGAGTTAAACATAAATGTAGGGCTTAGAACCTGTCATCTTGCTTAAAATCAGAGCTCTTAGTAATCTTAAAACTTCCATAAAAATCCTATATATATTTCCAGGTGTAAAGAGTAAG
This sequence comes from Mus pahari, assembly GCF_900095145.1. Classification (NCBI taxonomy): domain Eukaryota; kingdom Metazoa; phylum Chordata; class Mammalia; order Rodentia; family Muridae; genus Mus; species Mus pahari. Next base: position 146,531,935 of record NC_034590.1, read on the forward strand.
GCCTTTATATTGCCTTAATTTCATTCTTTATATACAAACAAGGTCCCTTTACCATTGCCACAGCTTGAACCTCACATGTTTCTTGAAACGTCATGTATTAAAGACTTGGTTGCCATCCTGTGCTCCTGTGTGTGTGTGTGTGTGTGTGTGTGTGTGTGTGTGTGTGTGTGTGTGTGTGTAGGGTGTGTGGAACAAGTGGAAGGTAGTGCCTAGTGGAAATAATTTAGTTTGCTGGCGACATGCCCTGGGAGGGGATATTGGGAGCCTTGTCCCTCCTGCTCATATGTTCTAGCTGCCATGGAATAAATAGTCTGACTCTACCTCCTGCCATGATACACTAGGCTACTGAAAGCTCAAAGCAACAGGGCCCAATTGTAATGAACTAAAACTATGAACCAAAATAAATCTTTCCCTCATTAAGATGATTATCTCAAAACTTTTTCCACAGCAATGGCAAGCTGATAAACATAACTATTTGCTCTGAATGTTGACAATCAGTGGATATTACTCTCTGCGAAATGACTGACTATACTTAGACCTGTAATTGTTAACTGCAAAATGTGATAAATATGGAAATGCACAAGACTTGGGCAAGAAATTGCAAAAATAAGAAGCTCATTATTTCTGAATCTCCTCTAAATTTCTGAATTTCTTGACTTCGTGGCTGTTGACTACTAGTACACCTAAGTAGCTTGACCTGTTATATTTATTAGAAGAGAGACCAATGTAAATCTTCTTAGTCAAAGGATTTATTGAGGAGGTTCTCTGAGGATGTGTGGTTTTAGTGGAAGATTTGCTTTAGCATGGAACTTTGAGGAATCTATAAAAGATGGATCACACAGCAGGCCTCAATGGCTGATTTGGGGGGAGCTGGGAAGAGGGCACACAAGGAAAGCTTTACTGCTCACGACTGTTCCCATTAGATGGGGAATGTAGATTAGCACAGAATACACCCTTACAGCAGCCAGTGCTTAATGGGCTACTGGGATGATTAATTTTCTGTGTCAACTTGGCTAGGTTATGATGTCCAGATGTTTGGTCAAATGTCTGACTAGCATCACCAGGATGGCACTTCGAGATGCCATCAACATTTATGTCAATAGATCCTGAGCAGATTTCCCATCATAGCATGGATAGGAAACTTTAATCACGTTGAGCCCATAAGATAAAAGACAAGGTCCTCCGAGGGAGGATGAATACTTCCTCAGAACTGGCTTTAGACTGGGTACCTAGCCTGCTGGTCTATTCTAAAACTCTGGACTCGTAGGCTCATGACCTTATGGGCCAAATTCTAAGAACTATATAAACATATTTGCATGTGCATGAACACACACACACACACACACACACACACACACACACAGAGAGAGAGAGAGAGAGAGAGAGAGAGAGAGAGAGAGAGATCCTACTCTTGGAGATCCTTGAGTAACATAGCCACCAACATCTACTACATTTAAGCTCCCTTTCTCCTTTCATATTTCCTTTCCCTCTGTTATCTGCTGCCCTGGGGGAGTTTCTTTAATAATTCACTTACACGTGACACCTCATTTCAGGGCATGTTTCTGGCAACTTTGACCTTGAACAGGGCAGTAATTTTTAACCACCTCAAATTCTGAGAATAACACATTTTAGTTGCATCAAGTAGCTGTGGGCATGCATCACTAGGGGAGCAGATCTGGAGCAAGAGTGAGATTGAGGTGTTCCCTGAATGCCAAAAATCTCATCCAGAGACTGGCAGGAGTTAGGACTGCTTTCTTCCTGCTCTTAGCCTACAGGCTCCAGCACACAACCTCTATCTTCCCCACCTCTCATAACAGTCATCTCTATGGCCAGATTACAGGTTCAACTCTCTCCCACCCCATAAGAACCTGCCTAGAAGGTTCTTGGAATTCCCCTTCATGTAACTGAAGCATTGCCAGCACCCCTGCCATAGCCAATAATGTACACCCATCCTGGAAATCCCTCCCCACTCACTACGATCTGTATAGCCTAGGTTCACCCTGAATAAAGTTGAGCAGTCTCACAGAAGCTGATTCTAGAAGTCAACTTGTCAAACTCCTGGCCATTCTGGCTGACAGCCTCCAAGGAAGAGGAGAACCACAGTAGCTGTGGCTGTGGAATGGAACTTCCCCCAAAGTTTAGCAAACTAAAATGCCAAGATATTTTATTTTCCATGAGTCTTCAGATTCAGTAGAATGTTATAGACTGGATTAGAGAAGTGGGACCCTGGTTCTGTTCAGCATGTTTCCCCTTTCTTTTGACAGCAGTAGACAACCTTACTTATGGCTTTTTTCTGCTAGTAACAGAGATAACAGGAAAGTAGATTTTTGCATAGTTTATTGAGGCTGCTTGGAACCAGCACAGCTCTCTCTTAGTACCACAAAGGTTTTATACAGGAAGCCACTAAATTCCTTGTTCCTTACAAAGGGTGACTAAGCAGCGTCACATGCACTTATTATCTTGAATAATTCTTTAAATTGCAGTAACATGGGTTAATCAGTGATCTCTAAACTACCAGGAGAGTCTTTAGCAACATTAGGTGTAATTAAATTAGAGAGCTAGCCCCTGATGCTGCACAGACCATTAGAGAAATCCATTCTTCCAATTCTGTTCTTCTATAAGCACTAGTATTGTAATCTGCATGAGGCAGGATTTTCTAGAACAAGATAACAGACAATTACAAAAAGTGGATTCACGAGCTTACATGATAGGGGCTGGGTGGTTCATCAACAGGCATATGAACACCAGAGAAGCTGAGAGCGCTGTAGATGCTGTTGAAAACTGCATGCCTCACTGGTCTCAATCTGGCAGTGAAGGCCAGGAAGATGTATCAAAAGTCGGTGGGTTTTGGTTTGCATTGGAATGCTGAGGAAGTCAGAGTCTGATGTTAGCAAGGGTTGGAAGTAGCAGCAGTAACAGTATCACTACCCACTTCCACATGCCACCACCATCACCACCGCACTTGTCATTGACATATTCACCAGCAAGAAGTGAAGGCAGGCAGGCAAGCATACCGGGTTTTCCTTAGATTTCTTTATATCCAGGCTGTTGGTGCGGGTGCTGCCCACTCTGGGGCAGTGTGTGTGTGTGTGTGTGTGTGTGTGTGTGTGTGTGTGTATGTGTGTGTGTACATTCTGTTCTCTATTAGTCTCTCAGGGGACAAAAAAACCCTCCAGAGTTACTGAAAGACATATTGCTTAGCTGATTTCAGACCCCATCAAGTTGAAAATCAAGATTAGTCATACAGGTACCTTCCTAGATGAGTCAGCTCCTGACCCACTGTGGTGGCTGCCCGTCCACTGTTTTCTGCAGTTCTTAGCTTCTTCCTCAGGCACATTTCCCCATAACTCACTAACCACTTCCCAAACAGCAATTGTTTAGCCCCTTTCGATGCAGAGAAGACAAGCCTTTCAGAGCCTGAACAGGGACAGCATCCAAGCTCAGGCTAACACTGCTTTTGTAATAGAGCTCTTGGTGTATTTGTATATTTTGAGTATTTCATTTGAGTTCATGCTGTGTGTCAAAGGTCATACCAATAGTTCTTTTTAGACTCAGGTATTTCTTTGCAGACTTAATTATTACGATTTCGGGTATAGCTGTGGAACTGGAACTCTCAGCCCACCGAAGCCCTTTTGTGCAGCCGAGAAAACGCCTCATTTCTTTCTGACATTTTAACAAGGTACGTGCAAACAAACTCTTCGTTTGATCTTCACCTTGAGGGCAATGTCCTTGATCTTTGCTGCCAGAAGTTATCTTAATTTCAGAGTTTTTTTTTCCTGCTTGGAGAATCTGGCTAAGAGAAATTATTTTTCAGTCCAGCGAGCCCCTACATCTCTGGGCTATGCGTTCTCTCAGTTCTGTTTACAAATTTATTGGTTTTTGGTTGTGTTTATCTCTCTTTTATAATATCTGAGCACACATAGCTGTAAGCAAGGAATCTACTGGTAATTCAAACTTGGAAAAGCATAAGAGTTTTATTTCTTATCTTCCAAGTTATCATTTGTCCTAGCTTGAATTTCAGTTGCTATGATAAAACATTCAGGCCCAAAGGAACCTTGGGAAGAAGGGGTTTGTTCACTCTTACACTTGTGTGTGACAGTTCATTATTGCGAGAAGGCAGGGTAGGAACTTAAGGTGGGAACTGGAGTAGAGACCACGGAGGAACACTGCTTATAGGGTTACTCAGCCACTTATACTTAGCCCAAGCCCATTTGCCTAGGGATGGTACTGCCCCCAGTGGGCTGGGCTCTGCTACAACAACTAGCAACCAAAACAAACCAAACTAACCAAACCAAAACAAAAATACAAACAAGCAAACAAACCAAAACCAAACCAAACCAAAAACCAAAAGTCGTACAGACATGTATATATGGCAGTTTGATGAAGGCAATTCCTCATTTGAACTTCTCTCTTCCCAGATGTGTCAGTTTGACAACCAACTTGAGCCACCACCTCACTGATGACTTATAATGTATTTTTCTACATAGTGCTGGTGACTTTTTGTCTAGCCCCTTATAAATTTCCTAACCATTAATTTTTAGTTTAAAATACACTTTTCTTCCATTTCTTTCAATGAATGTGTATGTTGAGTGGAGGGGCATGCACACGCCATGGCTCTAGGCGTAGAAGTCAGGTGACATCACGTAGGAGTCAATTCTCTTCTTTCATCACGTGGATATTGTGCTCAAACTCAGGTCATGAGGCTTGGTGGCAAGTGCTTTTACGCACTGTGACATCTCAGTGGTCTCAATTCTAGGTTTTTAAAAATAATTCATCGTCACTGTCTCACCTTCATGCACATCTAAGTCCAAAGGCACAGGTTTCTGTGTTATTGGCTATTGTTATAATAAACTGTCTCTCAATGGCTTAAAAATGAACTGTTTATTCCGTTGTAAATAGAATCAAGAGGAAGAAGGTTGATATTATTAATATATCCTACCTCAAAGAGGAAAACTTCTTGCTTTGGAATTATAGAGAAACCTTTTGTTTGTTTGTTGAATAATGGTATTATAGTCTCACACATTTGAACACCTTTTTTTTATTTTCCCCACGACAGGGAACTACTGGTTTTCTAATGAAAAAAAAAATATCAAAGGCAGGTTTTTAAGTTTGAAAAAAAAATCAGCAAGAAGGAGCCATAGTTTAAAAGTTGCAAATACAATCTGGAAGCACCAATATTTCTGCAAGTTCTTACTTCAAAGTGTGGAGAATGGAGCAGGGCAAGCCGACGAGGGAAAAGCTTGTTATTGGCAAAGTTGGTTTAGAAACTAACAATCTTTCCTCAAAGGCTCATGGGAGAAACAGAGCTTTGAAGGCAGTTGAACTAGAGCCTTTTGTGGGATTACTGAACGATACAAGGATTACTGAATGATAAGAGTGTGCGGAAACTGGACAAGGTGCAAAAAGCTGCAGGCCAGCATGTCCTGAAGGCCCGAGGATTCTGGGAGATGTTAGATAAGGGATCTGCAAACTTGAAACTCTGTCCTTTAGCACTCTGTGAGAAAGACAGGAAAGGGTGTGGCCCCTAGGGGTAGCAAGTCCAACAAGTATAACATCAATGGTTGGATTAAAGAAATCTAGCTCTGCACATTAATGTCTAAAACAATTGTGTGTGTGTGTGTGTGTGTGTGTGTGTGTGTGTGTGTGTGTATGTATGTGTAGTGTAGTGTGTACGCAAGTACATGTGTGCGTGTCATGCTCTGAGGTACATGTTAAGGCCAAAGGTCAATGGGAAGTCAATGCTCCATTTCCATCATGTATGCCCTGGGGTTTGAGCTCAGGTCATGAGGTCTGGCAGCAAGCCTATACATTAACTTTAAAAATACAGCCGTCAGCTAATATTTGTGTACCTTGGCATTATTTTGCCAGATGTTGGCGGAATAACCAGTGTGCTCCACTGATCACAGTTTTGTCTTTAGTCAGGGAAGGCTAATTGCTGCAGTAGAACTCTCAAGCTTAGTGATTTAACAAAATGGTTTAATAGCTTAGTTCCATCACAGCCTAGGATGGATGGCAGGGCAGGGGATACTGCTCTGGAAGGTCATTGGGGAACTCAGGTTTCTTTCATCTCCCAGTTACACCTTTCATAGCTCCTAGTAGTTTCCTCAGTTCCTTTGCTAGCTGATGAGAAGGGTGTGGTGGTTTGAATACCACTGCGTATTCTAGGTGGTTGATTTTTGTGCATGCTTCTCTTATGCCAGTGGAGGCGGGACCACGTTTTCTTCCCTTTGAATGTGGACACACCCAGTGACTTGCTGCTAATGAAAATCAGAGTAGGAACTGCACCTTCTGAGACTAGACCATACAGGCTTTGGTATTATTCTTTCTCTGTGCCCTGGTGTTTCTTTGAGGAATGTCCCTCGAGGACACCTAAGGCAGGAGAGAGGAAGGTCTTTGTGGTGGATAACTGAGTTCTTTGTCAACTACTTGCAAGTAAATGAAGTCCTTTCCCATCAGCCCTGTGAGTGCATTTCCTAAGTTGTCGATCTTCCAGCCCCAGCCAAACTTTCAGATGACCAAAGCTCTAGCTCATGGCTTAACTGCATTTCATGAGAGCCACTGGGCCAAAACTACCCAGCCAAGTCCTCTCAATTTCGGACTCTCAGAAACTAGGTTGGTTAATGAATGTTTGCTATTTGAAGCTGTTAATTTTTAGACTGATTTTATAGTAACAGCTATCATAGATGATAAAGAGTTATGTGTAGTATTTATAATGTTGGACCTATTAATGTAACTGCAACAAGCTGATAAACACTTCATAAACTTCTAGGTATTGTATGGAATCTTTTATTAATAATATCACTAGGACAAGAGATTCAGTTTTCCATAATTGTAATGCCTGAGATAACTCAGTGTTTCAGCTGACAGTTTTTGAGATTTCAAGTCTGTGATTGATTGGTCCCATGCCTTTGGTCCTTTGGCAAAGCATCATGGTGGAAGTTTGCAGTAGAGCATATCCTCCCTATGTCTAGGAAGCAAAGAGGAGAAAGGAGAAGGAGGCAGGGCTGCCCCATCACCTCTTATAGAATACAGCCCAGTCCTGGCCCTCCTATGAGGCCCTACTACCAACCTCCCAATAGTGCTACCCTGGGGACCAAGTTGTCAACACATAGAGCATTAGGGACCATTCAATATTCACACTACAAGTGAGATAGGTGTGGTTACTAGTTATATAGTGGGGAAAATCAGCCATAGAGAGATTTGGCAGCATTCACAGAGTCCTGTTACAGACAGCCCAGTAAACAGGTTCCGTTCCCTAAGTGAAATCAATATTTTTCCATAGGTAACTTTAGGCCTCTGACCGGTAGACAGTGTTAGTGGGGTGATTGACAGAGCCAGGAATATTTTCAGTTGATGGTGTGGGAGGTGTCTTGACTCCTGTCAGTGTGGGTGAAACAAGAACCTCAGGTGCTATTCCCTATTGGGACTAAAATGAGTACTGGATGTTGTAGGCTCAGGTAGCCATGATAGCAGATGTAGGCCTGACAGGAAGAAATAAGGGACATAGAAAAAATCCCAACTTGATTAAAATCATGTTTTCTTTCCCTTTGGCACATGGTTCTTATAGGGATGTTTCAGCTTATTCTGTATACTAAATAGATACTATATAACTTGTGTGGCAAATTTGAATGATGCAGTATGTGGGGAAATGTTTTGTGTATGCTGGGCTACAAACACAGTTTGGGGTGTGGTATACCAATGGCATCATTTTCTTGAGATGCACATATTTTATTTTTCATTATCGTCTCAGTGTCTAATGTGTTATCTTGCATGGGGGGGGCATTGTGCTTCTACAATGTAGTTTCTGTTGAAGGCACAGATGAACAAATAGTAGGATTTCTTTATTTCTCATGGGAAGAGGAGCTAGTACATGATGTGCAGCTTTATCATCATCCCTCTCCTCCAGGTGCTGGTTACGAGTTCACCAAGTGTTCTCACACAGTATCTCACACTGGTGCCCCATCAGGACATTGGCACTGCTTGTGCCTGGAACAGTGGGAGGCAGCCCTTATTAAAGCACTTTGTCCGATTTAGCATCGAAGCAGATCTAACAAACTCAGAGAGTGCTCAGAAGAGAACAATAAAAATTGATTGAACAGACCTTCTAAAGAAAGTTTAGGCAGTTTGGGATTATTTTAGCTAGCGCTACCAGTTGAAGGGGCACAATACTTTTTCAATACACTAAAACTGTCTTATAAAACTTGTGGTTATCAGTGAGCCATTCTCATGGATGACAGACACACAGGAAATTCCACCACCGTCCTCTTTGACAATAACCAAAAGCTCTCATTCTCTGCCCATGAAATAACTGCAGCCCATCTGCTCTCTGAATATTCTTTGTAGTATTAGGACTTTCTCTGAAGAACAGCAGGGCTCCCGGGTACTTCCAAGTCATGGGTTGATGCAGAGAGGAGATCATTTCATTATGCCAAATACTAACACATATTCATTCCATCACCTGGCAGTTTGAAAGCTGAAGATTGTGGGCCCCGGAGACACTGTGGAGGCTCTGTCTCCCTTCTGTGTTCCTTTCCCTCTCATTTATAACTTTTCAGCATCTGCAGAAATCTGTGACATATGAAGCAGACTCGTTTCAGTCTTGTCCAATTATGTCTTAGTACTTGTGAATAAGGGAAGGCTTCCCAGGCCAGCAGGATCTTGGAATTAGAACTTCTGCTGATATTTATGTCATGGCTTGCCTGAGCCTATGAGGTGTCTCACACAAATGCTACAGAGCTAATTAACTTTATAGATGTGAATAAACACTTTCTATGTTGCTGCTATTGTGTTAGGAACTGGAAAAATATTGGTGAATTGTATATATTTTATTCACGCCAAAATAGAGCTTAAATCTGAAACTTATAAGCCAACTGGAAACACACACTCTCTCTCTCTCTCTCTCTCTCTCTCTCTCTCTCTCTCTCTCTCTCTCTCT
>NC_034590.1:146540979-146554759 GCF_900095145.1 Mus pahari
TCTCTCTCTCTCTCTCTCTCTCTCTCTCTTTCTCTCTCTCTCTCCCTCTCATACACACACACACACACACACACACACACACAAATCAATAAGCAATTACAATACAATAAGATATGCATTGTAAAAGACCATAGGAGAAATGGTCTACCCAGAGTTAGGGTCAGGGAAATTATTTTGGATATGGGGATACCCAAGTGATCTGTGGAATATGAGAAAGTGTTATCAGTTATATTAATTTCTCTTTTCTTCCCAGGATTAGTGAAGTTTCCCATACTTTGGGAATACATGTCAATCAAGCATGTCCAAACTGCAGTCTGTGGGCCCTACATTGATAAGGATAGCTATGAATGAGGTTTAACACAAAGTCTTAGTTACTAAAACATTGTAAGAATTTTTTTGGTTGGTTTGTTTGTAAATTGATTGTGTGGTTATTTTGTAAAAGAAATTTCACTCTTTTAAAAATTGAAAATAGATTCATCTCTCATACAATACATCCTGATGACAGTTTTCCCTTCCTCCACTCCTCCCAGTTTCCTCAACTCCCCAGATCCACTCCCCTCCATTCCCCTTCCAAAAAGAGCCAACCCCCAAGAGACAACAACCAAATACCTTTATATATGGCAACATTGTGTGATAATATCAGGAGTTTGAATGTGTCTGAACCCATCTAGTTCATCTTATTACGAGCATACTTTTTGTTTTATTTAAGAATTATAATTCCACAATCTAACCAGAACCTCCATGGCTTAGTGTTGAAGAGTGGTTGTTCTTGGTATAGCTAACTTTAGATTAAATAATGTTAGTAATCATATACCAAGAAATAACTCTCTGTCTTGAAGCAATGTGCTGATAAAACATCTAGGCAATGAAGGTACTTTCCTAATCTGTAGGCTGCCATTTAGTCCTATTGACACTGTCCACTTACAGTGTCAATTTCATGAGGTCCCATTTGTCAATTGTTGTGTTCTGTTTGGGAAATTGTCTCCTGTACCAGTGTGTTCAAGGCTATTTCCCACTTTCTCTTCTGTTAGCTTTAGTGTATCTGATTTTATATTGAGGTCTGTTTTAGTTAGGGTTTTATTGCTGTGGACAGACACCATGACCAAGGCAACTCTTACAAGGACAACATTTAATTGGGGCTGGCTTACAGGTTCAAAGGTTCAGTCTATAATCATCAATGCAGAAGCATAGCAGCATCCAAGCAGGCATGATTGAGCTGAGAGATCTACATCTTCATGTGAAGGCTGCTAGTGGAAGACTGGCTTCCAAGCAGCTAGGATGAGGGTCTTAAAGCCCACACCCACAGTGACACATCTACTCCAACAAGTCCACATCTATTCCAACAGGGCCACACCTTCTATTAGTGCCACTCCCTGGGTTTAGCATATACAAACCATAACAAGGTCCTTGATAAACTTCCACTTGAATTTGTGAAGGGTGATAAAATATGGATTAATTTGCAGTTTTCTACATGCAGATATACAGTAGACCAACACTATTTGTTGAAAATGTTTTCTTTTTATCCATTATATGGTTTTGGCTTTTTTTTTTTTTTTTTGGTCAAAAATTATGTGCCCATAGGTGAGTGGGTTTATTTCATTAATCAATTTCATTTGATTTGATTTCATTAATCAATCTGTCTTTTTCTGTACAAATCCCAGCTTTTGTTTGTTTGTTGTGATCACCATTGCTCTGTAGTACAGCTTGAGATCAGGGATGGTGATACCTCCATTTTTTTGTATTCTTTAGGATTGTTTAGCTATCCTGGGTTTGTGTGTGTGTGTGTGTGTGTGTGTGTGTGTGTGTGTGTGTGTGTGTGTGTGTGTGTGTGTGTGTGTGTGTGTGTGTGTGTGTGTGTGTGTGTGTGTGTGTGTGTGTGTGTGTGTGTGTGTGTGTAATTGAGAATTGCTCTTTCAAGTTTTGTAAAAACTTGTGTTTGAATTTTGATGGGAATTGTATTGAATCTATAGATTCCTTTTGGTAATATGACCATTTTTACTATGCTAATACTACTGATCCATGAACATGGGGAATCTTTCCATCTTCTGAAGTTTTCTTTGATTTCTTTCTTCAAGGACTTGAGATTATTACCATACAGATCTTTCACTTGCTTGGTTAGATTTACACCAAGATATTTTATATTATTTGTGACTATGTGAAAGGTATTGTTTCCCTAGTTTTTTCTCAGCCCATTTATCATTTGTATAAAGGAGGACTACTGATATTTTTGAGTTAATTTCATATCCAGCCACTTTGCTAAGTTGTTTATCAGCTGTAGGAGTTCTCTAGTAGAATTCTTGGGGTCACTTATGTATACTTTACATATCATCTGAGAATAATGATTTCTTGACTTCTTCCTTCCTAATATGTATTTCTAATCTCCTTTTGTTGTCTTATCATTCTAGCTAGAACTTTAAGTACTATATTGAATATATAGGGATAGAAAGATATAATATCCAAAATAAGTTAAGAACTCAAGCAATTAGACTCCAAACAAACCAAATAACCCAGTTTAAAAATGGGATACAGAGTTTTGCTCAACAGAATTCTCAACAAAGAAATCTTAATTGGCCAAGAAGCATGTAAAGAAATGTTCAACATTTTTAGTCATCAGGGAAACCCAAATCAAAACAGCCCTGATATTACACCTTTCACCAATCAGATGGCTAAGATAAAAAATCCAAATGACAGCCCATTCTGGTGAGGATGTGGAGAAATTTGAACATTCCTCCATTACTGGTAAGATTGCAAACTTGTATAACTACTCTGGAAATCAATCTGGTGGTTTCTCTGAAAACTGGAAATCATTCTACCTGAAGTCCCAGATATACATGCCCAAAGAATGCCCCACCATACCACAAGGACACACGTTCCACTATGTTCATGGCAGCTTTATTTGTAATAGCCAGAAACTAGAAACAACTCAGATGTCCCTCAACCAAAGAATGAATACAGAAAATGTGTTTCACTTACACAATGGAATACTATTCAGCTATTAAAAACAAGGACATCATGAATTTTGCAGGCAAATGGTAGATTTAGAAAATATCATCCTGAGTGAGGCAACCCTGACCCAAAAGAATATGCATGGTATATATTCACTAATAAGTGAATTTAGCCATAAAGTACAAGATTCCATGATATACCCTACAGATCCAAAGAAATTAAATAAGAAGGAAGACCCAAGCAAGAGTGCTTGAATCTCACTTAGAAGGGAGAATAAAATAGTCGTAGGAGGCAGAGGTAGGAAGGGAACTTCATGGGAGAAGGGGGGAGGAGGGAGATGGGATGGGGAGAACAGATGTGGGGAGAGACAGGAGAGAGAGCAAGAGGGCCAGGAGAATAAATAGAAATCTGAAGCTGGGGATGGTGAACTGGGGGGAATTTCTAGGAAGTATCATGGGCTTGGGATGGAGAGGTTCCCAGGAGTCAATGTTAGTATTCACCAAGACAACAGTGGGAACATGGACCCTGAAGAAGCCCTCTCCTGTAGCCAGACAGGACCCCCAGTGGAGGGATAAAGATACCAACTCACCCACAACTTTCGACCTAAAAGTTGTTCTGAAAGAAATGCAGGGGCATGAACCCACCAGAATTCCTCCTGTCAAAGAGTAGGCACACAGGGACAAAGAGTAGAGCAGAAACTGAAGGGAAGACCATTCAGAGACTGCCCCACCTAGGGATCCATCCCATCTGCTGACACCAAACCCAGACACTATTGCTAATTCAAAGAAGTGCTTACTGACAGGAGCCCAGTATAGCTGTTCCCTGAGAGGCTCTGCCAGAGCCCAACCAATACAGATGTGGATGTACACAGCCAAACATTGGACTGAGCACAGGGACCCCAATGGGAAAGTTTGGGCAAGGACTGTAGGAGCTGAAGGAGTTTGCAACCTCATAGGAAGAACAACAATATCAACCAACCAGATACCCCAGAGCTCCCAAGAACTAAACTACCAACCAAAGAGTACACAGTTGGTACCCATGGCTCTGAGTCTAGCATAACTGTCCTTGCAGATGCTCTACCCAGCAGCTTACTGAAACGGATGTAGATATCCACGGCCAAATATTGGACTGACGATGGAGACTCTTATGGAAGAGTTGGGGGAAGGACCGAGGGCCCAGAAGAGGAAGGGAACTCCACAAGAATCAACCCACAGAGTCAACTAACCTGGACCCCTGGGAGCTCTCAAATACTGTGCCACCAGCCAAAGAGCATCTTTAGGTTGAACCAAGGCTCCCAGAACATATGTAGTAAATGTGCACATCAGTCTCCATGTAGGTCCCCAACAACTGAAGCAAGGGCTGTCCCTAAAGTTGAAGCCTGACTGTGGAATCTGTTCCCCAGCCTGGCTACCTTGTCTGATCTCGGTGGGAAGAGGATGTGCCAGATAATGGGGGATGGGGGAGGGATTATGGGAGTGAGGACTGGAAAGGGCAGTATTTGGTATGTTAATTAATTAATTAATTAATTAAAATCTAGACAGCTCAAGTTAAAATATATATTCACCATATAGAGAAGAACCATTATCCAACAAGCTAGATAAAGCTAAAGGTATTTTTTTCTAGTATTAGTGTACATACATATTTTCAACAGTAATTCAACACTTAAATTAAAAATTATCAGTGATAAGTAAATAATTATGACAATCTATGTGGTGAAATGACAAGAGCTGACTGCTCAGCTAAGAGTGGATTTTATTTTCTTGGCAGAGAGCAAATATGCAAGAGTCAGCCCTCAGTGGTTACGTATGTATATTAGCCACAGCTGGAAGACCCAGGGCTGGATATCTGGCCTAAAATAAGTCAGGCTAATATCATCCTATGTATTTTTGAGTTGGGACAAGAAAGAATGTGAATGCATCTCTCTTAGTGTTGAATGCTGCAGAATACAAATACCTGGCATTTCCTGTCTATAGTAGAAAGGTGTGAATATGAATTGGTCAAAATTCAAAATGGGACAGAGGGAAAGAGAGGAGAAACAGGGATAGAGTGGGAGAGAGGAGAAGGAGAGGGGGAGGAAAAGGAAAGAGAGGGAAAAGGAGGAAGGGAGAGGGAAATAAGGGCAGGGAAAATAGATGGAATGTCTGGTGTTTTCTGGTAATCTGCTCAATACTTTATATGGTATTTATACCCCAGTGCCTACAATTCCCCAAGACCCAGTTATCCTGTGTCTCTGCTATAGTTTTATGAGAAAAATCTTACTATGCTGTCAGTTTTCTATTATTATGAGAAACACATTTATAAAAATCAGCTTATAATGGGGTTGTGGGGGTTATGCTTGAGGTCTGGGGTGAGACCGGTATTGTGACAGCGTTGCATGGTGCAGCAAATGTGCTTAGCTCCAGAAAGCAATGAAGACAGAGGAGGACCTGTGGCCCTATAATCCCCTTCCACTCCCAAAGGCTCCTGTCAGTAAGCACTTTGAATTAGCAATAGTGTCTGGGTTTGGTCTCCATCACGGCTTCTCTTCTTCTTCTTCTTCTTTTTTTTTTTTTTTTTGGTTTTTTGAGACAGGGTTTCTCTGTATAGCCCTGGCTGTCCTGGAACTCACTTTGTAGACCAGGCTGGCCTCGAAAAAGAAATCCTCCTGCCTCTGCCTCCTGAGTGCTGGGATTAAAGGCATGCGCCACCACTCCCGGCTATGGCTTCTCTTCTTAATTGCTCCACTGTTCTTCAGTGCCACCCAGGGACCAAAATTTAACTCATGGATCTTTGTGGGGGATCATCAAGCATTTGGATATAGCAATACATATTTTGATGGTAAATTCCTTTTTATATTTTGCCTGGGCTACTCCAAACTGAGCTTTTCTCACCTACATCCAACAGTCTTACTGTAGACAGGACATGCTGTATGGTTAGAGTATCCTATCACCCCCTGATGGCTGATGGTTTTGAAACAGAGTATCATCTGTGCTGGCCTCCTGAGATCTAGGAGACCAGATAGATGTTAATAAACCACTCCTTTCAGTCTTTGGGTTTTGCTTTGCTTTGCTTTGCTTTGCTTTGCTTTGCTTTGCTTTGCTTTGCTTTGCTTTGCTTTGTTTCATCCATAAAATGGAAGTCTCAGTGTGCGTTGTTAGGAATAAATGACGTATTCCATACAAAATAGTGAGCAGAGTGCCCAGCACTGTAAGTGCACACTAATGCACCCAGCACTGTAAGCGCACACTAATGCACCCAGCACTGTAAGTGCACACTAATGCACCCAGCACAGTAAGTGCACACTAATGTACCCAGCACTGTAAGTGCACACTAATGTGAGCAGTTGTGTTAATGTAAATGAGGCCAGGAACAACTGTGCCTTCCCACTTAGGCAATGGATGAGGTAAGCTTTTAAGATGCAAACTACTTCAACCCTGGTGTAAATAACTTGAGGCTCTCCTTCAGAGGATTCTTGAACCAGACAAGGGTAAATCAAGATTGAATTTCTGTTTGTGACATAATGTGACAGCCTTACAGTTGCTCACTACCCTTGGAAGAAATTACAGCAACAAATAATTCTTTTTGCTGTGCAGCAGCCTGCTATAGTATGCCTTACTTCATTTTGGAATCCAGTAGCCCCTCACCAGGGGATTTAATTACTTAATATCTCCAAAGAAACTAATTATAACAACACAAGGTTCCCCTCAAGTTGCATTTATGTGGAACAAAACAGCCATAAAAATCTTCCTTGCTCACTGCTCCTGTTTATTTCTCACAGTTTGAGGTAAAGGAAGCTGACTGTAGGAAGACTTTTAAGGTCAGCCAAATTTGTTTCTGGCACTTCTTGATTCCTTTCTCTTCTCTGCACTTGACCTTCGACAAAAGGCCGAAGAGCAGTCCTTCTCTTCTCAGAAATCCATCTCTGCCCTTCCATTCTCCAATGCTCCTGCCCCCCACCCCCAGACTTAATCAAACTCATAAGGCAATGCAGTTGTTGAGAGTGGCTTTAGAATTAGATATACCCAAATCTCAATTCCAGCTCCCAAAAGTGATAATGCTTACCCCTCTCGTGATAACAAACGGCACAGAACCCGAGAGTTACTGATCATTCTTAAGGAGACTGATTTGTAACACTGGAGAGGTGAGGGTAGTGGTTCTTGAAATGTGGGCCAACACTGGAACGCACACAGGGATGAAAGGTAATGTCCCGAGCCGTGTACAAGTGATCACGGTCCAGGAGCATGGATTCGGGTTGCCTTGAAGAACACGTTCCAATGTAGAAATGATTATGTGAACATTTATAGTCATAGAACAAAAGCTAGTCATAAGTCAAGATAGGAAGTTGGGAATATCAGTTTATAGTAGTTTATAGGCAGTTTATAGTAAAGTGGGGGAAACTCAATTATAGCTGTTAGATGTTACCTGACAACTTCCTTAGCCAACGTGTTAGTAGAAGCTACTGGTCTGTGAGACAGTGGACTGTAATAGGAAACTTGGAAAGGGTGAATGGGTTCAGAAACCCTAGTACTCCCAGACCTGAGGATGATAGGTGGTTCGCCTACTCTTGACTGAGTCCTTGACATGTGACCACAGCACCCCATAGAGAGGACTGTGACAATCAGTTGTGTAGGGGCCAGCACCCCTGAAGCCCCTCCACATGCAGACGAGGCATCCCTAACATCTCAGACCAAGCCAATAGAAAGCATCTGCTTTTAGACCCCAACCCCACCCCAAAATGTATATAGGTCCCTGTCCACAAGAAGGAAAGATGCCAGAGTTACTTCATCAAAGATCATTTCTCCTGAAACGGTCCCTGCTGGGAGCTGCTTGAGACTACCTGGGTAACTTCCTGACCTTGGCTCCAAACCATATTTGCCTTATCTGTTGTTCCACTTCTGTGAAGAGACACCATGCCAAGGCAACTTATAAGGAAGCATTTAGCTAGGGGCTTGCTTACAGTTTCAGAAGATTAGTCCTTGGTCATAATGGCATGGAGCATGGAGGCCCGCAGGCAGACATGGTGCTGGAGCAGTAGATAAGAATTTATATCCTGAGCTGCAGACAGCAGGGAGAGAGAGAGAGAGAGAGAGAGAGAAGCTGGTGTGTCTAGTTAAACACCAAATCCCACCCTCAGTGACACACCTCCATCACCAAGGTCACGCCTACTATATATACACTAATCCTTCCCAAACAGTTTCACTCCCTGGTGACTAAGAATTCTAATATATGATCCTACGGGGTCTGTTCTCATTCAAATCACCCCAAATCTTCAACCTCTAAGCCTTATTGCTCAACTGTAGAAGGCCCTGACTTTTGATTTTGCTTCTTATTCCTGTATCATCAGTCCCAGGCCACACAGTCTTGGGAGAAAGAGAATTTTCTCAGGATAACCCATCAGGGAACATTTTCTTGCCCTGTCCAACAACTGGTGATTCGAGCTGTTATATCCCAGCCATGTTCGTATTTACCAAGTTATTTCACCAGTTTTCCTTTTGAACTTAACTAGAATTGGGTTGGAAATGTCCTCTCAAAATACCAGTGTGGTCCTCATGGAATCCTTTGGCACTCCAGGGAAAGTTTGGCTGAAAAGGAACAAGCCCAACCCCACCTGTCTTTAGCTTCCTGTTTGAGAAACCTTCCCTACTCCTCTATGTGTCTCCACCACTGTGATGTCATCTGTGGCAAAGGACGCCTGAGAGACAAACTACTGCTGGTGCCTTGCTCATGAATTTCCAAAATGATGAACCACACAAGCTTCTTTATAGCATGATCCTGCTTTGTGTATTTCATTATAGTAATCAAAAAATAAACTAGTGCATGCTCCCTCTTTCTTTTTGAATTAGGTCACAGGCTGACAAGTGTGCACATTTCCTACCATTTTATTTGCACTTCAAGTCTTTTCTGCATTAACCAGTATCAGGTTACTAAGTTACCTGGTAATATTTTCACTGTCAAACTTTTATTATATACTCACTAAAGTCTTCTAAATTGAATGGGATGAACAGGATAATTCAGTTTACTGACTGAGCACAAGAAAGGTTCTGGGAAAGACTTTTGTATTGTGGGCACCTCCTAATGTCACTCTTAAACTAGGGACATTGGCCAGGAAAAGAAATCTACCAATTAAAAGTTCTTCTGCTGTGTTCTTAGATGGTCTTTCTGTTTCTTGCTGAGCCTCCTTGTCAGAATAATTAGCTTACAACCCGTGAAAAGTGTGAGGAGGGTGGAGGGGGTGATGAAGGCAGAATTACTTCCTGTGAGTATTTGCTTTCCTGAAAAGAATTCAGGTTCTCCAAGGTTCTTTGCTATTTTTAAATGTTCTCATTGTAATGCGAAGCAGGTCCCAATCCTGCAATGGTTGAGTTGGTATGGTAATTGCATTATAGGAACTAGCCAAGGTGTTAAGCCCACAAAACTGACCTAAGACCCATTGTTCTCTTTGTAGCAGGGTTGTCTTTAATAGTGACAGATTTAAAGAGACAACACCCTTTGGGACATTCCCCCCTTCCACAGGTACAAATAAGTGAAAACTTAGTTTATAGGTCCTGTAGTGGGTGTAACTAATTTTATATCTTTGATAAAATGAGGGCTGTTGTTATCCAAAGAAAGCTAGGCTGATACAAGTTAGGTAGAAGTCATATAGAGGACAAATCAAGAAATAGATCAGCACGTTTGGCTTTCTAAGCAATGAACAAAGTTATATTGATGTTATAGGAAAAAAAAAAACTTAAATTTGAGCTTAAGTTAACTAAGTGATTTATTTTGTTGTTATCTTTTAAGACAGGATCTAACTATGTCATCTTCAATGGCTGGAACTTGCTGTATAGACCAGGCTGGACTCAGACCTTCAGAGATCTGACTATTTATGCCTCTCAAGTGATGATGTTATGGATGCATGCCACTATGCTTCGCTGACATTTTCACCTTTAAAAATATATTCTTTTCTAGAATATTGGAGATGAATCTCAGAATCTCTAGATTTATGAAATTGATGTGTGAAGATACAGTTATAATTCTCCTCCTATTCTCATTCCTAAGGGAAATTATAAACTTTGAGGAGACAAAAATAAACTATTCATAGGATCAAGTTCACTTAAATGAAAATGCCATGTTCAGGTTATAAGTCTAAATAGGAGGATGTCTAAAACTTAGTGTCTTCAAGCCTGTTAGGAACAGACAAGGTGTTTATGTGTGATATGATGTGATGTGATGTGATATGATGTATGTGTGTGTGTGTGTGTGTGTGTGAGAGAGAGAGAGAGAGAGAGAGAGAGAGAGAGAGAGAGAGAGAGAGAGATGGGACATCTGAAACTGACAGCCAAAATAATCCTTTCATCTTTTTTAGCTGTTTTGGTCACAGCACTAAGAAAATAGCTAATAGAGAAAATCATTGCTAGTGAAGTGGAGGGGTTCATTGCTGTTACCAAGCATGGCCACGAGCTTCTTAGATCTTTAAAACAAGTTTGTGGGAAGAATCTGGAAGTAAGTATAGGATTCATAAGTATAGTCTACTTGGGATAATTTTATTTGTTTTTGTTTTGTAACTGATTATTTGGTAATCATATATCATACAGATCAAGCATGCTCATCTACCAAATCCTTCCATATTTCCCTCCTTCTGCATGACCTCTTCCCCCTAAAAACAACCTAGAACAAGTTCATTTTGTGTTATCCATATAGTCAATGGTGCATGATCAAATGCTGAGTGTTCAGACCCACAAGGGACAATGAGTCTTTCTCTGCTTGCTTCCACTACAGAAGCCATAAACTGAGAAGAGGTTTATGATAGTCAGAAAGGGGCAGGGCCAACTTTCCTGACTTCATATATCTCATGTTGTGTGCCAGTGAGGGGCAGGACCAGCTCTCCTGCTAGGCGCAGAGCCATCTCTTCTGCACCTACTGACATCATCATGACGTCAGGCAGTAGCTTAGATCACGTACCTCTTCACGGGCTTTCATGATAACACAGGCCTCAACATAGCCTCAAGTGGCTATTTATGCTAGTCACATCAGCATGGCCCCTGCTCCAGTCCCCATTTCAAGGAAGCAAAGCTCGAGGACATCACCAAGTCATCCACAGACCTTACGCTTCATCCAAGCCTGGGACAGACAGCAGCATGGACGACAGACACCAACATTGCCTCTTGTGGCATCTCAGACCATGGTGGTCCTTCAAGGAAATCCAATCCAGAAAATGAGTCTTTCTTTATCTAGGGCTTCCGTAGTTATCCAGAGCCAGGGGGATCCTGTGGCCAGGTGGTAGGTTTGGAGTTGAGTCTAGGTCTGCATAAGCTCCAGACTGCTGAACACTGTCCCACTGACCCAGCTGGGCAATAACACCATGTCTACTTCAGCTCTCCCTCTCACCTGTCACCTTCATCATATTTCCAGTTGCTCTTCTCTTTATAGCTCATGCACAACTCTACTTTTCTCTTTTCCGCCTCTCAATCACATACCTGGTCATCACAATGGTGCCCATCACCCTCTGTATGGTGGGGGTGATGTTGGGTGGGACCATTTTAATAGGAAAAAAATTTCTTTTCACAATCAGAGGAGGAGATGACTAGTTGGCTCTGGTTCATCTTGATGGCTGTCAGATGCAAATCTAGCAGGACCATAATACAGTCATCGTGCTCATTGATGGTAACATTTGCTGAACACCTCCTGCCATGAAACACATTTCTAAATAGTGAGTTGCATTTAGAAATTCATTTTCATAATGAAATCATGTCACAGTTTTGGTCCATAGTAAGTATGAGGCAGCCGTTGTAGGCCAAATTCCTGGAGAAGCAGATTCCAACACTGAGACATGTGTGGAAGAAGTAAGTAGGTATTGTATTTGGAATCAGCATTTAGAGCAGTGTTTCTCAACCCGTGGGTCATGACCCTTTCAGGGGGTATCTCAGACCACCAGAAACACAGTTATTTACGTTATGATTTGCAACAATAGCAAAAGTACAGTTATGCAGTGGCAATAAAGATAATTTTATGGTTGAGGGTAACCACCCCATGAGGAACTGTATTAAAAGGTCACAGAATTAGGAAGGTGGAGAGCCACTGATCTAGAGGAAGAAGCAGGATGGGCTGTAGGAAGAATTTGGGTTGTGTCTTGGCTAGGGTTTCTTTGACTGTGATGAAACTCTGTGACCAAAAACCAGCTTTCAGAGGAAAGGTTTTATTTGGCTTATCTATCTTTACAGCCCATGGGGGGGGAAGCCAAGGTAGGAACTCAAACCAGACAGGAATCTGGAGTCAGGAGCTGATCAGAGGTCATGGAGGAAGGATGGTTACAGGCTTGCTCTATATGGCTTACTCAGCCTGCTTTTTTATGCAACCCAGGGTCACCAACCAAAAGATATCCCCACACACAATGGGCTGGGTTCACACTCCACCATCAACTACTAGTTACAAAAAGGCCCCACAGTCTTGCCACTTGTAGCCAGTTCTTATGGAGGCATTTTTCCAGTTAAGGTTGCCTCCTCTAAAGTGACTACAATTTCTATCAAGGTGACATAAAACATCCAGCATGAATTGCAGCATAGTTACCAAAAAAAAAACAAAACAAAAAACAAAAAAAAAACAAAACAAAACAAAAAAAAAACAAAAAAACAAAAACAAAAACAAAAACAAAACAAAAAAAAACCCCAAAAAACTACAGCTAATCCCAAAGAAAACTAGAGGCCTCTGAACCCCCGAGTCAACCAGACGTTGTGATTATCTCATTGACAGGTTCCGACCTTCATCAGAGGGTAGCCCTTTGGAAGGAAAAAAAAATCAGTGGTCCTATCATTTTATCTATTTTCCTCTAATATCACTTCTATAACATAGGTCTGGGGTCTTATCTTTTCAGTCAATTAATCAATGGCTTCCTAACAACTTATTCCCAAGTCTTATTACTGCCTTTTCCAATTAGGCAGACACATAATTTATCAACTAGACTGGGGGATACATTTGGGAATGAAAGTTAGGATGTCGTTAAACATAATTTTTTTTTTTTTCTTTTAGAAAGCAGGCATCCACAAAGGCCATTCAAAGTAAACAGGGACATATGGATACTTCTCTATTTACTTGCACATCTGTCAGAATATGCTTCTTAACACTCCTCTCTGACCCTGTCATCTGCTGTTTCACACGTGTCTGGGGGAAAGCATGAACTGCTATTCTAGTGATTACGTTGCTTTGCTTGGTCAAATTCTTATTATAAATCCATCAAATAGCTGTCTACATTTCTTGCAGTTTGTAATAAATAAACATTTTTTTTTTTTTTACAATTATTTATGTGTGTGCACATGTGGGGGTCAGAGGACAATTTAAAAAAAAAAACAACTGTTTTCTCCTTCCATCATGTTAGCTTTGGGGGAATCAAACTCAGCTCTTGAGGATCGGCAGCACATATCTGTGTTGTGTAAATTTTGGTCAACAAGAGTCTTTCTGGTGTTGGGTTGCTTTTAGGTATTATAGTATGGGTCCATGGTCCTACTTCAGCATGGGACCATGTTCCTTATTT
Organism: Mus pahari; assembly: GCF_900095145.1. Taxonomy (NCBI): domain Eukaryota; kingdom Metazoa; phylum Chordata; class Mammalia; order Rodentia; family Muridae; genus Mus; species Mus pahari. Next base: position 146,554,412 of record NC_034590.1, read on the forward strand.
GTGCCAGAAACAGGGCCCACGATTCATGCTCCTGTTGACTGTGAAGAGTAAGGAGGCTACTTTTGCTGTGACATTCATCGCTGCAGATGCACAGTTGAGAGGGAGGGACATGGAAGGCTTCTATGACAGCACATAACCCCTCAACAGCCACCTTCCCAAATAACAGCCTAGACAGAAAGGTACCAAGGACAACTCTTCAAAAGTATGACAGAGATGCTGAAGAGTGGCTCTCCAAAATTGATGGCTTCTGGAAGAGGTGTGGGAGGGGAAGGACTCAGTTCTATTTAAGGAACAAGCCACTAAGAATTTGACCAGGATCCAGTGAGAACCTATATAACACAAAGTAGG
>NC_034590.1:146554903-146570128 GCF_900095145.1 Mus pahari
TTTTTTTTTTTTTTTTTTTTTTTTTTTTTTTAAGATTTATTTATTTATTATATGTAAGTACACTGATGGAGTCAGATCTTGTTAGGGATGGTTGTGAGCCACCATGTGGTTGCTGGGACTTGAACTCTGCACCTTTGGAAGAGCAGTCGGGTTCTCTTACCCACTGAGCCATCTCACCAGCCCCCTTTTTTCTTATTTTTTTTTTAACTTCTTTTTGAAGGTGGTAATCATAGGCTGGGGATGGACATGGAAAGAATGGGAAGGGATTGTGATTGGGGTGCATGAAGTGAAACTCTAGAGAATCAATAAAGATGTTAAATGAAAAAAAAAAAAAACAGTCAAATTCAAAAATCTCCATGCAGAGAAAAGAGTACATAATGTGGTGATCTGCTGAACGCGTTCTCCACCACAGTTGTACCCCACCAGACATGGACAGATGTAGACAACGCCACCCTACTACCACTACCACCCAACCTTCAGCCTTAGCCATCACCTTTCAATTGCTATTGGAGCAATGGCTGTAGAAACTGATGAGTAGACATTTCAATCAAGATCTGAACAAGGCACAAACTGATCGTCAATTCTTACTACACACATCATAATTTTCCACAAAGCTGTTATTTTTGCATTTTTAAATTTTATCAGCAAGTATATTTTTAAAAATTTCAAGATAGCAAAAACTCATTAAATATTAAGAAAATGCTAATTTCAAGCACTGTGAGAAAATTATCAATAATATTTCCAGATAGAATCATTATTTTTAAGATGTATTTTGTTGTTATGTCTCCCTTTTCATTTCTGATTTTATTAATTTGGGTACTGTCTCTGGGCCCTCTGGTTAGTCTGGCTAAGGGTTTATCTATCTCCTTGATTTTCTCAAAGAATCAGCTCCTGGTTTTGTTGTATAGTTATTTTTGTTTCTATTTGGTTGATTTCAGCCCTGGGTTTGATTATTTCCTGCCTTGTACTTCTCTTGGGTGTATTTGCTTCTTTTTGTTCTAGAGCTTCCAGTTGTGCTGTCAAGCTGCTAGTGTCAGTTCTCTCCAGTTTCTTTTTGGAGGCACTTAGAGCTCTGAGTTTTCCTCTTACCACTGCTTTCATTGTGTCCCATAGGTTTTGGTATGATGTGTCTTAATTTTAATTAAATTCTAAAAAGCCTTTAATTTCTTTCTTTATTTCTTCCTTGACCAAGTTTCATTGAGTGCAGCATTGTTCAGCTTCCATGTGTATGTGTGCTTTTCCATTGTTCTTGTTGGTATTTAAGACCAGCCTTATTCTGTGGTGATCTGCATGGGATTATTTCAATCTTGTATCTTTTGAGGCCTGTTTAGTAACCAGTTATATGGTCAGTTTTGGAGAAGATACCATGAGGTGCTGAGAAGAAGGTATATTCTTTTGTTTTAGGATGAAATGTTCTACAAATATCTGTTAGATCCACTTGGTTCATAACTTCTGTTAGTTTCACTATGTCTCTATTTAGTTTCTTTTTCCATGATCTGTCCATTGCTGAGAGTGACATGTTGAAGTCTCCCACTATTATTATGTGGGGTGTGATGTGTGTTTTGAGCTTTAGTTAAGTTTCTTTTATGAATGTGGATGGCCTTGCATTTGGAGCATAGATGTTCAGAATTGAGAGTTCATCTCAGTTGATTTTTGCTTTGACCAGTATGAAGTCTCCTTCCTTATCTTTTTTGATAAATTTGGATGAGAGTTGATTTTATTTGATATTATAATGGCCACTAGCTTGTTTCTTGGGGTCATTGGCTTGGAAAATTGTTTTTGAACCTTTCACTCTTAGGTAGTGTCTGACTTCTTTGTCACTGAGGTGAGTTTCCTGTATGCAGCAAAATGCTGGGTCCTATTTATGTATCCAGTCTGTTAGTATATGTCTTTTTATTGGGGAATTAAGTTTATTGATGTTAAGAGATAATTAAGGAAAAGTGATTGTTACTTCCTGTTATTTTTGTTGTTAGAGGTAGAATTATGTTTGTGCGACTATCTTCTTTTGGGTTTGTTGAAAGGTTACTTTCTTGCTTTTTCTAGGGTGTAGTTTTCCTCCTTGTGTTGGAGTTTTTCATCTTTTATCCTTTGTAGGGCTGGATTTATGGAAAGATATTGTGTAAATTTGGTTTTGTCATGGAATATCTTGTTTTCTCCATCTATGGTAATTGAGTTTTGCTGGGTATAGTAGCCTGGGCTGGCATTTGTGTTCTTTGAGGGTCTATATGACATCTGCCCAGGATCTTCTAGCTTTCATAGTCTCTGTTGAGAAATCTGGTGTAATTCTGATAGGTCTGCCTTTATATGTTACTTGACCTTTTCCCCTTACTGCTTTTTAATGTTCTTTCTTTGTTTAGTGCATTTGTTGTTTTGATTATGATGTAACAGGAAATTTCTTTTCTGTTTCAGTCTATTTGAACTTCTGTAGGCTTCTTGTATGTTCATGGGCATCTCTTTCTTTAGGTTAGGGAAGTTTCCCTTTATAATTTTGTTAAAGATTTTTACTGGACCTTTAAAATGGCAATCATCACTCTCTTTTATGCCTATTATCCCTAGATTTTGTCTTCTCATTGTGTTCTAGATTTCCTGGGTGTTTTGGGTTAAGAGCTTTCTGATTTTTGCATTTTCTTTGACTGTTGTGTCAATGTTTTCAATGTTATCTTTTGCCCCTGAGATTCTCTCTTCTCTTTTTTTGTATTCTGTTGGTGATGCTTGCATCTATGACTCCAGATTTCTTTCCTAGGATTTCTATCTTCAGAGTTGTCTCCCTTTGTGATGTCTTTATTGTTTCTACTTCCATTTTTAGGTCCTGGATGAGTTTGTTTAATTCTTTCATCTGTTTGGTTGTGTTTTCCTGTAATTCTTTAAGGGATTTTTGTGTTTTGTCTTTAAGGTCTTCTAGCTGTTTACCTGTCTTCTCCTGTAATTCTTTAAGGGAGTTATTTATGTCATTCTTAATGTTCTCTATGTTCTTAATGTTCATGAGAAGTGATTTTAGATCCAAATTTTCCTGTGTGATGGTCTATCCAGGACTTTCTATGGTGGGAGATGATGCCAAGTAACCTTGATTTCTGTTGCTTATATTCTTAGGTGTGCCTCCTGCCATCTGCTTATTTCTAGTGCTACCTGCTCTAGCTGTATCTGACTGGAGCCTGTCCTTCCTATGATCCTGGTTGTGTCAGAACTCCTCAGACTTCAGCTGTCTCTGTGGTCCTGTGATTCTGGGATCTTATAATCCTGAGACCCTGGTGTCTCAAAGCTGGGAGTCAAGCTGCTTCTGGGACCCTGAGATCCTGGTGTGACCAAGTTCCTGTGATCCTATGATCCTGTGATCCTGGGCATGTTAGAGTGCCTGGAAGTGGAACTTCTTCTGGGTGTTGTGAGACTGGTTGCAGAGTTCATCCCAAGGTTTGCTCAGGACACTGGCCCAGACAGGAAGCAACCCGTGCCCCTGGTCCCGTGGAGTTCCTGAGTGCCTGAGTCCCACCAATCCCAGTTACTTCTGGTGTTGGGGCAGATGTTGTATCCTCCTCACCTTGGATCCTATGATCTGCCTTTTTGTTTTGTTTTGTTTTGTTTTTGTAGAAAATCATAAAGGCTTTTTGTTTTTACATAAGAGAAATAATTTCTTTCAAATTCTCTGAGAAAACTATTCTCCTAATTGATACTTGTAGCATTTCTTAAATATTATATTATAATATAAAGATTTTAAGTTCAACAAAGAAAAATTTGAAATTATAGAATAGTAAAGGGAAGGAGAAGAGAAAAATTCTATATGAAAGAGACAAGATTCTTTCATCTCAATTGCAAATGGCAGGACCAACACCCAATTGAGTTGGATGCTAGTGGCAGGAATGGCCTACTGAGAGCACAGTCTGTAACCCCTGCCCTGACAACTACCAAGGACCAGCAAGGGGGATTTACTGCATAGAGAAATCCTATTTTGAAGAAGGAAGAGGAGGAGGAGGAGGAGGAGGAGGAGGAGGAGGAGGAGGAGGAGAAGGAGGAGGAGGGAGAAGAGTAGCAGGAGGAGAAGAGGAGGAGGCAGAGAGGGGGAGGAGGAAGACAAAAAGAAAAAGAAAGGAAAAAAAAGACAAGGAGGAAGAGGAGAGAAGAAATGAGGAAAGGATAAGCATAAGAATAGGAAGAGGAGTAGCAGGAGACGAGGGGGAAGAAGAAGGCTAAGAGGGGAGAGGAAGAGGAGAAGGGAGAACACATTGAGCTTGGATGTCCAAAATTTTTCTATATCTATTTAACGTAATGTTCGTGTCAGACTCCTTTGTGATTGATGTCAAGTAAGCATCAACAGTGTGACTCAGAATTCTGATGGGTCCTAAAGGACTGACTATTCAAAAGGAAATTTGCCAAATGACACTCAGAAATCACATTACTAAGAAGACCATACATTTCTCAAACTTAAATGGTAATGTTGAAGTAAAAGTCAACTTTCCTTAGATATATTCTTGATCACTGTCATCTTGACCTCTTATGTTCATTAGTTTTCTTCTCTTAGATCAAATAACATACTTTGAGACAAGATTTTTCTGTGTGTCCTAGGTAATATTGAACTTATTATCCTTCTGACTCAACCTAAAATATATATATAATCATTTAGGGACCAGGAAGATGGCTTAGTTGGTAAAGTTTATTGGTGCCAAGAATGAAGACTTAAATTTGATCCCTGATTCTCACATGGTAGATGGGACAAAAATGCCCTTGAAAACTGACTCCTAATCAAACATGTGTCCTGGCACATGTATACCCACACAAGTGTACATAAACAAACAAATATCAAAATATAATAAAATAAGAATATATTTGTTCTGGAAATGTACATTTATGCCTATCCCAACAGTGTTTGCACAATGATCTTTTTACCTTTGGTGTCTTTATATAAAAAGAGGTAATAAAGAATGGGGAACAAGAGTTGAGTCTTTGTCAATGTGGTGGCTTCCTGACGTCTAAATTCTAAATTGTTAATGTGCAGGAGGTGAAATAGGAGACATGAATCAACCTCTTTTCTCTTCAGCACCAAGTTTCTCATGTTTCCCTGACCTTCAACAATGATCACTTTCTTCTTCTTTTTTTTTTTTTTTAAAGATTTATTTATTTATTATATGTAAGTACACTGTAATTGTCTTCAGATGTCCCAGAAGAGGGCATCAGATCTCATTACGGATGGTTGTAAGCCACCATGTGGTTGCTGGGATTTGAACTCATGACCTTCAGAAGAGCAGTCGGCGCTCTTAACCACTGCGCCATCTCTCCAGCCTGATCACTTTCTTGATGTTGCATCAACTACCTACCTAGTGATATGGTCATGCAGATGAGAGATGGCAAAGCAGTTTCAATTAGCAGCTAAGCACTATGGATTTAGAGAGGTTTTTACTCCAGTATTGTGCAGCCATTCTCTGGTAGATAATTTCACCACTGGCCTGCATTTGTCTGCTGCTTCTGTAGAAACTCTTGTCTCTAGAATCCATCAATTCTAGTACTTTTCTCTTGCTGTAGTGACGCTAAGTGTGCATGACTTCAGCATATTAAAAAATAGTAGCTGCTAAAGGTTCCAGGAGCTGGCAACTTACAGGTTGGCTTTTCCTGGAATAAAATGTGAGGTTTGAGATTTATAGTACTTCTTTAATTTCTGAGTAATACCTTCTTTATCCTTTAAGCAGATGATACACAAGGCCACTGTGTGAGAAAGAGGACCTGGAGTTTGGTTGGTAAGTGGAGTAATGCAGGGGGAAAAAAATGTGTATTTAGGGAGGGAATCTTTGTGATCTATGCAATCCCAAGTTAATATTTGGATCTATGTGATCCAAATTAAAATTCATACATCTTACAGACTTAAGACACCCTTGCCTTCTAAGAAGTCAAAAGAGAGATGTTGGCTACCAACTGTTAGAGTCATCTTCTAAAGCAGACCCTGAAGCTGTTTCTAAACTCTCCACATAATTCATGCCCTTTCTGCCCAGCTTTATTTTCAGTGTTCTGTACATGACTTAAGAATTCGGTCAGCCTGGGCTTCATCTTGGCATGCCTAGGATCATTTTTCTTTCTTAATATTCAGGGCTCTACAGACCTGTAGAGTGTTAAGTGTTACTCAGCTTCTGCAAAGTACATCTGGTGCACTTGAAACCTACATAGTCTTTTGTGTTTATATCTGCATGGTGCTCCTGCCTTTACTTGGATTCTGCCTAATGTCAGGTTCAGTGCTCAGAGCATGTTTATGATATTTGGATTTGCCCAGGCATCTGGCAGACAGTATTCTTGCATGCTTCCTTTGTGACTTAATTTCTTTCAACCCATCATCATATAAGTATGGAAATGAGTACTAGAGTGACTATATTGGTATGTAATAGCTTTAAGTTATAGGTCTATCTAATGTGGAATATACTTGCGTGATCAGAAAGAGGATAATTTTCAGATCATAAAGTGGAGAGCTAAAAATCAAAGAAATATTTTATTTTCACTTTCCACTTTTGTTTTCTTGGGAGTTTCAATCCATTAGTGATGCCCTGTCTCTTTAAGAGAATAAAATGTACTGTCTGTAAAGTGTGTTGCTATTTTTATTTGTTTACACAGTAAGAGTTTAGTAGCAATTTGTCACTTATATTTAGGATTATGGGTGGCATCTGCTTTTTAATAATTGGTGCTTTAGTGTTAAAGCATCTTTATTCCTTCCTTCCTTCCTTCCTTCCTTCCTTCCTTCCTTCCTTCCTTCCTTCCTTCCTTCCTTCCTTTCTTTCTCTGTTTCTTTTGGCTCACTTAGTGATCTGAAATAATAGCCACCAGCTTTAATCACAGAGGTTCGACTTGTGTGTAGAATTTTTAATTAAAGGGGATACTCTTAAATTTTCATTTCATAAAGGTTTATGTTTGCTGTATAAATAATTTGGTTGGTCTTTACCCCAGGTCCTGGGAGTGTGACTATAAAATGTGGACTTCTGTGAGGGATACCAATATCAAGATACGTATGATGGGTCCTTTAATCACATCCAACTCCATGCTAGTGATGTGACTGGTGATGGGTCTCAGTTTTGTTTCAGGATGAAAGCTGTCCATGTCAGAAAGACTAGCTATGTGATCAGAGCCTTGGGCTTAGAGCCACATATCAGCCTGAGCTCCTGGTTTCTAAGGGGCTAGAGAATGAATTCAGTCTTTAATCCAATAAATGAACTGATCGCATGTACACAGTGAAACATCAGTGCTATTTTAGATAGTCGGAACTTGAGTGTTCTGTGTAACGAAAGAGTTGCCAGGAAGAAGTCAAGGTATTTCCACATTTGGAATGCTTTCAAAGCTCATCCAAAATATATATCAGCACATGCCGAAGAATCATAAACAAAAAAGCTCCACCTCATTTATTTATTTGTTTTATGGATTGAACATTGGGTTTCCTATATGTTAGGTAAGGACTAACCTTGCACCTTTGCACTATATCCTCATTCTTCTTTTCATTTTTTTATTCTTGAGATAGACTCTCACTAATTTCCCAGGCTGCCCTTGAACTTACTCTACAGTCCAGGCTCCCCTGAAACTTGTGATACTTTTGCCTAAACACTGTGAGTAGGTGGGATTTCAGGAAAGACCCTGCTGAGATAACTTATTGGGGAAGTTTTGGGTTTGGAGAACTGCTTCAGTTCAGTGTGTAAAAATGCTTGCTGTACAAACATGAGACCCTGATTTCCATCCTAATACCTACTTAAAAGAATATACCCACAACTCACACACACACACACACACACACACACACACACACACACACACACACACACCAAATATAATTTTTAAAAGCTTTGTGTTACGGAACCATTTGTTAAAGAATCAATGCTATGAAATAAGTCATGAAGATAGGTTTGTAGAAGTCTATGCTAAAACATTTTGAATTTCACTGTGAAGAAGTTGGAATAGAAAAGAATACTAACTTGTAAAAAAAATTCTTAACAGATATTCCAAGAGCAATAGCAGAATAAATAGGTTTTCTCTGAAACTATTGTTCTTACCATAAAAAGAGTCATTTGAAAGTGTCAACTTCTAATTTGTCAATCATGAAATGGCACTTTCAATATTTATTAATTCTTTAAAATAATGAAAGTATTTTAGAGAAAACAATCTGCACAAAACTCATGGAGATGTTACAGGGAAATCAGATGATGCTAAGAAAATAGGTTTTGTATGATTGTACATTATTTCACCCAGAATAAATACCAAAGTCCTTAAGATGCCCTACAAGATTCTCAAAGAATGGCTCCCTTCCTCTGGGACTTCTATGTTGCTCAGACGTTTCACTCTGACAGAACTGTTCAAAGAATGTAAAAGGTTTTCTTTAGTTCAAGGCCTCAGAGTTTACAATCCATGTTTCTGGTCCTCTGTGAGGGAGCGCCACCTTCCTTAGTCAGGTCCCTTTCTAGTTGTCTGTTTAAGAGGTGGAAATATCAATGGGTTAGACCATTGATTAAGTCAGAGCCCGCATGCTCTCGTCATCACTGGACATGATGAAGGTCTCCCAAAAATATCAAGAGGTAGACTTTACAAGCTACCTAGGTGATTCTGATTCCGGTCAAGTTGACAATCAGCATTAACCTCTTTTGACTAATCTTCATTCTCACTTTAGTCAATTCTCTTGGTACATTCCAGCAGCCATCATGCCGGCCACAGTCAATCAGGTGGTGAGGTCACAAAAAACAGACACATCTTAACTCTTCCATGTTCTAAATATGAACTATTCTCCCACTAATTGGTGGTCTTACGATAATTTCAATTTTCATTTAATTTGGTTTGAAGTAAATGATTTTGCTAAGTCACAATAATATATAAAAGAAGAAGAAATAAACCATCCAAAGTATACAGTATTTCTTTCTAAAGAAATCAACAGTGTCAAGCAAAATCAAGGGGAACGCAGTAAAGTAAGAAGAAAGACTCCAAACAGAAGGACATCTCTGTCACCACAGGAAATAAATGTTTGTTTTCTAGCAACTGAGTCCCCAGACCTGCTGGAATTGCACCAGCTACCCAGGGGGAAAAGAACTGTCTAATGTTCAACAACTACCTTGTCTTAAACAAGAGATCCATCCTACTTTTCCTATCTCCTATCCTGTCTTCAATGCCTCCAACTTGGTACTACTCATGCTGACGTTCAAAACTTACTAGTGACCTTTTCATCATCAAACCAAACAGCCTTTTCTAGTCTTCATCAAGTGCCTTGGTTTACAACAGTTAACAAGCCATCAGTTTGATAACTGGCCATTATGGGTTTCTCTGACCCATTGGAGCATGGCCCCCTTTCAAATTTTTACCTCTTCTCTGTCTTTATTTATTTGTATGTGCCTACTAACAGAATCTTTCTTTGGCCTTCTACCCTTTGCGTGGATTCCTCATGGGAGCTCATTCATCTTCGTGGTGTTTCTGCAGCACTGACTACCTAACCCCCAAAACAAATCTCATCTGCCCCTTGTCCTTGCTCCTCTTTATCACATTTACAATCACTAACTGGAGGCCCTGGCCCCATGCTCTCAGAATGAACATCGCTAAAATCAAATTCCACACTGCTTCCTTTCTCCACTCATCTCATTTCTATCTTGGATCTCATTTCACTTTCCTGGGCAACATGACTTCAATACACAGACAAATTTAATATGTGAGAGTGAAGTCATTATCTCTCCTCCAAAGACACTCTGCTTTCAGGTTCTTGGTGCCTTCAGTGTATGCTTGGCCCCCCTGCTATATTATGGTCTAACAAGAGCCTTCCTGGTCTCATTTCATAAACATACTGTATTCTCCTTTTCTTTGTCAGACACCATTTTCTCTACTCAGCTTTCATCCTGCTCATATCCACTGAGAAAATTTAACCATTCATCAAGGGCTATCCCAAATCCCATCAACAGCCCAGACCAGCACTACTTTCGTCTGGCTTTTATCTGAATTTCTTTACCAGGTAAGGCTCTTTAGTGGATAGAGCTGTTTCCTGTGAATGGTTGTATGGTCAAGTACTGAGTCTTCAGAGAACCGGATCCATTTTGATGTTTTGTCATCCTTCATAGTCTCCATCTAATGATCTTATTATTATCATTATTATATTTTAAAAAACCAAGTGGCACAGAATCTTCTAGGCATGGAGGTACAAAATATTCAGATGGGCTTAAACATCTCTGACTTTCCCTCTACTACCTACAATTAAACACTAATGAAGATTCATTAGAAAAATTAAGATGCATACATCACAGTTATAGCACACCAGGGGTGATTTCCTGCTTAGAGACCCAAGTACACATCCCCATCACACGCATGAGTTCTTGTCCTCTCATTTCCTAGTGCTAGAAAGGGAAGAAAATTAGAGAGCAAGAATGTTACATCACAAAACTGAGAGCACCTGACCAAACTGACGTCCAGAGTTACAACAAATGTCTACTGCCAGAGCTTGCCAAGGTATTTGCTCACTCTTCCAGATCCTTGCAGGAAGCACTCTGGTGACAGATTGCAGCTCATGTCGTAGCTGTCATCATGAAAGATTTGAGTGATGACTGTGCCAAGCCTCGTATTCTGAGCAGGGACTCTCTGGCACTGTTCTCTGCAGGGCTGGCCTCAAGCTAACCTTGGAGTCGGTTACCTTTTCTCTCCCACTATCCTCAGGGATACTCAAACTTTCTTGCTTTCTGACTCCTCACTGTTATCTTCTAAATCTGCGTAGGATGTTTTTATCCTCCGGTAGTTGAAATCAGGGAGGAGGTATTAGAAGGATACTAATTTTTAAATCAAAATAATATATAGCATTTCAAGTTAAAGAGCCCTTCAAGGTTAATGTCAAACAAAAGCAACTATTCCGCCTCTGTTTTTCTCGTCATCGCCCGTTCCTGTAACCAGACATAACCACTTTCAACCACTTGAGCAATGTCATCAGGTTTTAATTCCATCTCATTAAAGTTTTGAATATCTTCTATTTGTTTTGAATTTCTTGACTTTAAATAGCACCCGTTGCCGTCCTACTCAATTTAATTTATGGTAATGATCTTAAAATTTCTACACGCAAAGGCACATATGCATATACATCTATTAGCACACATCCTTATCTAAAAACATGTATTTCTGCTCGCAATGAAAAGGTCATATAATTGCAGGGAATATAAAATGATGCTTTTAACAATTATTATAACAACTTAAATATTGTTGGTAGTACATACATACAGTACTTTAATGATTTTTCCTTTCTTGTTCAATGTTTTGTCTTTTCAAATTGATAAACAGCACATTAAAAATACTGAATTTTAACTTATCAACTAATTCAGCTTTAAACTTCACACCTGAATATCTCATGTTGTAAGGAACAAATTAAGTAATCTGTATATTTTTTTTATTTCTTTCTAGGGGTTTCCCCCCTGACATCTGAAGCCCTCACATTAAGTCTGTGTTGAGTGCTCCCAAGGTTAATCATGCAATCTAGCTCTGAGTCTGTCTTTACATTCATTCCTAGATTTTCTTTGCCCTCCTCAGCAAGATCCTGAATTCCTTACTTCCCCTTTAGTTCTCCATTGTTTTGGTGAGGTACACCTTCCACTAGACTTCTGAAAAGAACATAGGAGGAATATTTCCTATGGGCTCGCTTGACTTCAAATGTCACCATTCTACTCTTATCTGATAGTCGTTTCCAGTGTATCAGTGTGTATTTTGTTGCTATAACAGAAATTTGTTTAGTTCACAGATCTGGATGCAAATCCAAGATCCTTTGGTCACATGGCCCCTGATGCAGGTTCATGTGACTATGCCATGGCATGGTAAAGAAACAGAAAGAAAATTGTCCCTGTGTACGCTGGCCTCCCAATACAAAATCCCACTCAAGAACACTAGTTTTGGGGATGTCACTCCACAAGATCAACATGGCTCTCTTCTAAGGACAATGCTCATAATAATTTTGTAGTCAACTTTTAAAGGTTACACCAAATCAGCACTGACACTTTGGGACCAAGCTACTTGTTCACTGACTTTTGGAAGGCACACTGAAACCAAAATATTGAGTTTAAATTTTACATTGATTTTTTTTTTCTGCTCAGAATTATATTACATTTGAAGATCTGCTGTTATTTAATTAGTTGGGTTTGGTATGTAAGACACATTCTTTTTCCTCTCTAAGACTCCACCAAAATGTCTTCCCCTAAGTCAAGATATTTCAAAGAGCAATTAATGTGTAGAATTTAAAATTTGAGTCTTCAACACCACTTGACCCTTGGATTAAATTGATTTAGTATCTTTAAATATCTTTCTGTTCATAGGAGTTGTTTTCAGTAATTGCAATTTTGCAAAAGCTTCAGGAACCTTTTGGCATTTAGTACCTGGCAACTCCCAAAACTTGTAGGACTAAACACACTGCATTTTTCCATGCTGGGTGCTGTCCTTGACAAGGCTAGAAAAGAATTAGGAAAAGGGAAAGGGTGATACCTAGTTATCATTCAGACTTAGCCACAAGTTAAAATGGTTCTATTTGCTCTAAGTGAATATCTGAGGCTGTCACTAATTGAAAGCCCGATACAAGCTGGAAACAAAGTGAACGTCAACCAATCTTATTTCCAGGCAGCTAATTGATTGCACTTAATTACAGATGAAAAAAAATGTGGAAAAAAGTGGTAAGAACTGGAGCTGGAGAGATGCATCAGTGATAAAGTGCCTACTGTGTAACAACAAGGACTCATGTTCAGATCTCTAGAGCCCATATAAGAGCCAAGTACTGCAGTGTGCACTTGTAGCTCCAGTACTGAAGGGTAGAAATAGGCAGATCCCAGGACGATCAATGAAGTCTCCAGGTTCAATGAAAGACTCTGTTTCAAAAAAAAAAAAAAATTAACAGAGAGAAACTGAATAAGACATCTGATGAAGTGAGAAGTTTTAGTTTCACTGGAGACACAATTTTGTCATGTGATTTTTTCTGGAAGCTGTCTAGTGAAAGGGCAAGTGATGTTTCGCTGGAGCAGAAGCTTGAGAGGACGTGTGATGTTTAGAAAGAGTGTAAGTATAACCCAGTAGACAGTGGATGATGCTCTGGGCATTGGTTCACCTTGCTGGTCTTTGCTGAGGGTGCTTGGGGCANGGCATTGGTTCACCTTGCTGGTCTTTGCTGAGGGTGCTTGGGGCATTGGTTCACCTTGCTGGTCTTCACTGAGGATGCTTGGGGCATTGGTTCACCTTGCTGGTCTTCGCTGAGGATGCTTGAGGCATTGGTTCACCTTGCTGGTCTTTGCCGAGGATGTTCTCATATTGGTTTGCTTTGCTATTATTCACTGGACTTTGCTGATGTTGGTCTTCACTGACAATGTTATACCATTGGTTCTTCTTGCATTCTTTGCTGATCTTATTTCATCATGACTTTGTAGAGAGAAATGTACTGAAGAACTTCCAGAGGTGTTCCTATCCTGGCTGGTTCTTGCCACTTCAGCAGGCTCATGCTGATCAGTGGTTTTCTTCTGGATTAAGCTGCTGCTGCTGCTGCTGCTGCTGCTGTTTTGAGTGGACTAGAATGCTGACAACCAAGATTGGAATCACCCTAAAGAACTACTTCTAAACCGGCCCACATCTCCCTTCTCCTATCAGCCATCTTCCTCCGCTACCTTTGGTCAGTGGGGTATAAGGGAGGTTCAAGAATTTTAGAACCATTATTAAAGTAGATTTTGAAAAATATAAACCTACAACCAGGATTTATCCTCTGGCCTCCACTTGAGCCTGCATGTGTGAGTGCACCTGCATGTATACATGTATACACATGCATTCAACACACACACACACACACACACACACACACACACACACACACACACACTGCTGAGAGGCATAGAAGTCCAGCCAAACTATATGAAATTTCAAGACAATCATCAAGTGTCATTGAAATAGCATCACCCTAAACAAAATAAGATGTATGGCCTCTTTATATTTGAGGCATTTTATTTTATTTTATTTATTTTTTATTATTTTCTTTATTTACATTTCAAATGTTATCCCCTTTCCTAGTTTCCCCTCCCAAAACTCTCCTATTCTTTCCCCCCCTGCCCCTGCTCAACAACTCACCCACTCCCACTTCCTGGCCCAGGCATTTCCCTATACTGGGGCATAGAACCTTCACAGGATCAAGGGCCTCTCCTCCCCTTGATGACTAGCTATGCCTTCCTCAGCTACATATGCATCTAGTGCCATGAGTCTCCCCGTGTATTTTCTTTGGTGGTTTAGTCCCAGGGAGCTCTGCAGTTACTTATTAGTTCATATTGTTGTTCCTCCTAGGGGGCTGCAAACTATTTAAGGCATTTTAAGATAACATAATTTTATATTTGATTGACATTAATATAATATAAATAATAATATAAATATAAAAAAATAATTCTGATTCATTTAGGCTTTCTGATGGTATATACCAACTCATATATCAGATACTGTTTTAAATATCTGACTTAATGTTTAGTAAAGAAGAAAAGCATAAAACAAGAATGAGAAATTTTATAGGAGGAAAGGAAAGATGCTTGGCTAGAAGAGAATAGAATGTGGATAGTTATATAGCTTGGGAGTGGCCAGATGAAAAATGCTGTGATTTTGTCTTGTAACCTAGTCTATGGGTATAAAGATACATATTTAGTAGGTACTATAGCATAATAATAGTTTAGCCCTGGGGTTGGTGAGTCCCTCAACAATGGATTTTTGGCAATACCAGTCATGCATTTCTTCTTATAGGCCAGGTCTTAAATTCAAACAGAAAGTGGTTGGTTAACCTTATAACATTCATGACACGATTGTACCCATGGATCTGTCTTACCTTACCAGTCATTATTATAGTTCACAGGGTTTACACGTGAATACGATTGTTGATGACTTTCCCTGACAGCAACCTTTACAGGAGCATTACTTGCTAAAACATGGAACCAGCTGTCAAGAAGCTCCATAGACAGTTTCAATTTGATCTTTCCATGTCCTGCGACCAAAGTATGTGGTGCCTTCAGCAAAAGTATCGCATCGTCAAGTTCTGCTGAGCACCAAGAGCAGTGGCAATGATTTGGTTTCTTTTGGAGGGAGGATCTTCTTCAACCAACAACTCAAGAAGAGGTGTATCACACATGACATGGTGCTTTTCAGAGAAGCATAGTGTGTGTGGTATATATATATGAGAGTGTGTGTGTGATATATATATATATATATGTGTGTGTGTGTGTGTGTGATATATATGTGTGTGTGTGTGCGACCATATGTGTGTGTGTG
>NC_034590.1:146570311-146571260 GCF_900095145.1 Mus pahari
GTGTATATGTGTGTGTGTGAGGGTGTGTATGTGTGTATGCGTGTTCCTTATGGCTTTTTCAAGAACCTCAGAGTTAGATATCTCCTTCACTGTCTTACTCTCACTCTCCCATCCCTCTTCCCACTTAACCCTCCTTCCCCTTACTGTCCTTTTCTCCTTAATATCACATGTATACAATTATCCCTCCCTTTAAAAAGAAAGATGACTATAGTAAAGAAACATAACTTACTTTCCCTAGGCTTCTTATAGAGTATTATTAATAAGTCAAGATTCAAACCTAGTGCATTTGATTTTGAAATGACAGTCTTGAACCCAGTCTAGGTTTCCACTAGAGTCGGTTGAAATGTCACACATTTATATCAGGCTCCTGTCAACAAGCCGCCAACCCACTCCCACCTCTCAGACCTGGCATTCCCCTACACTGTGGATGGAGCCTTCCCCTCTAAGGGCCTCTCCTCCCATTGATGTCCAATAGGGCCATCCTCTGGTACATATGTGCCTGGAGACATGGGAACCTCCAGGTGTACTCTTCCGTTGGTGATTTAGTTCCTGGGATCTCTGGAACATCTGGTTGGTTGATATTGTTGTTCTTCCTATGGTTTGCAAACCCCTTTAGCTCCTTCAGTCTTCTCTAACTCCTCCATTGGGGACCCCATGCTCAGTCCAATGGTTGGCTGCAAGCATCCACCTCTGCATTTGCCAGGCTCTGAAAGAGCCTCTCAGGAGACAGCTATCCTCAGAGAAGCCGGGCGAGGTATGGTGGGATGGAAAATGGAAAGGGGAAAACATTTGAAATGTAAATAAATAAAATATCCCCCCCCCCCCAAGAAATGTCACACATTCACATGGTCACTCTGGGTCAGTCTACATAATCACATCTGCATTGCTGCTAAATGTCACACATTCACATGGTCACCCTGGGTCAGTCTACATAATCACATCTGCATTG
>NC_034590.1:146571825-146576279 GCF_900095145.1 Mus pahari
TGGGTCAGTCTACATAATCACATCTGCATTGCTGCTAAATGTCACACATTCACTTGGTCACCCTGGGTCAGTCTACATAATCACATCTGCACTGCTGCTTCAAAAGCAAGGGAGCTGACATCAAATAAACATCCCATGTAAAAGAGAGGGAAGATACGTGTAAATGGCGTGCTGCTAAATATCAGCTAGAAAAAGTGTGCTCAAAATAAAGAACAGAGACATAACAGCTTTCAACATCTTTGTGTGAGAGTGTATATGAGTGGTGTGTGTGTATGTGTGTGTGTGTGTAACTGCATATAGCTAGTGTCACAAATATTAAATTATTCAATTAGGCAGTACAAGATTAAGCCAATAAAATGTGTTAATGTGACACATCATTTCACAAATGGGATTTGAGGATGCCTTGCTGAGATGCTCTAGCATGACAAAAATACACATTAACTTTTACTGCAGATTCTTTTAAGATTGTGGCAGAAATAGCTCAAGAAAGACCAGGAGGGTGAGAAGCCGGCCTTCCTGAGAACCGATTTTATTTTTATAATTTGCTTTTTTTTTTTTTTTCATAAATTCTCTTCAGACACTCAAATAACCTGTCTTAATTGCTTAATCAATTGGCAGTGGAGCCTACTATTTACTGAGCACCATTCTGGTGGATAAACTGTGCTTCAAGATTTACGGGGCTTGGGATGTTGCTTAGTTGGTTACAGTGCTTGCATAAACCCTTGGTTTGCTCCCCAGGGACACATAAACTGTTAGGATGGTCATCCTTGGCTATATAGTATATTCAAATTCAGCCAAGGATGTATTCTACCTTGTCTCAAAAAGTAAGTTTTGTGCTGTATAATATTTATATATTATTTTGATGTGCCATTAAATATTTATATGTTGTTTTTTATGTATTTAACCACTGGAAACTATTCAAATGTTCAACAGTTGAATGATGTAAGTCAACAAGGATTATCTATTATCTGTAATTAAAATGATGTCAACAAAGAATCTGTAATAAGTAAGATAATAATTATGTTCAGTAAGCAAGTTATACATTTTTTTATAAAATGTAATATTGGTAATGTACCCACTGAGAGAAGATTAGAGGGAAGTTTTCTGAATTATTCATGTTATTTGTTTCTGGCTCATGAGATATGGGTATGAATGTTTGTGTTTCAAAATTACTTTTCTCTCAATGAAATTGAGAGTCTGTTGTTTGACCAGATAACTAAGACTGATAAACCCTTGGGCAAATTAAGCAAAAGGAAGAAAGAAAAGACAATTAAGACTAGTGATAAAAAGATAGATATTACAACAGATACAAATAAAACTCAGGAAACCATTAGGATATGCGTGAAAGTCTAATATTCCACTAAAATTTGGAAAAATCTAAAAGAAATATATGAATTTCTAGATTCTTATGCCAAAATTATACCACAATGAGATGAGTGTTGTGACATGTCTAGTAGAAGCAGCAAAATTGAGAAGCATTAAAAAACAAAGAAATCTCCAGGCTGAACAATATCCACTCAGATGGATTCAATGCTAACTTCTACCAGAACATTAAGGAACTAACACTGAAGCTTCAAAAACTATTGCATAAATAAGAAAAGGAAGGGATGTTATCAAAACAATTTCTAAGAAGTCAGTATCACCTTGATACCAAAACCAGAGAAAGATACAGCAACAATGAAAATCTAGAGGCCGATATCTCTGATGATCGTAGATGTAAAAATTCACAATAAACCACTTACAAATTGAGTTCAGAAATATATCAAAAATACTATTCACCATTAGCCATAAAGTGCAGGATAACAATGCTCCAGTCTACATTCTCAAAGAATCTGGGTAAAAGGAGGTTCCAAGGGAGGATATGCTAATCTCACTTAGAAGGAAAAATAAAAATAAAATAATCATCAGAGATGATTTCAGAGAGGGAAGTGAGTAGGAGAGGAAGAGAGGAGGGGAATGTTGATGGTGATCAT
The DNA here is from genome assembly GCF_900095145.1 of Mus pahari. NCBI lineage: Eukaryota > Metazoa > Chordata > Mammalia > Rodentia > Muridae > Mus > Mus pahari. The sequence goes on from NC_034590.1 coordinate 146,573,799, forward strand.
GTATGGGAGAGAGAATTGAAATCAGTGGGTGGAGGAGCAGGCGGGAAGGCATCTCTGGTAACTAGCTGGAGGCCTGGAATGGGAAAGAATAGTGAGTCTATGCGGGTGACCATAGCATAGACTCTTACCAGAGGGGAATATAGTGACTGAAATGGCTACCTCCTGTAACCAGGCAGGACTTCCAGAGGGGGGAGGGAGACATCAATCCACCCACAAAACCTTCATCCTAAAATGTATCTTTCCTACAAGATGTGTAGGGATAAAGATGGAGTAAAGACTCGGGGAACAACCAACTAATGACTGCCTCTACTTGAGAACCATCCCATATGAGAGAGCCATCCTCACACTAAAAATGATACTCTGTTATGCTTGCAGACAGAAACCTAGCATAACTGTCTTTTGAGAGGCTTCATCCAGCAACTGTTGGAGGCATATGCCAAACATCAGGCAGAGCCCTAGGGGTCCTGTGGAGGAGTTAGGGATAAAAATGAGCAAGTTGGAGAGATCAAGGACACCACAAGAAGTCCCAGTGTCAACTAACCTGAGACCATGGTGACTCACAGAGCCTGGGCCACCAACCAAAGAGCACACAGGAGCTGAACCTAGACCCCTAACAACTTTGTAGTCAATGTACAGCTTGATGTTCACCTGTTTTCCCCTAACAAATAGAATGGGGCAGTCTCAGTTTCTGTTCCCTGCCATTGGATCCCCTTTCCCCCTACTTGGATTGCCTGGTTGGGCCTCAGTGGAAGAGGATGTGCCTAGACTTGCTGGGACTAGGTGCCCCAGGGTGAGGTGGTCCTCAACAGATTGTTGCTCCCCTTCTATGAGGAGAAGGGGTGAGGAAAATGGGAGAGGGCGTATTTGTAAGGGTGGGACTGTGGAGAGAAGAAGGAGGGGGCCTCTAATCAGGATGTAAAGTGAATTTTAACAAATGAGAAAAGCAAGCTTCTCTACAGAAAATTGGTAAATGAAGAGACAGCCTATGAAATCTGAGAAAACCTTCATTAGCTATGTATCTGACAATGAATTAATGTTCTCAACATACAAAGGAGTCATAGAATGAAGAGTAAGAAATCAAAGAACCTAATCAATAAATGGGCTGATGAACTATACGGACAGTTCTTAGGAAGTGCAAATGAGAAGTAAAGAAAATAATGTTCGCCTTCACTAGCCATCAGGGAAAGCACAGATGAAGATGAAGGTAGGCTGGGGTTTCATCTTGCACAGTAAGAAAACTAAGTCAAATACTGTCAAGGACTGTGGAATAAAGGGAACCCTTATCACTGTTGGTGGGGATGGAAACTCGTCCTGTCACCGTGGAAACAAGGATGGTGTTTCCTCAAAAAATTAAGACAGACACGGTCTCTGACCCAGATGGGCTCTCTTAGGTATTTATCCAAAGAATCCAAGCCACCGTGTCATGGGATTCACACACATTCAAGCTTATTGAAGCCCCGTTCACAGTTTAGCTAAGTTCTGGCTGCAGCCTCAGAGGAACAAAGAAAATGAGCTGTAGACAGTCAATGGCCATGCTTGTTTCTGATGTAGAGAAGAATGAAGTTATGGTGTTTTTAGGAAAATGGGTGCAAATGTAAATTATTATATTAAAAGTGAATTAAGCTAGTTTCAGGAAGACAAATATGTTTTCTGTCATCTATGCTTCCCATTTTAAAATAAATACATAAAATCTTGTATGGATAAATGTTATGAAAGTAGAAGCAAACAAAGGAGGGAAAGGACAGGGACTACTCAGAGGGGATAGATGAGAGAGGGCATTCTTGTTTCTCTGTTCCTTTTGTGTTTTATTTGCCATACCTTTTTTTTTTTTTTAAATATCTTAACACATACTAAAAAGACTATTTAAGGCACCTTTGAATTATTCATAAGTACCAATGAAAACTTCAATTAGCAATCATTATTAGGTCTGATTCTTCAAAACAATTCAAATATCATGTAGTTTTAGTATTTAAAGTACAAGTAATTTGCTCCAAGTATTATTTTAAAAGGTTGAATGTGGCCTTTAAACCAAACTCCATTGAACAGAAAAGAGTTCGAGCAGAACGCCCTGCCCTTCCCTCTGCTGCTCAGGATCTCTGCGTCTGGCTGTGCTCTGTTCTATTGTCCCCTTTCCCAACACAGTCCTTCCTAAAGGGCCCTGCTATGGACAGTCCCTGCAGTCTCCTCACTGCATGCGCACATTGCAGGAATGAGTGTTGCTCTTCTTTGTTAGAAAACACTACATTTCTTCTACGAGCTCTTTCCACAGTGTGACTGTATTATAATCTACATAATTTAACTTTTTTGTGGGTGCCTTTCTGCTCTATTTTAAGCTCTATACAGGAAAGGACGATGTGTCTAGTTCTCTATTGCATTCCCAGCACCTAGTATAGATAGAGCATAGTACATTAGAGTTCAGCAACTTCTCTCTGTCTCTGTCTCTCTGTCTCTCTGTCTCTCTGTCTGTCTGTCTGTCTGTCT
>NC_034590.1:146577137-146591280 GCF_900095145.1 Mus pahari
TTTTTTTTTTTTTTTTTTTTTTTTTTTTTTTTTGCAACCATCGACAGCATTCAATAAATTCAGTAGACTTGACTATGAATCTACATAGCTAGCTATGTAGATCTGTAAAGATGACATACTAACTAACCTGTGAGGTCCTCTTTTGTTCATCTACAGAACTGGAAGGAGTACCTACTGAGATGGCCCTCAAGAGATTAAATTAGATAGTACACATACAGTCTTGAGCACGGAGTCAAGGAACACTGTAGACACCCAGTCAGTCTTAGCAGTTATTGTCAGTATTAATAATTTCTTCATTTCTAAAGTTGCTGCCAATTTTTTGAGACTAATTTTCCTAAATGACCACTAGGTGGCAATACGGTTAGTTGAAAATACACCGTGAGGGCTTTTATTTCTACCGGTAAAAAAAAAAATCTGTGATGACAAGCACTTTGTCTTAAGCTGTGACTTAAGGGCTAAGAGGTTTGCATTAGTTTGTATTGAAAAATGCTGGAACAGATCCTATTTGGTTCAGCTATATTTCCATTAAGTTCCCTCCTCCTTTTGCTCTTCCTCTAAGTAGGAAAATATTGCTGAGTGTTCTGGATGGCACCATTAACTCCATAGCCACACGAGCCACCCAAAGCGTGCAGAGCACTGGGGAGGATGCCAGTTCTTTATCTCCAGTCTACTGTACTGAAGAGATCACCAGGCCAAACTCCGCAGTGATCCAGAGGCAAGGCTGGCATTGGGCTGCCTCAGATGGAAGCTGAAGACAATTGGACAGTTCTCAGTGTGAAATGGATAAAGTCATAGAGAGCCCGGTGCACCAGCAGGGAACTCATCTGTTCCCCACCATGCTTAGAGATAATGCATTGGGGGAAGGAGACTGTTGTAACATCTGTGGGATGCAATAAATATAAATATAAATACTGTCCTCATTGACAGCACGATAGATTTGAAAATTATGTCTTACCTTGTCAGTTATCAAGGTATTATTTTGTGACTGTGTTATCAAAGATGTTGTGGAAGACCTATTAGAAAAGAATCACTTGGCTGTTAAGGAAATTTGGAGGGGTTGAGTGTCTTAATATAGGATGAATTGTCAAATTCACCCCATTTTACTTTAACCATGGACTCTACAAAGGAATCAAATGTTATCTACAGATGTCTAAACTACTATGGTGTCCACAATGTAGTATATGCTCAACAAATGTTGGTTATACAATGATAAAATATCCAATAAATTATAGCAAGTGAATGCATCCTGCTGGGAGTCAATGAAAGGAGTTTGTAACTAGCATACTGTGATCTGCTCATATGAGGATCTTATCTGTCTGTGCCAAACACACGAAGATGTGAAAGTCAAATAAAAATATCGAAAGAAGTAAAGGAAAAAGTCAAGTTTAAAAATAAAGCAAAGACTTCTACGAGACAGAAATGAAACATGGGAATCTGGGGAGACTGCCTTCCCGCGTGGGAGTAAAGATGGGTCCTGCTCCTATGACAACCGAAGTAAACAGAACCCGGTGAAGTGCAGCTTTGGGCCCTGGCCTGCTGCTCACCCTTAACCCCTATCTTTTCCAGGATGAGTAAGAAGCCCACTACAGTCGACATGCATAGCTGTTTTCCTCCTAAGTACAGGGAATTGCATTTCATTTTCTTTATTTTACAAAGCATATTGAAAAGGGAACTATTACTCACAGAAATGATTCAGATAGGGCAAGCTCCCAGACACTATGAGAAAAAATAACCCCCAAATCTAGGCTAGAAATAAGTTAAAAATAACCAAGAGCTGTGGGAGACACTTGCTGCTGTTGGTGTCCTACCTATGAAACAAAACCGAAACCACAAGTTTGCTTAAGGTGCATGGAATCAAAGTGACAGGAACCAATTACCTGGCTAAGAGTTTTATAAAGTTTTGAAAGTTCTTTTCTCAACAGTCAGAGAACAAATATTTTAGGTTTTGTGAGCCATATAACCCTTCTTCAAACTATAGTGCCAAAGCAGCCATAGCACTGCCTCTGTAGAAATTAACTATGGTCCTTTGGCTTAGTGAAATCTCATCGCCTCAACGAGATTCATAGAATGAGCTGTAGTCTACTAGCCCTGCCCTGTAAGCCAGCTTTTCCCATGATGAGGAGAGATGGTATCTATGCCAGCTTTCTACACTCTTGAGCTGGGGCTCTTTTCCTAGTAAACAGACACTGTGATTAGCCTTTTATAAGCCTCTATGCTGGTCAACTTTATGAGGAATACTTCTTTTCCTTAGATATAACGGCTCCTCAAATTAGTCTGGAGCCAGGTGCTTTGTAGTATTTCTATTTTCTTAGGTGACTCTGCATATTTCTGTTTCAGTTCAGTGAGAGTTTATTATCCTGACTACATTAATTTCCCAGTAATGTGCTGGCATGTAGCCCCTTACTTCCAAATTTTCTAGAGATCTTTCCATTTTAGATTGTATGCCATTCCTCATGCTGTGGTTCAAGCAAAGCAGTGTAGCAATTGGTGTTTGAGTTGCTTATCTTTCCCAGTTAATAGCTCCAGGTAAATAATTTCTATTTTTTAGTGGATTGGAGCCTTACTTGCATGCATCTGTAATACAGATACACCTTCGACTGATTGCACCTTTAAAACAAATTCACATTTGAAAAGCTGTCCCTACCCCCAATCCCAGCCCCCAGGAACTCGTTCAGTTTCTGCTCTGACTGGTGGCTGGCTGAGTCTTGTATGACATCATTACCTCATCCCTTTTCTGTGGGACTGATCATTTCCTGTCTCAAAGAATATCGTGGTTGTGGTTGAGTTTAGTGACCGGCATCTGAATGTGGGAACAAGTCTGAGCCCTACTGAGTCATGATATGAATTTCAACAAGCTCTCTAGATGATTCATCATTGTTCAAGTTTGATAGTACTTTCTCTGGCATGTATTGTGTGTTAATACTATTTTTTTTTAAAAAATGTCAATTAGAATATAGATTCTCCTCTGGGTGGCAGAATGAGCTAAAGGAGTGAATTCTGAGATTCCCTGGGGGAAATTTCTCCCGTATTCTTGTGTCGTTGGTGAGGGCAGGGGACTATGTGGTTACTGATCAGTGTGGTCACTTACAAATCTGCCTGTTTCCTTGTCAATCCACTGAGCTGGGATATTGAGAAAAGCTGAAGTAAAATTCTAGCTCACTGGCAAACTGAATTTTCCACTGGCAAACTGAATTTTCCAAGATCTTTACATTTCTTTTCCTTGGCAAGCTATGGGATTCTTTCTCCTATCTCCTTCTAAAAGAATATTGATAATGTGATATGAGTCTTCCCTGTTCTTATCAGAAGAAACTGCAGCTTGACCTCTAATGACCAAATATACTCCCAGGCCTGATCATTATGCAGTGATCCCATGTGATTATACAGAACCAGCTTCCCCCATGTGGCTCCAAGTAGACCATGGGGACAGAGGTCATTGTTCTTTGTGAGCAAAGATCTAGAGCTATAGAGTGGTCTAGTGGTTATGGAGACTGAAGACAGATTTGATTCTCATCTTGTCAGATCAAGCATGTATTCCCTCGAGTGAGCTAGTTTTTGCCAAATACTGATAATGTAAAACAAAATTAGCTATTATGTTTTTAGGCTGGGGAACCAAGAATTGTAACCATACATTTATAAAAATCTCCCTAGATCCCAGAAAGTTTTGAAAAGAGGAAACAAAGTCTATGTTCCTCAGTTTCCTCAGGTATAAAACAAAGCCAAAAACAAGTTCTTCAAATGGTGGCTGGTAACCCATAAGTTCACAAGTGCGAAGTGCTTTCTCAGGGCAGGAGGAGTCTAGAGACACAGTGACAGCAGTGTCTGCTGCAATGACTTGTTAGTTATGCTACCAAGAAAGATGCTGCAAGTTTTCAGAGAAAGAAAAGAGAAATCCTTGGAAGCAGGGACAAGTGATAGGGTGCGGGGCCCATGGCACTGCCACTGTTGACTGCAGATAAGGATCACTGTGGCATATGCTGTCCATTCACTCGGATTATCTGCCCCAACCCCCCTAGAAAGCCGACTTTGTCTGGAAGAATACAGTGTCCACACAATTCTGTATTTTGTCTTTATTTCACGTTGTCTGACTTGGTTCAAGGAGTTACAGGTAATGAGAAGTCAGAGTTTGGGTTTTCCCTTTCTCAAAGGAACTTTTTCCTGTCAAATACAGTTTTGATTACAGGAAAATGTCCCAGCAAATACTGATGGATTGTTAGTTTCAGTTTGTGTACATACTGGCAGTGTGAGGAGCTGATGCCTCCCAAAGGGCACATCACCAGAGTGGCATTACAGATATCTCTCCATCGCTCTCATCATCTCTTCGTGCCATTATAGTTTTCTTATACTATCTAAACACAGACACACACAGACACACACAGACACACATAGACACACAGACACACACAGACACACACAGACACACACACAGACACACACACACANAGAGAGAGAGAGAGAGAGAGAGAGAGAGAGAGAGGCAGACAGAGAGAGAGACAGAGACAGAGACAGAGACAGAGAGACAGAGAGAGACAGAGAGAGAGACAGAGTCAGAGAGATCTAAGTTCTTCTTGAGCACCAAGATTACACACATCTCATTCTACTGAAGGCATCAGGGGCTAATTTGGACAGAAGGTAACTTTGAAGTTCTCTTTTTTATTTTAGAATTTGTTTCCTAGAAGCTGGTCAAGTCATTAAAAAAAAGTCAAGTTACTTCTTCATTTTTTTCTTTTTTCTTTGTTTTTTTTTCTTGTAATTTTAATTTTTTATTGGGTATTTTCTCTATTTACATTTCAAATGTTATCTCTTTTCCAGGTTTCCTCCCCTCCAAATCCCCTACCCAATCCCCCCTCCCCTGCTTCTATGAGGGTGCTCTCCCACCCTCCCACCCACTTCTGCCTCCCTGCCCTTGCATTCCCCTACACTGGGGCACTGAGCCTTTACAGGACCAAGTGCCTCTTCTCCCATTGATACAATTCACAGACAATATAAAGCTCAAGAAGAAGGAAGACCAAAGTGTGGGTGCTTCTGTCCTTCTTAGAAGGGGGAACAAAATATTTATGGGAGCAATACGGAGACAAAGTGTGGAACAGAGACTGAAGGAGAAGGCCATCCATAGACTGCCACACCTGGGGATCCATCCTATGTACAGTCTCCAAGTTACTTCTAAGTTGCATCTTTGTCTCCCTGTTTTCCAAAGAGGGAACAAACTTCGTAGGAGAAAATAAAGTGGGTGACTTGGCAAGGATAAGACAAAGGTGATGGGCTCATTTTCTACATTTCTAATTTATGGTTGTATATAGTGTTTGACAGTGTGTGGTTGTTGAGAACAAGGATCTTCAGAAGACAATGATTTAGGGAAAAGTTCATTTTCACTGTCTATGTAGGCTTCAGCCAGGCTCTGTAGAGCTGGCAGAGAGAAAGGTAATAAGTAGTCAGCTCAATTTTTCTTCTTTTTTCTGATTGAAGTAAAAAAAAAAAAACATATTGTCTCAATATTGGTATAGCAAATAAGAAATTTACAATATGTTGGAAGAGTGTTCACACTTTTCAAAAGGAGTCTCCAGTCTTTTGGGAGACTAAGAATCCTAAAGAAGCATGGGGCTGACTCAGGGAAGTGGAGGAGTCAACTGAGTCAGGACAGGTAGAGAATGACCTTCTGCCAAGGGATTTTCCTAGCACCCGATCTAAAGGCTGAAGAAGCCTGATCTGACCTAAAGTCAAAAAGATTAACACTGGGGTCAAGACAAACTAAAGACTATTTGAAAGACTAAGGCTAGAAGAAGACAGCAGAATGAAGGAAAACTGAAGGAGGGAAGAAGATTTAAAGGCCTGTTGTGATCTTGCTTATGAATATGTGGGCAGGTTGAAGGTGACATTTCTAGGCTATTTTTAAGAAAAGTGGATTAAAACTCATCAAGATATATCTTCAAAGCCAGCTTTAGGCAGTAGGAAACTAGCATGTTAGTTTCTATTGTACCTCCACTGTACCTGTGATTTCTGGAAGGGCAGTCGGGCATAGGTTCTTAACTAAAAGAAAACAACAGTATTTTCAACTAGTTGGCAGCATATTGAAAGTTCAAAGAAAGCTAAGAAACTTTGTTTGTGTGTATGCATCTCTTTGTACATGTGCACATTCAAATGTATGTTTTATCCTCTTCTGAAGGTGATACAAATTTAAAAACCTGCAACTGCTGCATGCCAAAGATATGCTTCTCTTGTTGTTCTTAACTTTGTCATTCTCTATGCTTCCCAACCCCCTTTTACACATTTACACACCCTCATGCCAAGCTTGATGTCCAGGCTTTAAGCTGTAGGTAACCACATATTTTCCAAGAGCATGGCATTTCCTGGCTCCATATTGGAAGGATAAGATTATATGCCACTGATGTAGTTAGTCATTGCATCTTCTAAGAATACCAGCCTCGGGGCAAATTTCCCTGTTTCTAGGTTCTTGACTTAAATCTGACTGTGCTGGATAATTTTATGTCAACTTGACACAAGCTAGTGTCATCAGGGAGGAGAGAGCCTCAACTGAGAAGATGCCTCTATAAGACTGAGCTACAGGCAGACTGTAGGGCATTTTCTTGATTTGTGATTGAGGGTGGAAAGTCCCAGGCCATTGTGGGCCAGTGATTATGGTTTCTGTCTGTAAGAAAGAAGGCTGAGCAAGCCAGAGGGAGCAAGTCAGTAAGCAGCTCTCTTCCATGGCCTCTGCTTCAGCTCATGGCTCTAGTTTCCTGCCCCTTCTGAGTTCCTGTACTGATGTCCTTTGATGATGAACACTAATGTGGAAATGTAAGTCAAAGAAACCAGTTCCTCTCCAATTTGGTTTGGTCAGAGTGATACATCATAGCAGTAGAAACTTTAACTAAGACATTGATGATATATTTTCTTGTTATTTCAGTATGCCAAACTTTACTTTTATAAAATGCCCTTCCCTTCAGGGAATGACAAAGGTAATAAACAGTGGAGACGAGAAAGAAGAACTGTTTTGCATCTTTATGTTGTGGACAAATGGTTAAACTATCCATGGAGAAAGAATGATCATTAATTCTTACTAAGCTAAGCTGAAACAATAGTTTTATTAAGGTTTGAGTATACTACAAGTTTGAGGTCAATATGTTGGCCTCTAGCTTCTTTTTATAAATTGTTTGAAGCTAGGTATAGTGAAATTTACTTGTACTTTATTTTAAGGCAATCTTATGAGATTTTCTCTGGGTTCAAATTTACAGTAACTTGCCCTTTAAGAGAAATTAAAGATAAGTTGAAGCAAACCCAAGAGTGATGTCAAGGTGAAATAAAGCTTTGGTTAAGGAGGAATTATTCATAGGCATCATAATTGACAATCTTGAGCAAGATAATTGGTATATCATTTTAGAAACTTGTTGTGGCTTGATTAAATTTAAGTTGGGTCCCAGCATTCAGGATAATGATCTGCAGAATGTATATTGCTATCTGAAAGAAATCTAAAAGAAATTTGTGCAAATGTTTGAACCTAAAAACCCGTGGCCATGGGCAGTGTTAGTGGGCACAGACTGCAGCATCTTTCCAGAACAAGTGTCCATGCAGAGGTTACCTTATGCATTTTCAAAAAATTATTCTTACAGAAAGAAAAGGTGAATTGAATAAAGGAGTTATCATCAGAGAACTGGTAGTGTATAAATTAAAGCTATCAAATATATACATTTAATTCCTATGCTTTCCCCCCAAGCCTCTGACATAACAATGTTAACTGATTATGTCTCATCTTACACTGAGATTGCAGTTAATGGTGCAATCATCAGCACAAATTTCCAGCTAGCTAGTGAGGACTGCAGAGCTTGATATCGGAGATGCAGCCTCTTTTCTGTCCTTGGTTTAGTTTCAGTTGCCCAGAAATCTCTTGACAAAGAAAGATTTTTTGTCCAAGTATCAGAAAAAACATTCTAAGATGCCACGGAAGAAGAAGAAGAAAGAAATTAGGTACAAAGCAAATCCTACTCTAAATTGGATAGGACTACTTTACATGCTGGCTGAATATTATTTGTGCTTAACTCAGGTGGAAATCCTCCAATAGTCATTGGATTGTGGTCAGGCAAATCTGAGAGGCCAGCTTGCTAGATCCAGTCCTACTCCTGTGGCTGCAAGTGAGCCTCAAGTTTGGAGTCAGCATATCCTTGTAGGGTTTGTTTATTCATTAACAGGCAGTGAAGTTCAAGAGATGGTTGTGGTAGTATACACCAGCAATTGCAGAATTAAGGATGCTCAAGCTGGAGGGGAGTTTTGAGTTGAAGGGCAGCCTAAGTTATGTGTTGAGACCCTATTTCAAGCAAGCAAGCAAGCAAGTAAATAAGCAGACAGACAGGCAGGCAGGCAGGTAAGTAACTAAGCAAGCAACTGAACAAACAACAAATGAACATATGCATAACCTGTATCTTTACTGCTTATAACTACTGCCTTTCTGATCTATGACAAGGGCTGGTGAAAGGGAAAGAGATGAGAGGCTGGGATTCTCTGGTAAGTTTCCTTCTCTTTCCTACAAGGGAGAATATGAGGTGGGAAGAGGATCATCTGTGAAAAGGAAAGGTGATTTCAAGTAGTGAAGATTGGGATAATTTTGTTTCTCATTTTGACAACATGTTCTTTTATACCACATATTTATTATCTTTATTTTATATGAATATTTTACCTACATGTATGTCTGTGCACCACATGCATGACTGTTGCCTGAAGAAGTCGTTTGGGGGCATCATATACCCTGGAAATATAATTGCAGTTGTTTGTGAGCCACCACGTGGATGGATGCTAGGAACTGAACCCCAATCCTTGAGGAAAGCAGCTAGTGTTCTTAACTGCTGATCAATCTCTCAAACCCTAAGAACATGTTTCTATGTCTCTGTGGTTATATTTGTTATAGGCTTGGGGAGAAGTGTTTTTTATAAAATGCTCAAAGAAGTACAGTAACAGTGGAGAACATAGATATTGACCTGTGACATGTCAAGAAGTTTGAGTGGATATGACAGAAGGCAGATTGACCAAGTTTTCTGACTCTATTCAGGAAAGGGTGCCTTCTGGATGTATGTATCTTAACATCAAAAGCAAATCATACTCTAAATTGGCACTAGTGGGTGACAGCAGACGACTGAACAAGAAGATGGAGCAGAATCAACTTTTAAAGTTAGGAGATGCTGAGTGTGGAGGCTTCCCTAGGCATAAGCTCCAAGTGATATTCATTGTTAGAATATTGTTATACTTGGATTTAAAATGTCTCACAAAGCTTCTTGCTTATTCCCAGAGTGGTGCTGTTGGGAGGTTGTGGAACCTCTAAGAGGTGGTGGTGGGTCTTCTTCTGGGAGGTGGAAGTGCACTCTTGAAAACCTATTCTGTTCCTTTGCCTCTCCTCTACTTCCTCAGTGCAGGTGGCTCACATCTTCTAAGTGCTCTTTTGTTAAGCTCTGTTCTGTCAGAGGCCTAAATGCAACAGGGTCAACTGGTCATGAACTGAAATCTTCAGAACTCTGAGCTGAGATAAATTTCCTTTTTCTAAGTTCCTTTATCTCAAGCATTTGTTTTAAGTGGCAGCCATTTAGCACAGGGACATACCATGTCAAAGACACCAAAGGTCTGAGGGTGCTGACTGATATAAATAGGTGCATCAAGAGAAAGAAAAGCAGAAACGTCCATAGATAGGTCAACTGTTTGCCTTTATCCAGTCATGGTAGACAGTGTTTAGGACAACCCTTAATAACACCTGCTGCCTAGTGATTGCAATTTTGTGTAGTTTCTTCCCACAGTGAAGGAAGACTCATCAGAGGAGGGAAAAAAAGACCTTCAAGACTAAGTCATAAAATGCATGATGGCCCTGAAAGAGAAATCAAGCAAGGAACAGGGGAAGATACACAAGACAAGGCAGAGGGAAGACAGGGAAGGGGCAAACTATAGTTGTATTTTAATTAAAAATGAAAAAAAAACAGTATGACTTTCTTCTTGGCTTTTTGAACTATTGATTTGGGAAATCCATACAATTTGCTACAAGGGCACTCAAGTAATCCGGTAGAGTTTCCCATGCAAAGAGAATCCAGTCTCTTGCCAGGTACTAGCACTAATGTGACAGTCATGTGTATGAGTCATGGGGAAGGTAGACGCTGAGTCACAGCCAGGATCTTCTCTACAGATGGTGCTGAGCCAAGAATGCTCAGGTATACTGCTCCTGGATTCTAGAGAACCAAGAAAGAAAACAGTAATTTATTATAGTTTTAAACAGTCATGTGAGGAATAATTTTTCATGTAGCCGTCCCTCTTCTTTGCCGAAACACTAGCGGGTGCAGAGCCTAGAAGAGGGAAGCATAAATAAAAGGCCAGACATTCTGAGCTACTAACCTTCAAGGGGCACAAAGGGAGAAGTTTAGATGAGATCATGAAATTAAAATAGACTTCTGAAATCTTCCTGAAATGATTTTACTAAATAGGAAATGAGAATTTAGCATAACATGAATAGGAAATCAGTTCCAGAAATTTAGTTTGTTGTTTGTATTCCAAGGATGTGAAACTTTTCAATAAACCTATAAATCCTTAAATAAAAAGTTTTTAGAAAGATTTATTTATTTTCAATTTATGAATATGAATGTTTTGTCTGCTTGTATGTCTATGTACCATATGTGTGCTTGGTGCTCACGGAAGTCAGAAGAAGGGATAGGCTTCTTTGAAACCATAGTTACAAATAGTTGAGAACCACCATCTTGATGTATGTTCTCTGAAGTAGGTTCTCTACAAGAGCAGTAAGTGCTTTTAACCAGTGAACCATTGATCCATCCCCCAATGTAATAATTTGTAAGGTATGCTAATCAGAGGCATTTTTTCTATCTTTCATGATTCCATAAGCCATTTTCTGGAAAGCACGATCTCCAACCATTCTCCCTCCCAAACCTGAGTTGCCCAACTAAACCACACTAAGGAGGCCACAATGTATTTGTTCTACAAACTAAAACTTGTTAGAGGATCTACTGATAAGGAGAGGCTTCCTTATGAACCTATGAATTCTGTAGAAGTATGGAAAGGAACAGTGATAAAGAGGTGATCATATGTGTATTTATCTCTATATCACATTTTGGTTTTGTGAAATTCAGTCTAATGCTGTCAGACCAGGAGATACTGTCTACTGTGATATAAACAAGCATAAATATGTTTGCTTATTGGAAAACATGATGGATCCTCTGTGCTTCAATACCACCATGAGGAAGAGCGTGGCATAAATGGCCCTTTGTGACCAACTTCAAGACATTCCTTGACTATGGAAGCCTGAAATAAACATTTCATTATTGAGTTATGACATGGTCAAGATCATTCTTTTACTTTGCAAAGAACATAACAATGCATTCTTGTCTTCAAGAACATCATTGTGCTCCACAGGGATAAATCACCATGGGGACTGCCCATACAGTGGTATGAAATTTCCTCTGGTGAGAAGCATGCTCAATCCCTGGGCTCTGCAGACATGCTGGGGCCACAGAAGCTTGGTGGGTCACAGATCGTCCAAACAGATGGTGAATCCGTACAAGAGAAGAGCTTCGGACATTCATTACCTTCATACTGTCTGGTCACAATAGAGGCAAGATTGTGTTGCATGGTCTGGATCTAATGATCTAGACAAGATCTTTAACCCATACTAACAGGGAATGTGCATGTATGCCAGGTTAGTAAGTTTTACAAAATAAATGTCTTTATTGAGGTTCTTGGTTTTGCTCCGGAGACAGTAAGTTCAGAGCTGACATACTCAGGGCGTGCATCTACTGAGAAGCAAGCTGCTAAAACACGTCTAGACATGCTGATTCACCTACCACATCAGCTACCCTTGTTCTTTCAGTTATTTGTATTGTAAACACAGTAGCAGAATTGATAAGAAAGTGCTTTATTTTGAGACAGGGTCTCACTATGCAGAGCAGGCTGGTAATGGAGCTTTGTAATGTAGTTTAAGCTGGCTTTGAACTTGTGATGATCACCCTACCCTGCGTCTCTTTCTCTTTTTTTTTTTCATTTTTTATTGGTTGTTCTATTTATTTGCATTTCAAATGCAAATAAACATTCCCAGTTTCCCCTCTATAAGTCCCCCAACCCCTCCATCTCTATGAGGGTGTTTTCCCACCAGCCAACCCACTCCTGCCTCAGCGGCCTGGCCTAGTATTCCCCTACCCTGGGTCATCAAGCCTTTACAGGACAAAGGTGCTTCCCTCCCAGTGATGCCAGATAAGGCAATCCTCTGCTACATATCCAGCTGGAGCCATGGGTACCCCCTGTGTACTCTTTGCTTGGTGGTTTACTCCATGCGAGCTTCTGAGGGTCTGGTTGGTTGATATTTTTGTTATTCCTATGAGGTTGCAAACCCCATCAGCTCCTACACTCCTTGCCCAAACTTTCCCATTGGGGTCCCAATATTTGGCTGTGTATATCCGAATCTGTATTTGTCAGGCTCTGACAGAACCTCTCAGGGAACAGGGATACTGGGTTCCTGTCAGTAAGCACTTCTTGGAATCAGCAATAGTGTCTGGGTTTGGTGTCAGCAGATAGGATGGATCCACAGGTGGGGCAGTCTCTGGATAGCCTTTCCTTCAGTTTTTGCTCCAATCTTTGTCCCCTGTATTTTCTTTTGACTGGGGGAATTCTGCATTAATATTTTTGAGATAGGTGTGTGGCCCCATCTCTCAACTGGGGGCCATGCCTATCCACTGGATATGGTCTCTACAAGTTCTATTTCCCCTTTGTTGGGTATTTTGGGTAAAGTCTTCCCTTTTGGATCCTGAGAGCCTCTTGGGTACCTGGCATCTGGAATTTTCTAGTGGCTACCCCTAGTTCCCCTTCCCCCACCACTACACACCTGCTTTCAAATTCCTCACCCTCTGCACTTCTCCCCCATCTCCTCCCATATCTGAACTTTCCCCCCCTCCTCTCTCCCTCCCAGATCACTCTCTTCTTCTACTTCCCAGAGATCATTCTCTCCCTCCTGCTGAGAAGGACTGTAGCATCCACATTTTGGTGTGATCTTCTTTCTTCTTGGTTTTCATATGGTCTGTGAGTTGTATTGTGGCTATTCCAAGCTTCTTTTTGGCTATTATCCCCTTATCAGTGAGTATATACTGTGTGTGCTCTTTGTGACAGGATTATCTCACTCAGGATATTTTCAAATTCCTTCCAATTGCCTGCAAATTTCATGAAATCATTGTTTTTAATAGTTGAGTAGTAGTCCATAGCGTAAATGTACCACATTGGCACAGGTGATAATTTCCTGAACAGAACACCACCAATAGCTTATCTTCTAAGATCAAGAATTGACAAATGGGACCTCATAAAGTTGAAAAGCTTCTGTAAGGTAAAGGATACTGTCAATAGAAAAAAACAGCAACCAACAGATTGGGAAAAGATCTTTACCAACCCTACATCTGATATAGGGCTAATATCAAAAATATACAAAGAAGTCAAGAAGTTAGATTACAGAGAACCAAATAACCGTATTTGCAAAAATGGGGCACAGAGCTAAACAGAGAATTCTCAACTGAGGAATCTCAAATGGCTGAGAAGCCATTAAAGAAATCTTCAACATCCTTTGGCATCAGGGAAATGCAAATCAAAACAACCCTGAGATTTCACCTCACACCAGTCAGAATGGCTAAGATCAAAAACTCAGGTGACAGCAGATGCTGGCAAAGATGTGGAGAAAGAGGAACACTCCTCCATTGCTGGTCAGATTGCAAGCTGGTACAAGCACTCTGGAAATCAGTCTGATGGTTCCTCAGAAAATTGGAAATAGTTCTAACTGAGGACCCAGCTATGCCATTCCTGGGCCAATACCCAAAAGATGTTCCAACATATAACAAGAATACATGCTCCACTATGTTCATAGGAGCCTTATTTATTATTCCAGCCTTATTCCAGAAGCTGGAAACAACCCAGATGTCCCTCAACCAAGGAATGGATACAGAAAATGTGCTACCCTGAATCTCTAATACTAATGTAATTCAGCATTAGACTGAATTACATAATAACAAAAGACATATACCATCTCTGGTTAATGAGAAGACACACAAATTCTGGCAAATGATTCAGATTTTCTTCTTCTTCTTCTTCTTCTTCTTCTTCTTCTTCTTCTTCTTCTTCTTCTTCTTCTTCTTCTTCT
>NC_034590.1:146591400-146629868 GCF_900095145.1 Mus pahari
TCTTCTTCTTCTTCTTCTTCTTCTTCTTCTTCTTCTTCTTCTTCTTCTTCTTCTTCTTCTTCTTCTTCTTCTTCTTCTTCTTCTTCTTCTTCCTTCTTCTTCCTTCTTCTCCTTCTTCAGCAAAAAAAAAAAAAGAACCATTACTTTCTTCTAGAAATTGAGGCTAACCATTTTAATCTATAATTGCAAAATAATATTTTGTGCCATGTCTTTCTTGGCAGTATTCTCATGTTATTTCCTCTGGTTATGTTCTTCTGTAAGCTTCCTAGATCCCCTTCCCTTTCTCTTTAACAAAAATCTTTCACCATTCTCTACCTATGTTCCTTTTTTCTTCACTGGTGTAAGACAGTAAGTGATCTGGAGTTTTGGAT
Source organism: Mus pahari (assembly GCF_900095145.1). Classification (NCBI taxonomy): domain Eukaryota; kingdom Metazoa; phylum Chordata; class Mammalia; order Rodentia; family Muridae; genus Mus; species Mus pahari. Next base: position 146,591,772 of record NC_034590.1, read on the forward strand.
AGAGATTTGCGTAAAATTTTTTATATGATTAGTTTGGCAAATGATCATAACTATTGAAAAAAACATATAAGTTGGGCAGTGGTGGCACACGCCTTTAATCCCGGCACTTGGGAGGCAGAGGCAGGCAGATTTCTGAGTTCAAGGCCAGCATGGTCTACAGAGTGAGTTCCAGGTCAGCCAGGGCTACACAGAGAAACCCTGTCTCGAAAAACCAAAAAAAAACAAAAACAAAAAACAAAAACAAAAAACAAACAAACAAACAAAAACCCCAAAACAAAAACAACAAACAAACAAACAAACAAAACAAAACAAAACAAAAACAAGAACAAACAAACAAACAAACAAAAACCTATTGGAGCACTGGGATGCAGGATGGGGAGAACATCTCTCAGTTTTAATTTACAACATTAAGAATTTATTGGGTTTAACTATAAGCTCTTCTTTACATATTCTTTGAAACTAGGCACTCATCTAAAATCTTAAAGAATGGTAGTAACATACAGGGGAATGCCAGGGTCAAGAAGTGGGAGTGAGTGGGCAGGGGAGCAGGGTGGGGTGAGGGTATAGGGGCCATTCGGAATAATATTTGAAATATAAATGAAGAAAATATCTAATAAAATAAGTTAAAAAAAAGAATGGTAGTAACAAAATGGCATTTTGTAAAGATCCTTGTGGTGATAAGTTGTCATTGTGCTGGAAGACAAACTCTTATAGGATGAGTGAACATTGCCTTGACACAATGGCTTAGGAATGGGACCTTGCCTGTCCCAGCCAGTAGCATATGAAAAGAAAAGAAATGAACTCTTCTAGAGGAATTGTACTAGTTTTTTCTTAATAAATTTTGTTTTTTCATACATCTACATTGTATTTTGATTCCTCTTCCCATTTTCTTCCTAAGCACTATCTACCTCTTGCCCTATAAATTTCTTTCTTCTATTTATTAGTTTTCGTTTTGTATAACATCACACAAAATACAATCAAGACTGTCTATGTGACTGGAAGTTTAGAGCTAGCCATTAGAAACTGATAGGCTTATGATTGTTGCACAACTGAATATCATAATCCTCACTCTCTCTCTCTCTCTCTCTCTCTCTCTCTCTCTCTCTCTCTCTCTCTCTCTCTCTCACCCACAGATCCTCAGGATGTGGAAGGGTCTTAAGAGTCCACAAATGGTACTTCCCCAAACAATCTACCATTTCAAAATCTCAGAAACATTCTTTGCATACATAGGAAAAAAAAAAAACCCAAAACCTCTTCAATTTACATGGAAACCCAAAAGGTCAAGGTAGCCAAAATATCCAAATGCATAGAGTGGGAGGCATCACCATACCTGATTTCAGGCTGTCCATGGTGCTAGAATAATAGATTGCATGGTGCTGGCACAAAAATATACACACAGATCAGTGGGGGTAGACTAGAAAACACAGAACCAGTCCTCAAAACTACAGCTATCAGATTTTTGACAAAGAAGCAACAAATATAGATTGACTGGAAAAAAGATATTGTGTGTGTGTGACAAATGCTGTGAGGAAACCTGGACATCAATAAATTGGCTCTTTTTCTCATCCTACATACAAGGTGTTTTTAGTTTGAAAATTTAAAACTCACACAAATACAGACCTGGTAACATAGTTGAGTAATCCCAGTACCTTGGGAAACTGAAGCAGAAGGAGTTTCTTGGGTTACAAAGCCAGTTCAGAACTAGTCTGGACAATTTAGTGAGACAGTGTCTCAAAATGAAAGGAAAGAAGGAGCTGGAGCCACAGCTGGGTGGCAGAATGCTTGTGTAGCTCTCAGGAGGATGGGCAAAAGAGACAACCCATCCCTTCCACTGCCTATGGCCATGTCTGGATTCATTCTCTGAACTTCTGTGGCCATTTACCTCCATAGCAAACCATTCCCAAGAATGAGAATCAGGAGGAGAAAGCCCCTAGGTCCCTGATGATATGGGGAAGCAGAAGGGTCAGCTGCTCTAGAAATACATATTTTTGCTTCTGTTACAAACGATAATACATTTTTCTATTGTTTAGGTTAGTTTCTTTCAGTGCTTTTGTTAGTTTTAAACAAAAACTTCTTAAGTTGACAGGAAAGTTTATGTCCCCAAAGCACCTCATGGTCTTCAGACTTAAAATAGTCAAGTATCTCTTTCTAAAAAACAGAAAAGAAAAATAAGAAGGAAAATTCTTAAGTCAGTCTCTGAATGAAGCAGGATGACCCTTGAACTCTCTGTGTCTTCCAGCCTCAAGCTAGTTGGAGAGTCTTTGCTGCAGATGCTTCGGCCTCAAACAGTGAGAAACCCTTCCTTCTATGTCAATGACCCAAGCACAACCTCTTCTTGGGGCCTATCCCAATTCTACCCAACCCAGATTGAAGTCACAGCTGGGCTCCTGAGGACACAGCCCATTTGGTGCATATATAGGCAATGATATGACAAGAATGGCCAGTATGTGAAATCAGCAGAATGCTTTTAGAAACTTGAAAGGCCAGAAAAGGACAGTCTTCAATGGTGACCCCAGATACCACTTGTTTTCTCTAGATTTTTTTTTTTTGATGTGAATTTCTTTGGCTATTTTTAAGGCATTACACATGCCTGTACTTGTTTACTGGTCTGAAGGCAAAGAGAAGGAGGTTGGTAGGAAATGGTGAATAGAGAAATAGGAGGTGGTCACATTGAGAAGACATCTCAGGTTGTAACTGTTGCTACCCACAGGATTTTTGTTTTCACTGCTGTGTGCAATAACAAAAACATTATTATACTGACTGTCTAGTCCTTCTAGATACTCTGAATTACTTGGAGTATTTAGAATTAGTACAACACTTGCATAATAGCTTCAAAAACTTGGGAAATAGTGTGCTTAAAAATGGAACGGTTAAACCATTTCTAAGTAAAGTTTCTTGTCTGTACTTGTTCACTGGACCCATAGATATGGGAGGGAAATAATGAATAAGAGATTTTGCTATATACTCTGTTAGAAAATTTCAATTTAGTATGACTGTGTATATTATGGGCATGTCACTTAAAGGCTGGTTTGCATATGTTATATGTTTGCAGGACGAGAGTCTTCCTTCCATGATCTCTAGTTTGCAGATATTAAAGAGATGGTCTGTGCTGGTTGTTTTTGTCAACTTTACTCAAGCTGAAGCTACTCAGGAAGAGTGAACCTACGTTAAGGAATTACCTCTATTATGTTGGCTGTGGGAATGTCTGTAGGGACTTTTGTTGTTGTTGTTGTTGTTAATGATTGATTTGAGAGAATCTAGCCAACTATGGGTGTTACCACCCTTGGGTAACTGGTTTTGGCTGGTATAAGGAAGAAAGCTGATCAATATTTTAAGACCACAACTCTCTGGTCTATTTATAGAAAAAAAATTAGTGCTCAATAGGCCTCAATATAGGAAAAAAGTAAAAACTCACTGAATCTAAAGAATTATAAAAAGCTGCCAAGCCTATGAGTAAGACAATTAAAAATGTGAAGAGAAAAAAGGAGTCAGTAGGGTTTGATACCAAAATGAACCATAATTAAAACTCTGCTTTCTCCCAAATCCAAAGTTCCCCAGGCCACTGCTTATAACCCACCTTTCTCTGCAGTCTTCTGAGGGTAGTGTTCAAGTGCAGGGTGTGGTAGGGCTGTGGTCTAGTGGTGTGTGGTATGTGATGAAATCATCTTCATTCTGTAGGAAAAGGGAAAACTTCATAAGGTCACAGTGAATTTCCTTCTCCCTCAAATGATAAATAAGCTTTCTTGGTCCCTGAGACCCTTCCAAGTCCTAGTCACTCATGTCCATGCTTTAGTTCATAGTAAGCCAAAGGTTTGGGGCATCTTGGCTTGTAGTATACGTGTACATGTATCTACATATTGATTTACTGAAACATCCCTCAAATTACCTTTGTTTTCATCTGGGTTTCAATTCTTAGTATTTAAACAATCTAATGAGAAGATAGATTGGGTGGAAACAATTCAATAGATAATATATGTATAAAATAAATCTCAGGCAGATTTTTGTATCACCAGAAGAACCTCAGAACCTTTGAACCTTCTGGTCATACTGGGAAAGCCTGGTTCATATTTGCAAATAATTCTTGATCTGAACCCAAGTCTGCTCATTTCTAAATTGCAAATACCAAAAGGGGTCCTTTCAAAGAGTTGAAAAGGTGTTTGTCATCACAGAAATACATCTTTAGCAGATGTGAAGACCCTGATGAAAACACCTGCTGAGCAAAATGGGATGTTTCCCTTCTCAGTTCATTTGAGCCTCTCAGAGAAGTGTATAGAGGAGGCAAGAGTGTAGAATTCACAGGACCAAAAAAGTTTGCTGTCATAGGAATGTTGGTACTGTATTTTTTTTTTCCTGAGTGACTCAGGCCCAGTAACTTCATGAACCTGCCAAGTACTTAAAGCTCCTTCCTTCTCTGGCTGAAAGCCAGCCTGTATTTACAGTGTCTTGCTTCATCACAGTGGAGTGTAAACTTATGAATGTGGCTGACCATGTCCAACCACACAAGCTCTGCCATATTCTCTATTCTTCAGCCCCCAAATTTACAAAAGCGTTTCTCTGACTTAAAAGTCATGATTGGTTTTGAGATCTGCCCTGGCTGCCTCCAGTATGACCATAAATGTTCTCAGAGGGCTTCATATCCTTATGTAAAGAATGGAGAATATTTTGACAAAATAACTCCCATTTCATAAGAACTAAACAAAGTGGCAATATTCCCTGTGGGCAGTAGATATTTCATGAGTTTATGTCATTATGTATCACACAAGGAAGTTGAAGTAGTCTAATAGGCCTTGGATTAACCAATATGCATGCAATCTGGGGAGATTGTTAAGAAGGTAGAGTTTTGGATTATTATCCTGAAGCTCCTGAGTAGTCTCTCTGATGCTGAGGTTGAAGAATCTTTACTTTTAGCAAGTTACTTAGTTGGTCCCCACACAGGTGTTTGCAAGTGCATGGTGAGAACTACTAAAGCAAATGCATGGGGCTCTAGGCCTCTCCATGGGTTCTTTAGACTCTAGTCTAAGGCCCAGAAAAGAGGAAATGCACTGTTACGGAACATGAGTCCTAGGCAGCATTCCAAAGGCAGAGAACTGTGGTTTACTGAGAAGAGATGTGAAGAGATGGCAGCTTGTTACAGCCCAGAGGATGATGAGCACAGTGATTCAGGAATTGGAAGAGAGTGAAAAAGCAAGCAAGCAAACAAAGAAATAAACATGGAAGGGGATATATACTAGTGAAGAAGAAAGTGGGAGCTGGAGTTTAGGGAATAAAGGAGTCAGCCAAGGAGGCTGAGAGCATGTGAAGACAGCTCCAAGGGCATCAGCTAGGAGGGTACTACTGTGGCATTGCACTTAGCAGCTCAGAGGCTGGCATGCATATTAGGGGGCAGCTGGCAAGCTTCAGGCCCTGGCTTATTAGGACTTGTATTAAGGTGACAGCCATCAGAACAGAAAACCAACAGTAATACCTCTGGGGAATTTTAAGATTCCTCTTTGCTGCATTTTAAAAAGTGTTCAAGACAGGGATAAAGAATTGCACAGAGCCAAGGAAGCTGAAGACATGGGCATTTCACCACTGGTAGTGGATGTAGACTTTGTCCTCAAACCACAAAGGATGAAGTATGCAAGTCCTGAGTACTGGTAACAAATGTTGGAAGAGTGCTTTGAGTATTTATGCTCATTCATTTCACCTCTCCAGTGATGGCAGAGGTGGCATAGGGTACATACAGCCCCTAGCTACAAGATCCTAGATTTGTCATCTTAGTCTCCATTTTATCTTCAAGATCTTTACTCAACTCAGTTGTCACACTGAAACAATGGGAGGAGAGAGGAGTTCTTTGACTTTCCCTCCTTCAAATCCCCCACCCTTGTGTGTGTTTGTGTGTGTGTGTGTGTGTGTGTGTGTGTGTGTGTGTGTGTGTGTGTGTGTAGCTTTCTGTGTAGCCTTTGGGATTTGCTGAGAACAACTAGAGGGCTAATGATACTGAAGACTCTGGCTGTTCCCTCTGCAGTGCTGGCTGGTTCTATCCTGGGGAGTAGAGAACTGAACAGCTTGGAGATGCAGGGTGCCTACTCATCTCTTTGCCTCTGAGATTTATTCTTAGGTGTGATATGGAAAGCAATGGGAAAATCCATATGGGGAAATGGATTTTCTAAAGGAAGATGGATACTGGATTTTGATTGCTATGACAGCAGTCATTTCGCCGACACTGAGAACAAGCTGTCCTTGAGAAGAATCAGGAATATATTGGTATTAATTTCATACTCCAATGCAGCATTACCGCTCCGTAATTTCTCCTAAATGGTTTATTTCTCTAGTTCCATCATGGACAGAATGTTTAGAGAACATTATTATTGTACTTGTGACTCATATTTTCCAATTTTTAACTGCGTCTGACTTTAATCTGGCTGGGGACTTCTTCAAGCCAGCTTAATTGCTTCTTCATAGCAAATCTTTGCATAATGCCCCCCCTGTACTTTAATTCTCTCATCCTTTCAATTTGTACCATATTTCTAAACACATCTCACTTTTTGCTGTTTGTCTCCTGTATTTTTCTTTGCAGGAAGGATCCTGAGAGACACACTTCAGGGGAATGGTTGAGTGGGTGACCAAAAATCATTTTAGAACTTGGCCCTGTTGCACAGTAAGAAAATGTATTCTTCCTTTATTGTGATATTTTGCTCTCTGATTACTGAAATTCAAGTGTTAATTTTAAAGAATGAGACCCATTAGTGTAAACTTTAAGCCCTTCATAGGAAAAAAAACAGTAAGTATCAGCCATAGACAATAGAATGGGTGCCTTTTCTGATTGACTCTTTCAGGTACGTTGTGAGATTGCTATTATTGAGATTTAAAAGGAAGAGAAACAAGCCCAGAAAAGCTAGGTATTTCATTTATAGTCAGTGGAAAAATTGCAATTTCTCAATATTTGATTTGTATAATGTCATAGAAGGATTTTAATGAGCTGTGAGTTATCATATATTGTTGACTCTGTATTATTCCGTACTGTTCAGTAGCGGGGAGAGATCAGAGGACGCAATGCATTCTTTTATGTGAGTGTAAATTATGTAGTAGTGACCACAGTTCACCCCAGAACTTGTTGCTAAGTGATTTTGAACTGAAGACATTGATCTCAGACACAGAGATGTAGGGCATGTTGGGAAATGCTTTCTTGTGTTTTGCTGTTATAGCACGAACCCTTAGATTGAACTTATGAGCATCAGAAGCTCCACGCACACAGTTCTAAGGACTGAGAAGGCTAAGATCATTGATCTGATAGAGTCACTGGCTTGAGAGGGTTGCCCACTGCTTCACAGATGGCAACTGCTGTGTCCTTACGTGGCAGAAGTGACAAATGCCACTGCTTTAGTTACTTTTCTTTTTACTGTGAAAAAATACTCAACCCCCTGAAAAAATTAAGAAAGTATTTGTTTACTTTTTATTATAGTAACTTTAGATCATGATTTGAGGGGAAGTGGTTCATCATGGATGCCAAGAAATAGTCATGATAAACCAATTCAGATAATAAACCAATTCTGTTCCCGAAGGAGTAGCTGGTGGGTACTTAGAAGATGTAGAATTAATGACAGAGATTCTATACTTCCCTTACTTGTATGTTTCCCTTCTTTTTTTCCAATTCAATTCTCTGAGACCTTCCACAAACATCTACTTTATTAGCCTACAGGTCCAGAGACAGGGCTCAGCTCTGTCAGTGTCTTTGGGGGAAAGACCACAGGTGTTGATCATTATACATCAGAACAGTTCCATCATAATGGAGAATTCTGATCCTGGCTCACTCCATGTCTGTTTAACAAGGTGTTTCCCAGGGGATGTTCATGGAACAGTAGTGTCTTGAAATATTCTAAGATGAGAACTTTGTAACGATGTATGTTTGGGAGGTGGCATATGATGTGTTTTTTGTCTTGGAGGCATATCATTAATATGAATAGATGAGAGATCCAAGGAGTCCTGTAAGACAGCAAGTGAGAATTCTTCCAAAAATTTTGCCAAAGTTACATGACCTAATACTTACAAAATTTATGCAGAGTAGCACTCTATTATAGCTTTTTATTATAACATTTTATGTGATACTGTTATATCATAGCTTTTATTTCAGTTGTTAGGCCAAGTAAAATTTGCTGATAGTTATGGAGCATAGCTTAAATTAAAATATACTCTGCAAGTAAACATTTTATCTTGATACACCATCCTCATGACTTAGAACATCCCTCTTACATTTGTACCGAAGATTTTTATAAATTCTGTTTGTAATTATTTCACACTGGGAGGGAGATAAATAAGAGCGGGTCCAAGTGTATGGTAATTTTCCTCCAGAATTTTATTCAGAGAGGAATCTATTTTTGGAAATGCAAAGTAAAGCATTGCTGAATTTATTTTTCATTAGAAATGCACATTAAGGTAGAAGCAACTACACTGGTTAGCATGACCTGAGCCTAGCAATGCTGATTTGGTTAAATTCTCCCAGAGGAGGATACAGCTGTCTGGCTAGTAATTATTAGACCTCTACTGTTAGCCAATAATTAAGACAAGAAAATTAAGTACTATTTCGTACATCATGATCTGAGAGGGCAGAGGTTCTCATAGACTGATGGTATCATTACTATGTGGGGTATAAAGGGAGATCTAAGAACACCTGAGCCATGTGTGCAAGTCTGCTGTTTGTGATGGAGTACAGTCACATCTTCTAAGCTTACAGTCTACATACACTTAACCGTGCACAAAGGACGACTAGGGTAACCGTGAAGCGCAGGAGAAACAGTTTTCCAGTGCTGGTGATTCTGCTCCTCTCTGCATCATGTATGCCCAGGCGGAATGAGAGGTGGGAATCCGCCTTGTACTCATCTCCTGTGTCTCCGACAGCGGGAGCTCTGGGTGAGAGCAGAGGAGGTGCTTGGTCTGCATCCTTCCTGCACTGTGGTCTGGGAAGCACAAGCCAGCCTCTCTCTAACTGGACCTCGGATGCTTCAGTCAGTGATGTGTTCTTTCAGCCTCATTCAGAGATTGCATCTCAACAAACAAATACCTTTCTGGGAGATTTCAGATTTTTTAAGGGTGGCTTAGTTATATGTGTTATTGTTTTTTCCTCTATATGGGTTTCAGAGGCAGCCTCGAAACGAAAGGACAGACTGAGCATTTCCTTTCCTCAATGACACAAGTCTAGTCCTGTTCCTTTGACTCTCTTTTTCAAGGAGGAACATTATGAATAAACTGAGTCAAAACTCACAAAATACATATTTCAATGCTTTATTTTTGAAAGTTCTGTATTTTTGTATAAAGTATATTGATCATAGTCCTCTAACACCACTTTCCCCCAACGCCCTCTAGGGACTCTTAGTTGACTTTCTATTTTAATTCTTCTTATTAATAACCCCCTGTGTTTTATTTATATTGCCCACATGTAAATCAGGGCATGGCCAGCCAGTGGAGTATGAGAAACCTTCCAGCAGCCACATTCTCAAAGGAGAATGATTCCCCTTCCTTCAGCAGCTATCAACTGCCCAAAATTCCTCCAATGGGCAGGGAGTATGGGGCAGGGGGCAGGGTGAGGGTACCCCTCGAAATTTTTATTGACTCAATTTTTGTGCAGGTAACCACAGAGCTGATGTAGGTTGATGTGTTCAACAGCTATGTCATATCCAGAAGCCACCCTTCCACGACTCTCTTCCTCATCTCCTGGGCTCTCTTCCCACTTTCTTGTCTATGAATTTTCCTGATTTTTTGATAGCAGTGTGGGGATTGATATAGATGACCACCCACAGCTGAGCACACATTCTTGACACTTGGACCAATTATGAGTCTCTGGGTTAACTCCTTCTCACCAAAGTTTTTCTGACCAAAGTTGTGAGCAGCATACAGCTTTAGGTCTTAACATAAATATTTATACTGTAGTTTTACAGCATGTTCATTTGACAAAAAATAACAATAAATTTCCCCTTCTCTAAGGTCAATAATATCTCAAGTCATGGGAGTTTGATAAGGTTTACAAGAGCAGACATGTAAGACCGACTGTGAAGCAGGCCTGTTTACTCATTCAGAGAGTAGGTGGTTGCCCCCATCACTTTTCTGCTGCTATTGTACAAGAGGATACATCTTGCTAGAGTGTAGGTGTTGCAGCATGCAGGAGATCCAGTGCTAGGTAAAACTTGTGCCTTTTTTCTCCTAACAGCCTGTGTAACACATTCTGGCACTATGTAAGCTAATCACCAAGGAAAGAGTTGATTTCTCTATGTGCACACAAAGTAAGTGGTCTCTTCAGTCAAGTCTTACCATCTTACCTGGTTTCCAGGCACCGAAGACCAGTGATAATAGTCTATGTTCTTTGGGATGTCTCTGGGGCCTTCCTAAACAATTCACTCGGAGGTATTCCATGGAGATTTTAATGTAATGATCAATTTTTTTCTGGGAGCAGCATTGTCTATCCATGCAAGGTATTTCTGTTCAAATTTCCCCTTTGAAAATATATCTTTTTTTTTTTTCCTTTCGAGACAGGGTTTCTCTGTATAGCCCGGGCTGTCCTGGAACTCACTTTGTAGACCAGGCTGGCAAACTCAGAAATCCACCTGCCTCTGCCTCCCAAGTGCTGGGATTAAAGGCGTGTGCCACCACCGCCCAGCTTGAAAATATATCTTTTAAAATTCAGCACAAACTAATAGATTTTCACAGAACAGCAAGTTCATTTGTTTATTATTTATTAATTATATTTATTAGCAGCAAGTTCATGGATCTTAGGAGAAGTTTCTCGAAATGGAGTGGAGTCAGGCGACTTTGAATGACTTTCTTCATTGTCTGTCACACCAACAAATAATATTACCGTTTTTAAATTGCCCGACTCAGCTGCATGGGTTGGACTGTGAAGATATGTAGGAAGCTATTCCTAGCATCGTAATTCTTCAAGGTAACTGAAGTGAGCTGGCATTGTGTGTTTATTCCTTTTTGTGTGGAACTCATAATGGGGGGAAGGAGGTTTGGGGTGGGGAACAAACAGTTGGAGGGTGGACCGGAAGGGGAATAAAATCTGGAGTTTAAAATAAATAAATAAATAAATAAATAGATTTATTTATTTAAAACAAACAATAACAACATGCACATGAATCCTGACTTATGATGGATAAGCTTGACAAATTTTCAAGTTTGTGCTGATATAAAAGCAATGTGTTTTGTAGAAAATGTACAGTTTTTGAAGTTTCATCTTTCTGTATTCCAGTAATATATAGTATGACATTTTGATACTAATGGGCAGTGACATCAAGCTGCAGCTTTCATTCGGCTATTATGAAGGCAAATAACCAGTGTTTGGTGGCTTTCATGATTCTAAAATCTGATACTCTGAAGTTTAGGTGCATCAAACATGTTTCTGATTTGCAGCATGTTCAGTTTACAGTATTTATCATAATATAACCCCATCAAGATCTGAGGAGCTCCTGTGTTTGTACTTTGGACACTTTAACTTAATTTAGAGCTATAACCTTCCTGTAAGCCCCCCTGGTGGCATCTGCTTGGAATAGGAAAACAGATTACATAATTCCAAAGTAGATGGGTGTGTATATCTACATTAATCATTGTCCACAGGGATCTATTTCTATATCACTGAGAATAAAATTCAGAATTCAGTCATTTGTTTTGATGGTTCTGTGCTTTAAAGCATAAAACACTTTTCATATATGTACTTGCTACACACACACACACACACACACACACAGAGAGAGAGAGAGAGAGAGAGAGAGAGAGAGAGAGAGAGAGAGAGAAGAGAGGATAGTTGGGAAGTATTTGGATTTTTAAAATCAGATGAATATAATGCTTTTTTTTTTAAATTTTAAAACAGATCAAAGATTTGGTGAGACTAATATTCCTATGACATTAAGCTACCAGATAGAAGTAGAAAAGTTCCCGAAGCCAGGAGGTCAAATAATGAAACACTTTCTAGGTAAACTGACACACTGTAATGCTGACAGAATCCTGGAGAGGCTCAAATGGGCCAGCAGCAGGTGATATCAAGAAGTCCAGAGGGGGAAAGAAAACACTAGTCTATTCCTATTACCACTCCGCGGAGAATCTGGGCGGTACCAAGAAGGAAACCCCTTACTTCTAGTTTTTTTTGTCTTTATGTTGGAAATAGAAGATAGTGAAATACACACTCAGGTTCATGACCTTTAACCATCAAGGACTTGAACATCAAGGAAGGAATGCCTTTATTTCCTTTTCCTTTTTGTGCAGCAATTAAAGATCGACTCAGAGCTCAGTAGAGCAAGGGAGAGGCACAAAGTGCAGTACAAAGAGACACTGGCAGGAGTTCTGTGAACGGAAGGAGCTGGAAGTTGCTCTCTGGAACTGCAGGGACTCTCTCTGCAAGTCTGCTTTTATTGAGTGCTGCTGGCAAAACCCAGCGATGCTCACTTTTCACCTTGCTATATTTTTCTTTCTGCTGTCTCTGCATGTCTCTCTTCACTGAACATCTATGATATTATCTTTATTATTTCATCAGGCACAGCTTTGCCCCAAGCCTCCAGGCAGAATTTCAGGCAACTGCAATTCTCTCTCTGGCCTTTTTGATTGATGGGGCTTATCTTCAGATTCTAACCAGGGCTTGCACAATTCTTTCTTTTCAACACCCCATTGAGGGCTTCAGGGTGTTGTCAAGGGGAGAAAGTGAAAGACGTGTCTGCATACACTATGGACAAAATTGTTCCCTGTCCTTTCCAAATTCACATGTTGAGCCCCAACCTGCAGAGCAATCATCCATTGTTGCTGAACCTGGAATTCCATCTGTCAGAAGGAGGAAACCAAGGGCATCTAGTGATCCCTGAGAACTTCCGGGCAGGAGAACACAGGAACACAGGAGTTACAAAGGTAAAGATTACAAGGGGATTTAAAGGGAAGAGGGCAGGAATGGATATTCATCATCCACGGAGCACCCTAGATGGCTGCAGTATCTGCATACAGGGTTGGGTAAGCAGGCTGCATCTTTGCATTTCAGTCTGACAAGGACCAAATGCTACTGGAAACACAGAACAAGAATTTTCTGACCATTCAGGTTTTAATATTGACTAAAATAGGACCTTTGGTGAGTCTGATTTCAACCGTTTATTTCTCGACCCGTTTATGTCAACTGGCTATGTAATATTGGAGATCCCGAAACCTCATTTACATCCATGATATGATGGTGATAACATATGCCCCATTTGAGAGAAAGATGTGTGCAGGGTCCTGAGCACAGTGGCCATCACAGTTGTGAGGTAAAAAAGCAGACTTCTGCAAGCAGACAGTCAAGGGAAGTCCTCTCTTCCAGTGTTCAGCAGGTGTGTGTCTCTGTCATGATGTGTGCTACCCCTGCTTCCTGGCTCTGTGCTAAGAATAGAGCTCATTAGAACAAGTTCTCTTATTATGAGGGGGTAAGGAGAGTTTGGAGCAGCGGTTGACAGCATTCTGAGAAGGCGGGAAACGGTGCATCTGCAGACAACCAAATGGTTGAGGGTTTGTTTTGCACCCCTGATTATTCATTTTCTGTGATCCAGAAATTGCCTAAATGTTTTAATTATGTTCCTTTTTATTGAGTTTTAATGAGCTAATGAATTCTCTTCACCCAGTTCTTATCCTACAATGGGCCAATAATTATAACACCCAGAAAATGTTTTAAATTGCCAGGAGTCAACATTTCATGGAACTCTTTCTTGGGTGGGAAAATGAATGTGCTAATTTCATCAGTTGACAAGCATCTTCGAACACCCACTGTGCAGGGAGTCCTGAGACCTGCCCAGGAAGAGAAGGAAGTTGGATATGAAGGAACAGAAGACCATCCTATCTTTATCGTGAAGGCAAACAAATCATTTATCGGGTTTCTGCATTCACTGACTGAGTCACATTGATACCAGGCACTGTGCAGTGTGTATTGGGATTGGATGTGGCAGGACTGTAAAATAAGAGTCAGAGATTAGAACTAGATGCTCTTGTGGTAGGGACAGATCACACATACGGACATAGAGCTGTTGGTTTTAAACAGAATGATAAGGGAAGACTCTTAGGTGACTTTGGCTGGCTATGTGGAAGAAATATGGCTATGTCAGAGGAAGGGTTTCTGGTCATGATGAGCTGTTGTGGTTTTAGAGGAGAGAAAATGAAGGTAATGGAAGCAAAGATGACTCCTAAGGGTTTCAGTCTTATCCTTTTTTCTTTTCCAAAACTAAAATAGCAAAAACAAAACAAAACAACAAAACCCAACAACTAACAAAAAAGCAGTAGCTTCTAAAAAATAAATACAATTTTAAAATGGAGGGAGGGGAAGTAAGCAGATTTTCATGGGGGTTATTTGTGCCTTTGTATTAAACTGGCTTCTACCAGGTTCAGGGAAAGCTGATTTCACTTATAGCACTATGGGAGCAGAGGCATGAATTAGGGTCTGGTTTAAGAGAACTGTGTTCAGGCAGATGGATGAGATGGTTCTGTGGTTGGGAGCACTGACTGCTCTTCCAGAGATTGTGAGTTCGGGTTCTGGCAGCCATCTGTAATGTAAAGAAATAAAAAGCCTATGGACCAGAGTGATTGGGCTGGAGTGAGCGGGGCCGGAGTGAGCAGGGGCCAGAGCAAGAAGGGATGGAGCAAGAGGGAGAAGGGAAAGGGGGAGGGAATGTTTTTTTTTTTTTTTTTTTTAAAGAGAGAGAACTGTATGCAAATTAACAAAGACCAAGTCACCTGACTGGATTCTAGGGGCTAGTTCAGAAATGAACAAGGACCCAAAGGTGTCTGATGACAACAGGAGGTGAACATCAAGTTTCTGTGGCCAGAAGTGACTCTTCTTGTTTTGTCCTCTTATTCTAGAAAGTTTAGTGTAGAGATATGCAACAAGACTTCCTAAAGGAAGGTGTGTGTGTGTGTGTGTGTGTGTGTGTGTGTGTGTGTGTGTGTGTGTGTATGAAAGAGAGAGACAGACAGAGACAGAGAGAGACAGAGCCACACAGAGAGAGACAGACAGAGACATATATATAGAGAGAGACAGAGAGAGAGACACACACAGAGAGTATATTTAGAGGCAACAATAGGCTGACTGATGTCAGGGCATGTATGATGTCGGAAGTTGCTTTGCACGGGTTCCTGAGAACTTCCCATTTAGAACAGAATAGTCAAAATATCTACTGAGAACATGCCGAATGCCTCTCTCCATTATATTTGGAAAATAAAGTAGTTTCCTTTTTTTTTTTTTTTTTTTAACCAAAACCTGACTTCTCAAGGTTGTAGTTAAATCTGTAAGGGAAATGGATACTTCTTTTTTTAAAAAAAAAGTAATATTGACATCTGAAAATCAGTATCAGGGCAGTAGAAAGAATAGCTAACAGTTCTCAGATAAAGGGAGAACCAACAGGTTGTGGCAATAAACACTTTTAATGCCAATACTTGTGGGGTAGAGGCAGATGTGTCTCTGTGAGTTCATGACTAGTCTATTCTATGTAAGATGTTCTAGACCAGGCAGGGGTCAATAGTGAGACCCTTCCAAAGAGGAAGAAGAAAAGTAGATGATGATGAGGATAATGTTGAGGAGGACAAAAATGATGAGGAGAGGGATGATGATGATGATGATGATGATGATGATGCTCATGATAAGGGTGAGGAGGGAGAGGAGAGAAGAAAAAGGAGAAGAAGGAAGAAGAAAGAACAAGGAGCCAGTATAGGGATAATATCATGTAAATGAAACTATCAGGTCTCAAGGATGAAGAATTACCCAAATAAAGTAAGGAGACTTAGTAAGATAGAGGCTGAAGGGTGGCCAGAATCTTCTACCATCATACCCTAATCATGTGCTGAAAGATTACTTTTGAGGGCCAACGAATTAAGTATCATTATAACATGTGGGTTTGTGGGAACATAAACATTTATTCTATAAAATGTTATTCCCTTTTTGTTATATATACCGTAAACAGTTAACTTAAGAAGACACAAAGACCACTGAGATGAATCCTGTGTTCTACCTGACCATGTATGGACTTTCGTAGTCCTCAGGTAGTCGTTTCATTTTAGACAATTCCACCAACAGGCTGCGAAAGTCATGTTTCTCTTGATTAGCAACTCAATCAGAGAACCTACGACTCGACTGCTCCTCAGGCAGTGCAACCGCTGAACACCTCATCTGGAGAGTCCCACCTTCAGACGGAAAAGTGAGAGAACACACAGAAGTGGGAAGACTCCCTGGGAGCCATCATCCTCTGTTCTGACAGCTTTAATTGGCATCTGGGATGCAGGGTGATGGGCTAAGACAGGCTTTGAAATGTGTATCATTTGAGTTGTCCTTAGGTATGTGCTGGGGTAAAATTTACTAGAGTGGCTTACGTACTTTGAAACATAACCCCTCTTAAGAAGTGTGGAGGTGGACAGTCCTTTGTGGCTGGCTGGGTATCTGAGAAGATCAGCCGTGCAGGCTTTATGTAGGCTTCATGTTTGCATATGATTTGTGTGTTCTTACCTCGCGAAAGGCTGCAGCATACTCACATTTCTGGGTTCTTGGAAGACAAATTAGTTTCCTGAAGAATTTCTTTTACATATACTTTCTTTTTCAGAAATATGTCATGAAACTCATTTGGCTTCAAGGAATGAAGCAACAGTCTCTCTCTGTCTCTGTCTCTGTCTCTGTCTCTCTGTCAAGTTACTGTTTCTTTGTCTGAGAAGTGCAAGGAACTCCCTAATTTGGTTGCCAAGAGGATTCAGTAATCCCTGCCCATGGAATATGGAAGCTGCTCACAAACTAGATGATGATCAAATGCTAAAGAATCAAACGTGGAGCCACATTATATTTTAATATAATGTATTAATATTAAATATAATAATATATTTTACATGCTATTTCAAAACTTGACTCTACTACCTTTTAAGAATTTCGGCGGGGGAGGGTTAGAGAGATGGCTCAGTGGTTAAGAGCACTTCCAGAGGTCTTGAGTTTGATCCCCAGCAACCACATGGTGGCTCATAACCATCTATAATGGGATCTGATGCCCTCTTCTGGTGTGTCTGAAGACAACTATAGTGTACTCACATACATAAAGTACATAAATAAATATTTTAAAAATTTGGTTATAGTTCTTTTAATCAATAAATATCCACAGTTGGGAAACAAGAAATAATGAAACACACAGTCCTCTATCCTCCACATATCCTTAAGTCTTCAGGATTGATTGATTAGAAACAACTGCTATAATCTATTTTGGGAGGGGCATAACTTCTGGAGCCTGTCAGATTTTTAAATAACATGTCTGCATTGATATATACTGATGTTTGTATCAAATATCATGATGATAAAAG
Source organism: Mus pahari (assembly GCF_900095145.1). NCBI lineage: Eukaryota > Metazoa > Chordata > Mammalia > Rodentia > Muridae > Mus > Mus pahari. The sequence goes on from NC_034590.1 coordinate 146,609,070, forward strand.
TACAAACACCAACTCAGAATACTTCTCCTGGCCTAGTAACCAACCAGACAAGTGATCATTCCACTTACAGGAGACCAGCAGTTGATCTCCTGGCTGTGTGAAGAACATACGGTGCAGTGAAGAACGAGGTGAACATCCAGAAAACCACAGACATTATGTGACTGACCTCATGTTGCCACCCATACTCTCATGAGTATGGCAACTGTCTACCTTAAGGAGACAGACATATGGAGATGCTGATATTCGAGGTTCCTAACAAAACATTAAATACTTGCTTGAGAATCTTAGAACAAAGGCAACCATTAACCAGTTCCAGTTATGAACACACACACACACACACACACACACACACACACACACACACACACACAAGTGTACCTACTCTTAAGCTATTGATTTTCTAGTCTTAGTATTTACTGACTACTGATCAGTATAAAAACTATTGTTAAAAAGAGGCTCTATATTCTCATGATACTACTACTACTACTACCTACCTACCTACACACACACACACACACACACACACACACATGCGCGCGCGCACACACACGCGCACACACACGCACACACACGCGTACACACACACACCTTTCTGTATGATTAAATCATCAGTTTGTTTAAGTTTTTATTTACTGTTAACTTATTACTCAGAGCTCATTTGTGCAGATCCTGTGATAACTAACTTTTCGGGGGGGGGGGCCTGAAATTAAATTCATTAAACTTTGTTTTGACTAAAAGTTGCTTCCTTTTTGTCATTTAAACTTGTCTTTCAATAATGTATACCAAGTATTACCCTGGAAGTGTACATCTCTCCCCAGGTTAAAACCCAGTAAGCCCAGAGCCATCATTTTCTACTGGAGCTCTCTCCACCCACTTGCATCTGAGATGCCACATAGCTTTTATCCTTACCAATTCTCTTGTCTGTTGGTCTGGATTTTCTGTTCACTCCTGGAGAGTCTTAGTGTTTTGAGTATACTTCTGTCATCTTAAGTCTTCCTGTAGTATGCATTACTTTATTGAGAAAGGGCTTTTGGAGGTATAGTATCTGAACTTGAATACACGATAAATGGATAAATGTCTTTTGTGGCTTCCAGTTAACACTTTGGCTGCATATGGAAATCTATGGCCTGCCTTACTCTTGAAGAAACTGCCATTTGCATTCTTCCCCATTGAGTCTGTGTTCTGGCTGCTTGTGTTGTGACTGAAGAGGCTGGTGACAATCTGGAGGCTGAAACATCCAGGCTATTTTTTATTTCTCTGAAAGATTTTAAGTTTACTCTTTAAACTAAAGCAATGATTTTTTTTTTTTTTAAATCTGTTTATCCCTTTTTCAGACTCTTGTTTTTGTTTTATGTATTATTGATGAATTCAGTAGAGGCAATTTTTCTTTTTCCTTTTTGTTTGTTTCATCTCTTTCTTAGACCTTTTTTCCCCTGTTTATCTTAATACCTATCTTTCATATAAAACTATTTATGAATCCTCTGATGTTAGCTGTCTTATTGTATTTACGATGTTCTAAATAGGAGCTGTGTGTGTGTGTGTGTGTGTGTGTGTGTGTGTGTGTGTGTGTGTGTGTGTTGCATGTGCACACATGGGTTGGTCAGTGGCTAGCTTTGCTTTAGGGATATCAAGCAAGGACTTGCTGTTTATTTGGGAACCTCAACTCTCAACATCTTAACATCTTTGCTCAAAGAGGCCACTTACCACAATTCCTCCTACTGACGCCTGGAGGGTAGGCAAGGTTGTCATTTTGTAAGCATAGATGGTAAAGGCACTAATATTCAGTCACCTAATCTCTGTGACTTTTTGTAATATCACCTCTTTCCTCTCTGTACCATGTGTCTCTCATCCAATCTCTCTAGGAGAGCAAATCTTAGGTTACTATTGAGTAGAGGAGGTATGATTGTCTGGTTGGCTCATAAGCTTGGAAAGGCAGTCTGAGATTGTGTCAAGATTATAGCAAAAATTATTATGAAATATTTAAGGCATTAATAAGCAATAGAATCTAACTTTTGGTAAATGTGGCCACTAGTTATCTAGTTATTTGGAAACATCCACCTGATTGAAAATACCCCCTGCACACATACATGCACACACACACACACACACACATACACACACTTCTGCACTCCTACATGCTGACTTTAAAAGATAATTAAAAACCATATTCAGTGATGGGCAGGGCTAACAGCTTCTTCTGACATCATCATTAAGATTGACATATTCTTGCTACTTCTGTTCTGCATTCACTGAAAGTGTTGGTAGACATGTTGGGCCCAAGAAATAGCATCCAAATTTAAAAGGAGAACGTACATTATTTTATTACTGTGTATATAGATATACCTAATGATTCTGTGAAAACTGCTAAAACTAGCAAATGAATTCAGGTAAGTTGCAGGATACAAAATCAACACGCAATGGCAAGCTGTATTGTTACAAGAGCATTAAAAACAATGAGATTCTTAGACAAAATTTACAAATGAGTGAAATTTCTACAAGTTTCAAACTACAACATTAAAATTAAATAAATTTCAGAATAAAAACTAGAAAGGTACCCTATATTCTTAGATTAAAAGAATTGATATTGTCAAAATGTCTTTCCTACTACAAGCAATTCTAAAGATTTAAATTCCAATAGTGCTTTTCGCATAGAATAAACAATCTTGAAATTCGTATGAATCTACAAAAGACTTTGGCACCAAATTAGTCTTGAGAGAGAAAATCAAAGCTAACGTACCGTACCTCCTAAATTCAGGATGGTAGTAGTCTAATAGTATTATATCACCATATGGGAAGATGTATTGATCAGTAGACTAGAGAGTTCAGAGATGAGCTGCTGCTGATAAGACCTACTTATTTTCCCCAAGTGTCAAGAATTCACAATGAGGAAAGGGTAGCCTCATCAGTAAACGACACTGAAGAAACTGGGTTTCCATATATAAGCAAAACACACACAAAAAGGTCTATACTCCTCATGTAAATTTAAATGAAGTAATCTCAAAAGAAGAATTAAATATATATGTTTTCTGTGCATTTTCATGGTCTCCTTTTTCTTCTTTTTCTTGTTTTGTTCTGTTCTGGAATGTTTTAAAAATCTTTTATTTTATTTTATGTTATTATTATGTTTTAGATACCTGTTTGAAAGGGTGTGAATTTGGGTAGGAGGAGAGGTAAAGACGATCTGAGTAGGGGAAACTGTAATCAGAATATATTGTATAAAAAAGTCCATTTTCAATTTAAAAATGGAAAAAAGAAATATTAAAGAAAACAAAAAGATGGGATATCTTGGAACTTGTAGAAGGAAACATGGGGAAAACTTTCCTGACACAGGCTTTGGCAATGATTTCCTGGGTATGACATGCAAAGACAAGCTATGAAAGCAAAAGCCAACTAACGTGGTCACAGCACATTGAAGAGATGCTCAGAAAGAGAAATGATCAAGAGGGTAGGAGGGAAGTCTATGGACCTATAGGAAGTATTTGCAAAATGTGCTTCTGATAAGCATCTAGAATCTATAATATATAAAGTCTTCTAAAGGTAAGTATAAGATGGAGCCAAATTACCTAGTTAAAAGGTGAGCAAAAACCTAAATAGACATGTTTCCCCCAAGAAGTTATACAAAAGGTCAGCAGGGACATGGGAATCTCTTCACCACTAAATATCAATGAAGCACAAATTAATTACAGGGAGATAGTCTCACACCTGTTACTATAGTCACAGCTTACAGACAAGAGATAAATGGTAAAAAAAAAATATGGGGAAATGAGAGCTTTCATATTCTGTCAATGATGATAAAAATCACTACAGCCATTTTGAAAGACAAAATGGAATTTCTTTAAAAAATAAATTTAAAATTATCACGTGATCCAAACTCCCATTCTCATGTATGTATCTGAAACAACCAAAATCAGCGTTGGAAGATATGTCTGTCTGTATTCCATGTTCTCTGCAGTATTTTTCATAACAGCTGAGAAATAGATATATCTTAAGGATTTTTTCTTCTGTTTGTTTGTTTCATGTTTTGATTGTTATGTGCTTTCTATTGGACCAGTACAAAGGGAACTTGCTTTTTGGGTCCAGTCCATTTGCTGTTCTGTTTCTTATATGTTTATCTATAAATTTCTTCTATGTTTTTAGGCATTTCTTTAGGTTAGGAAATTTTTATTCTATGTTATTGTTGAAAATATTTCCTGGGCCTTTGGGATGGATTCTTCCCCTTCCTACATACCTATTGTTCTTAGGTTTGGTCTTTTTATAGAGTCCCAGATTTCCTGGCTATTTTGTATTAGGGATTTTTTTTTAGATTTAACATTTTATTTGACCAATTTATCTGTCTCTTCTATCTTATTTTCAATGCCTGTGACTTTTTCTTTTATCCCTTACATTCTGTTGGTGAAGCTTGCCTTTGTTGTTCCTGTTTGAATTCCTCAATTTTCTATTTTCAGAATTCCCCTAAGTCTGTTTTTCTTTATTGCTATGATTTCCATTTTCTGGTTTTGTATAGTTTGATTTGTTTCATTAAACTGTTTGATTTTTCTTGGCTTTATTCATTTCCACTAATTTCTTGTTTCTGTTTTCCTTGCTTTCTTTAAGGTATTTATTCATTTTTCTCAGATTGTTTTATTTTTTCTGGATTCCTTTTATCTAACTCCACATCAAATAGAGAACCAGTATTCAAAATATAGAAAGAGCTGAAGAAACTTGGTATAAAAAAACAAATAATCCAGTTAAAATGGGGTATAGGAAGAATTTCAAATGACCCAGAAATACTTAAAGAAATGTTCAACATCCTTAGCCATCAGGGAAATACAAATCAAAAATACTTTGAAAATCTATCTTATACTTGTCAGAATGGCTAGTATTAATAACAAAAGTGGCAGCTCATGCTGTCAATGATGTTTAACAAGGGGAACACTTCTTCATTACTGATGGGAATGATAACTTTTACAGCCACTATGGAAAATCAATATGATGATTCTTCAGAAAATTGGGAACTAATCTACCCAAAGACTCAGCTATACCATTCTTGGTCATATACCCAAAGGATGCTCCATTCTACTACAAGGACACTAGCTTGATTATGTTTATGGCAACTTTATTCACAATAGCTAGAAACTATAAACCAACTAGATTTCCCTCAACAGAAGTAAGAATAAGGAAAATGGCGGACAATTACACAATTTGGAATTTCACTTAGTTGCTAAAAACAATGACACCATGAAATTTGCTGATGGAACTAGAAAAAGTCATCAAGAGTGAGGGAACTCAGACTCAGAAAAACAAATGTGGTATTATTTACTTATAAGTAGATATTAGCTGTTCAAAAAATGATGACCAAGCTATAATTTGTAGACCCAAAGAGGATAGGTAAAGAAGAGGGCTCTTGGAGGAATGCATGAATCTCCCTGAAAAGGGGAATAGAATAGATTTTGTAGGTAGATTGAGGCAGATTGGCTCAGGAGAGATCAAGTCAAGTAGGAAATGGGATGGATGGAGTGAGTGTAGGGAGAGACAGCTATAATTGGGGGATTTGTGGGATAGGGGTGGAAATGTAGTGCAGGGAAACTTCCTGGATTTCCTGAGGGTGATCCCAGTGAAGACTCCTAGTAATGGGGACTATGGAATCTCAATTGACTAGCTCTTGTAGCCAGGCAAGGCTTCCCGTGGTGGGACTGGGTTGCATTTGGTTGAGTTGTTGACTGAGGGTTTCTGTGGCTGATGCTGGGACAGAGGGTTGCTCTCTGCAAACTGACAGTGGGGTCATATTGCTGAGGACAACATCTACACAGCTCATTGAGCATGAAGAGGTTAAACTGGCGCCTGCATGGAGCCTTCACCACTATATTCTAGTCTCTTTGGTATGGGAGGGTACTCTTTAGAGTTCTCAAAGAGAAATATGGACACTGACTTAGTCACAAAACCTTTGACCAACAACCAGTCCTGCCTAAAAGATGTGCTGAGGCAATGGTGGCACAGATCTTGTGGGATTGGCCAACCACTGTCCACTTTAACTTGAAGCCCACTCCATGACAGGGAGCCCCAGACTCACACTACTTGGATAGCTTAGAGACCTAGGATAGGACCAAACATGCCTAATCTAAAAGACATCAATGAAATGATATTCTGCCACACTCATAGCTTTGTGTCTCATCCAGTCATCATCAGAACATTTACCTCTTGGCAGTAAAAGGAAGTACATGCAGAGACCCAGAGCTCTTATACAGAAAGAAGGTTATCTAAACTGGGTGTCTCCATTAGATCCCTTTCTCTGGAGCTTAGCGAATCCCATATAAAGAGAGGGCAGAAAGATTATAAGAGTCAGAGGGAATGGAATACACCAGATCACAGCCCATCGAATCACCTTAGTAGGCCTCATGTGAATTCATAGAGACTGGAGCAGCAAGCATGGGGCTGGCATGAGTCTGCACCAGGTCCTCTGAATTTATGTTGGGGCTGTTAGCTTTGTGTTTTTGTGGGACTCCAAACTGTGGAATAGGTGTCTCTGACTCTTTTCCTGCTTTTGGGACACTTCTCCTATTGAGTTACCTTGTTCAGTGCCATTGGTGTGAGGGCTTTTGCCTTGACTTTAGTTTTTTTGTTTTGTTTTGTGTTTTGTTTTTTTCATATATTTTTGGTGTCTCTTGGAGGTGTGATGTTTTCTGATGGGAGATGGAAGGAGAGTGGGTCTGGGGGAGAGGGGAGGTATGGAGGAGGTGGGAAGGAGTGGAGGGAGGAGAAATTGTGGTCTGGATGTATTGTATGAGAGCAGAATTTATTTTTAATAATAAAAGTTTAAATATAAATATTTTACAATGGGGAGAGGGGGAGAATTTGTTGATAGATGTAAGTAGGTAAAGAAATATCGTATATTATTTAATGCAATATTATCCAGAACAATTTAAAAAAGGAAGGAAACCTCACCATATCTAACAACATGATGACACTTGGTGTTACTGTGGATAGTTATAGAATACAGGGAGAAGATAACAACTACTATTTGGTAATACTTGGAAATAGAATACATAGAAACAGAAAGTAGAATAATGGTTGTCAGGTCTTGAGACAGATGGAGAGATCAAATATACTGATAAAGGTGCATGAACTTTCTTCTATAAGAAGAATCAGTCTGAGGCACCAACTTACAGCATGCTGACTGTAACTAATAAAACAGTAATATACTTGTAGCTTTATAAGAAAGAAGATCTTGTAAAACTAAATAAAATAATTTCGAGAGGTGATGATGTATTAACTTGACTGTGGTAATTATTCTGTGATGTTTATGTATATCAGACGACATCTTTTAAATTTAAGCAATTTTGCCTATGAGTTATTCTGGTTAGCTCAGTAAAACCACATGTATGATATAGGTATTTGGTAAATTTCTGTCTCAAAGGTGTGAAGAAAACTTGTGACAGTTTCTTATTTTAAATATGTACAATCCAGCAGATAATTCATTGTCTACAAGAGAAGTTAGATGAAGAAAACCTGAAGGAAAATGCCATCATGGGACCCCTTTGACAAAGGGATTTTGACAGTTACTTTGGGAAGCCAACATTTCCTTTCTTGACTGGTAGGGCTCAGTTCTCCAGTGAGTTTGAAAGGTAGGAAGAACACACCCTCTGAACAAACAGAAAAAAATGCTTGCCAGTAGGTACTCACTTGACAGAGCAGTAGCATTCCTTGTATGCCCACAATGTCCAGTGTAGGACATAGTTGTCATAGCTTATGCTCACATCCTGGCACATGGCTCTTCATTGAGGGATGCGAATGATTCTTACTGCTCCTTCAATGCTTTCCCTATCTATCTTTCTTTGAAAGGGGTTCTGGAATTTTTCCTCAGAGAATCTGTTTGTTGTTACTACAAGCCCTATATAGAGAGCATATCCTTAGGACATTTCTGTGAAAAATTAGGTTCCTCATGTGCAAGAGAAACAAGTGTTTAAGGGGGACCTCAGTGATCAATTTGTTTTCTCTCCTTTTTTATTTATGATGGAGTCCACTAATGGTCTGAATACTTTCACCAAGTGGGGTTCATTATTTTCCAAGAAAGTGGGTCACTACAGGGCAGCGTGCGCGTGCGTGTGCGCGCACACACACACACACACACACATACAGGATGCCTTGGTATGGCCTGCTGAGGCATCCCTTTCCCCCACACCTCACCACACCCCCATAGAACATATTCTTTTACCCCTTTATCTTTTTATAATCACTATATATATTTATATATAACATATACAATTTTTAAAAGTTTATTTTCATTTTAAATGAAAACACATACTGTTTTTATCAGGTTTTTAAATTCCTGTTTCTGTTTTGAAAGATACAAGTTTATTAATTTGAGCATGATGGAACATGCTCATATTCTTAACACTTGGGAGATGTGGGTCAGGAGCAGCAGAAGTTCAGAGTCAGCCTTGATTACATAGGGAGCTGAAAGCTACCTTGGAACGCACTAGGTTGGAAGTTGGTAAGAAAGGGGGAAAAATGAAAGCAAGAAAGAAAATAATGCAAGTGAAAGAAAAAAAATCTTCTTGACTAAAACACATTCTTGGTTTCCTTGATTTATAAATACTTTCTTTGGTTTTAATTTGATTTTAAAATTGTTTTCTTCTATTCTTGAGATTGTAACCTAATTATATCATCTCTCCTTCCCTCCCTCTAACCTACCTTGCTTATTGTATACATATGTATTTTAATAGCTTTTGATTTCACAAATTTCCAGAGCATCAAAGCTATGTTTCTTGACAAGAACAAAACATGCTAACATTTTAATTAGCAAACAACCTGCCATATCAGTGAGGGGAAAAAAGCCAGTTTTCAAATGAGGCCCTTTTCACAGAATGGGTACTCTTCCACTTTTACACTTAGGGACTTTTAAGAATTTACCAGGGAGTATTTACTGGGTCACTAATAATAATTGCTTAGACAAGTAGTGCTGGGATAAGTGATGAGAGCCGTGACCTCACAGTTCAAGAAGCTTGCTGTGCACTTAGGAAGTAAAGGATGCTTTTGAAAGGAAAACAGGTATGACACGACAACCCGAATAATATACATTTTGTTTTTTGTTTTTTGTTTTTTGTTTTCCCTTAAGCAATCTTCTCAGCAGTTTCTGATTGAGTAAAATTGGCTGTATGGATCAGATGCAAACACCTGATCATTCACTGGCTTTTGTCTTCTGTTCATTAAGCCAACATATTCTAATAATTACTTTATTTTTAATTATATGCATGTATATCTCTGTGTGGGTATATGCACATGCAAGTGCAAGTGTCCGTGGACTCCAGAAGAAAGCAATGGCTCTTCTGGAGTTGGAGTTACAGCTATCTGTCAGCTACCTATTGGCACGGTGCTGGAAACTTTCTGGTCCTCTGCAGGAGAAATAAGAAATTCTAACCACTGAGTCATCTCTTCATCCCCCATGCCGATAGAAAAAGACTTCCCCCCTATTTATTTTATCTAGTTCAATTCTATCCAACAGAGAAGCAAAAGAAACTACATGTGCTGCATTCAGCATTCTAGTGGCCTTATTAAAAATGAAATCGTCACAATTAATTGTGTGCAACTTAACCCATTATATTTAAGATATTGTGATATAATGCCGGGGGCCAGCCCCAGTAGGGTCTTCTTTCTTTTTGATTCTTCTTGAGGCAGTGGAGGGGGAAGAGCATTGGTGGAGGGTAAGACTTTGTCTTAGGAGATATTTAGGGTTGCTGTATAATAGTAAAATGTTTACTTATCTAAGTCTAAGTTACCTTGTAGCTGACCTGCCTTCTGTGATCCTCTGAGGCCAGAAACTGCAGTTTTTTGGCACTTAGCACCTTTTCCTAAAACAGGAAAGGATTAAGTAAACAGCCATTGCACTATCTCAGCAGGGACTGTGAGGGTCTAACTTTCAGCCTGCTAGTCAGCAGTCTCAGAAAGAAAAAGAGACACTTTGAAAAGTGATGATAGCATTTATTACTAAGTTATAAAAAGTTTCCTATGAAAGCTATCTAAGGGGAAAAGCAGAAAGATCCTAAGCGGGAAAGGGAAAAAAATTTTCAGCTTTTCCTCTTTGTCTAAGAAGTGACCTTCCCAAAAAAGTTCTCCTCAGCTCAGCTCCTCTGACTTTTCTCTTTGTCCTCAGCACTTAAAACATCTTTCAGAATACATGGTCACATGCTCAAAAGTTCATCACAAGTTCACACATAAAGTCCATCCATTACACATAAAGTTCACCTAACACCTGTCACAAGCTCCACAGGTTCATAGAAGGTTGAAAACCATAACTAAGTTATTAGTGAAGTTTTGCATGGATAAACCTAGTCAATATTTTATCTTCTGTCCTAGCACCTATAATAAATCATTAATTCCCTTTTTATGACCTTTGGTTAATTGTTTTACAACCTCCTGGAATGTGCTCTGAGTAGGGAAAAGTCTGGTTACAATCTAAGCACAACTAACTGGTGACACCTGGGAGAGTTGTCATTGAGGTTTTTGACTACCAGAAAAGGACCTACTAGCACTCCCACTATAAAAGAGCTTAATAATCACTGATATAATTTTAGGATTTCTTATAAGATCATCATTAAGGCTTAAGTTATCTAGTTGTCTACATAGCATCACTACAAGACAGTGCATCTTCATAGATCTACAGGGACCTGCTCAAAAGGGGTGCGCTAACACCTAGTGACTGTTATACATGCTTAATAATAACAGGGTAAAACATATTAATAGCAAGAATCTTTCCTAAAATGAATTCTCTTAGGCCTTAACTATAGGAGCAAATCTATCATGGATTAATCGGAAGCAGACTAGCTCAGAAAGACCACCTGCTAGTTATGAGCCTGTCTCATCATGGCTCCTGACAATTTGACTATTTTGTTCACATGAAAAATATTAAAATAAATATTAAAATATTTGAATTCTTCTGCATAATTGACCTTCAAAATAGTTTACACATCTTAAACTGACAGTATATTCTAAGTGGGATTGATATACACTTATACACACACCACACCACACACACACACATTTTACGTATGTATTTATGAAACTTTTTAAAATAGTAGGCTTGTATTTGGCTTTCCTAGACATCTTTAATATTAGTTATTCCACTATCCTTCTCCTCCTATGCCTAATTCCCCAACCTTCCCCACTCCAAACACCCTTTCTCATTATTTTCCCCTCCCTTTCATATCACTTGTGTTCCACTTCCCTCTCTGTTAGGATCCATCATCCCTCTCCTCCCTCACTAATGATCCCTTTTTAGTTTCCTAAAGTCTACAGGTACCACAAGCTAAAGTCTTGAATCTAAAGAGTAGACAGCAAAGTTTACATGAGTGAGCATGTGGCATTTGTCATTCTGTGTCACTCAGTGTGTTTTCTAGTTTTATCCATAAATTTCATGATTCATTTTTATTCATTTTTCTTTACAAATGAATCAAATGTCAGTGTTTACCGCATTTTCATTATTCACTCACTAGCTGATGGACAGCTGGCCTATTTCCATGCTATTTCATCAGGACCTCAATAAGGATGAGCAAATGTCTCAACAGTGGGATGCAATGCCCTTTGATATATGCCCACGAATGGTATAATTAGGTTATATGATACGTTTATATTTGTTTGTTTGAGAAATTATCACAAATTTCACCCCCACCAATCATGTATGAGGATCCCCCCTTCCCTGTTCTCCCCCTGCCCCCATTTCCACATTCTGACTACATCCATTGTCTTTTGCTTTCTTAATTTACTGGGGTAAGGTTTAATCCCAAAATAGTTTTAATTTGCATTTTCCTGATGGATAAGGATGAATACTTTAAAAGATATTTCTTAACCATTTTGATTTCTTCTTCTGAGAAATTCCTGTTCTGTTTCATAGCACCACTTTTAAATTGAGTTGTTCACTTGGCGTATTTATTTATTTATTCATCTTTTTAAAAGTCCATTATCTATTCTAGACACAATCCTTTGCAGATGTATAGCTGGAACAGATTTCTTCCTATTCTATAGCAATTCAGTTGATTAACAGTTGTTTTGTGTGTACATGCTTTGGTTTGTTTGTAATAAAGAAGCTTTTTAATTCCATGAAATCCCTTTTAGTTTGTCCTAATTCCTTGGTGACCAGGGTTCTATTCAGAAAGTCCTGACCTTAACCTACATCCTGAAGTGTATCACCTGTTTTTTCTTGTAGAAGTTTTAGGTTTTAAATTTAGATCTGTTACCTCTTTGGCTCAAATATTGTTTTTAAAAAATAAATGTATAAATATGAAATATAAAAATTAAACATAGTTTAAAGCACAGTTCTCTGTTGCCTAACCACAATCAAAGTGGATTCATATCAGAGAATGTAGATCTCAAGTATCTTCATGCTCAGGACACTAGTGTTAGATATTTTTAAAATATGGAACTAAGAGAAGATAATTAGCTAGCTGTGGTGGCACACACCTACACTTAGTAGCCAGAGGCAGGAGGTTGTTTTTGAATTGGAGGACAGCCTGGTTTACATAGCAAGTTCCAGGACAGTGCTATGTGGAGAGACCCTGCTCAAAGAAAAAAAAAAAAAAGAAAAAGTAAAGAAAAGAAGATAATTACTTTGTGTCAAAATGGCTTCCCACTTCCCAGTTGATTTTTAAAATTACACTTACTAAAGTATAAAATCATTTGAAAATGTATACATCTCCTCAGGTTTTCACAAAATCAACACAGGCATCTAAAAAGCATGTGGACCAAGGCCAGAGAAACAAGAGGTTCCCAGGACCTAACAGTGATGCCATTAGTCAAAATACCCAACAAAGGGGAGAGAGAACCGGTAGAGACCGTATCTAGTATAAATAAATAAACAATAAAAAATAATGAGACCTCAATTTTCTGAATACAAGCAATAAGAATTCAATAAGAAAAATGGGAAAATTCTATATTGTGTTTGTCATGGTAACTGAAATAAACTAAAAACAAAACAAAACAAAACAACAACAACAAAACCAAGAAGAAATAGGAAGCTTGACAGAGGCTGTCCAACAAGTAAATCTTGCATTTATTATACCCATGGAACATTTGGATTTGTATGTCTCCTACTTGTTTTAGGCTTCTTCTACCTGCTTCATATTTAGTTTTCTGTTTTTTTTTTTTTTGTTCATGAACTTAAACATTTTTGTTTCTGTTCAATTAACTTAATTTTTTTTCTGTTCCCCATCATTATACTTAATATGAATTATTTCAGTATTTTTTCCACAACTATATCACAGATCACATGTTTTATAGACACAGCAAAATATAAATTAGCACCTTAAACCATTTTCAGATAATACACAGAACTCTTCTTCATCATGCTTGCTGGGTTTTAACTTCTCTTTTATGAGTGTCAACACACACTCATAGGCACTCTGTTGCTTTCCTTTCTTCTCATTTCATATCTCTTTGCATTCTCCTGTAAGTGTGTGAGTCCAGTAGCAACAATTTCTATTTCCTTGATTCCCCCCCCCCCCCAGGGTTCAGGCTGCGAATGACTGTCTTTTAAAACAGTGACAGCTGAAGGTCTAATCTTGTTTTGTGTCTTCTACTCTTGCAAATAGGGCATCGTTTTATACTGCTGGCTTGAAGGTTCTTATACATTGCTTTTCTCTTGTCTTCTGATGGATCTCGGATTTCATCCATCAGAGTTGAAGGTGGTTTCATTCTGTTCTTTGGTTCCCTCTTTCTCCAGTTACTCCTGATGAATTACACTCCATTTGTCTTTCACCTACAATTTCAGATCCTTTTCTTATTTGTATTAGTTTTTAGAGACACGTTTTGATATATTCACCACCCTTTCCCCAAACTTCTCAGATCCCTCCTGCTTTATGTTCTTTCTCTCTCTCTCTCTCCCTCTCTCTCAAATGACCATCACATATAGTTTATGCTGCTCCTATGCCCAAATATACTCAGATGAGCAACTGAGCACTGGAATATGGTCAATCTACCGTGGACCACATATTTGAAAAGGATGATTCTCACTCTTCAGGATATATATATATATATATATATATATATATATATATATATATATACATATATATATGTATATATATATATGTATATATATATATATATAATTTTATTCATTTACATTTCAAATGATATCCCCCTTCCTGTTACCTCTCTACAACCTCCCATCCCATTACCCTCTCCCCCCTTCCCTTTACCTCTATGAGGGATCTCAGACTTACTGCTTACCTTGCATTTCTATACCAAGACTTTGTCTGGCTTGAACTTGTGCATAACTTGTGTATGCTGCTACAGTTGATATGCATTCATAAGGCAACTACTCTGCTACATACAGAAAACACTGTTTTCTGGTAGTCACCTTCCATTCTGGCTTTTGCAATCTTTCTGCCCTCTCTTCCACAATGATCACTGGATCTTGGAAGTAGACTGTGATATATATGTCCTGTTTGTGACTGAACATACCGTAGACTCTTGCTCTTTGCACCTTGACTAGTGAGTCTCTGTTAATTGCCATGTACTGCAAACAGAAGCATCTCTGTTGAGGGTTGAGAGATGAACTAACAGACCTTTAGGTTGAGTTTATTTACTTTTGTGTGTTCAGGTGTTTGTTCTGCATGTATGTTTGTGTACCTTATGTGTGTTCTTGGGGGTCAGAAAAGGGCATCAGATCCCTTGGGATTGGAGTTACAGACAATTGTAAACTGCCATGTGGGTGTTGGGAATTGAACCCAGATTTTCCTGAAAAGCAGGTAGTGCTTTTAACCATGGAGCCACCTCTTTAGCCCCAAGAGATAAACTAAGAAGAGGGCAATAATAACTCATTAGGAGCTGCTTTAAAATTATGCCCACTTAATAAAATAACAGTATTATGTTTTCTTCTAGGGCCTATGACCTATATCTATCCACAGGTTCTTGGCCCCAATAATGCTTCAATTTGTGGAGTGGGCATATATTCAATCATGAAGTTGTTAGTTACTCCACTGATACTAGTATATCAGTGAGCATGTCCTGACAGGCCAGTTGTTACTGAAGACCACATCTTTGTAAGACTGATAATTGCTTTCTCTTCTGGTAACAAGCATGTCATCTTCCAGAACCATGATAGCTAACCAGGGAATGAAGCTTCCAGGTGAGTACCAGTTTGATTACACCGTGTTCTAGGACTCAAGTATGTCATCTACTCAATGGTAAGGTCTAACCATTAAGTTCTGCAGGGTAACCAAGAGCACTGGCAATAACCTGAAATGTCTGGGGTTCTGTGGGACCTCGCTGGCCACAATGGGCTTCTTTTCTCTGACCTGCAGTGTCTTGTAAGGACATCATTGCCTCATTATAGTGTAACCCCTTTAAACAGTTTTTACATATGTGTATGGATATACTTTAGGAATGTTTCATCGTAAGTTCCCACATGACATTTTTGAAATGCCTTCAGTGTCACGTTTAAACTTTATTTTTCTTTCATCTGAGTATTTACTTACCTTGGATCTCATTTTTTTCCCTCAACTACACAGCCCAATATTCTGTTAAACCTATATACTGACTTCTCAATGCCCATTATTAATTAGTATATGTACTATCCTAAAGTTTTTCATTTGAATTACAATTTCTATGGTTCTCTTACCATGCATTCCCTTATCTTTTATATCTTTATACACTATAAACAAATTCCTATGTCAGAGAACTCCATTTTCTGGACAACTTATGGATTTATATTTTGTTGTCTTGTTTTTAGTTCAGTGTTTCATGTTGGTGCTCTCTCTCTCTCTCTCTCTCTCTCTCTCTCTCTCTCTCTCTCTCTCTTGACTATTCTGTACATAAAATTGGTAGAAGCATGTAAGGCTTGGACGCTCATGTCTTGCTGAAGAGAGGGCTCAGTTTGACTTGGCAGGTAGATGTGGTAGATACAGTAATCTTCATTAGGGAGTGATTAAACTGTCTAGAGTTGAGTTTCAAGCATTTTGAGGTGTGACTCAGTTTTTCTTTTCCTCAATTCCTCGACTTCTTTAACTCTTTGGCTGGAGTCTTGAAAGTTTCAAAGAAAAGTATGTAATCCTGAACAACATCTCAGCTTCTTGTTGGATTCTCAGCTCCAACTTTAGCCTAGGAGACTTTACAAATGTCTCTCGTTTTTCAAATTGTTCAACCTGCCCTTTTGGACATAGGTTTTTTAAATCATTTGCTTCTTTCAGCCTTTTCCTCTGAGATCACTTGCAGGTGCAAACCTAGGTTTGCTCCTCAGTACTACAAAGAAAAGAAGTTAAAAGCTGGACTGATTGACAAACATTTTTATGCTAACGGATTAAAACTGTCTCGAAGCAATGGAAAGACAAAGAAAGGACAGACAGATCACAGCTTCCTCATCAAATTAGGGCAATTAACTGCAGTGACAAGGCTGTACCTTTGAGACAGTGTGTTCATCTTCTAGGAACCAGCTGGCCCCCTCAATGATGACAGTGATGACAACCAACCACCTGGCAGAACCCACACTAAGATAATAACCAGCCACATAACACTTTGACTAAAACTACTTAATTATGCACACCTCTTCTCCCTACTCTACTTAACTTTAAGGATTAAGTCAGTATCCTGAAGGTGACTTGGCCTTTTTTTTTTTTTTTTTTTAACTTTTGCTATTATTCTTCCTTAATTGACTCACAGGAATGGCAGAGCCAAGTTTATTGGGATTCTTGGAGTAGAAGAATTTTGCCCTATAACTCTGGTATTGCTGCCACTGGGCCACCACAAGATTTTGCTGGGATATTATAGGCTCTTAGCTGCATCTCTTGAACCAGAAAGTGCTTTGATAGAAAAAAAATGTTGTCGGGTCTCCAGTTCACCTCTGAACTTCCTTCTGTCTAGAAAACACCAAGCAATCACGGACTTTGTAGTTCACAGATGCTTTTATAAGGTTAAGAAAAAAACAAGAAACCAAAAGCCAGTCCCTTCCTCCCACCTCCCCAGTTTCCCTAAAGGTCCTCAGTGAAGAGGGTTGACTTGAAAGAGGTTAGCGAAACATTGCAAGGAGAAGACCTTTCTTCATGTTTCCCCACCCTCCCTTGCAGTTTCTTCATGCCCCCCACACACATTTCTTGCTGTGATCCAACCACTCTGAGCTGGCACCTTCTTTTTTTTTTTTTAATTTTTTTTATTAGATACTTTATTTACATTTCAAATGCTATCCCTAAAGTTCCCTATACCCTCCCCTGGCCCTGCTCCCCTACCCACCCACTCCCACTTCTTGGCCCTGGCGTTCCCCTGTACTGGGGCATATAAAGTTTGCAAGACCAAGGGACCTCTCTTCCCAATGATGGCCGACTAGGGTGGGGGGAGTACTAGTTAGTTCATTTTGTTGTTCCACCTATAGTGTTGCAGACCCCTTCAGCTCCTTGGGTACTTTCTCTAGCTCCTTCATTGGGGGCCCTGTGTTCCATCCTATAGATGACTGTGAGCATCTACTTCTGTATTTGCCAGGCACTGGCATAGGCTCACATGAGACAGCTATATCAGGGTCCTGTCAGCAAAATCTTGCTGGCATATGCAATAGTGTCTGGGTTTGGTGGCTGATTATGGGATGGAGGTGGCACCTTCTTAATAAGCATTTCTCTGTGCCTAGATGACTTTTCTTTTTTCTCTTTTCTTTTCTTTTCTTTTCTTTTCTTTTCTTTTCTTTTCTTTTCTTTTCTTTTCTTTTTCTTTCTGACGCAAAAGCAAGAGGTTTATTTTCTGGGGTGTCCGGGTCGACCTTCAATTAGTCCCTCAAGGCCAGTGACTAGAAGGTGACTCCCCCACCCCATGGTTGTTACAAGCAGTTTTTATACATTTTAGGGGTACAGGTTACATCAGTAAAGTTACAGTTCAAACTTATTGGCTAAGTATATTGACCATTAAATCTATTGGCTAGCAAGCATGACATACATTTGCACTCTACCTGGGTCTTTCCAGAGGGCCATGTGACTATCAGTACATTCTGCGGTATTTCTGAGCATTTTCTTACTCAAAAATGTTTCTGTGGGTGGAAAATGGAAATTGGCCTAGCCTTGACCCCAGGTGGGAGGGGGAAGATGTAAGGAGGGCATGGGACTGGAAAAGCCCTGAGGGTCCCTCATTTCCCCCTTTTCTTGTACAAGCTCCAATCCTGGAGCTATGCTCAGGTGTCTTGGGTAACTAACTCATATTCTTCAGGTCCTGTCCTCAGGGTCTCATATTGTTGGTGCAGGACCATCAGTTGTACTGCTCCTTTTCTCTCTTTTATGAAGGCTATAAGCTTGTTCAATATGTGGGGTCCAAAGGTCAACAATAGCAGGAGAATAATTAGGGGGTCCTAACAAGGTGGATATGAAGGTGGTTAACAAAAGGGAGGAGTTAAACCAAGACTCAAAACAGTCCTGACTATTGTCTTTCTCTCTTTCATTTGGCTAGTCCTTCTCTCACCTTAACAACTGAATCCTTAACTACCCTGAATGGTCTCCAGTATGTGTGCTCCATGATCTTTTACACCCCCAGGTAGCACAGAAAAAGTGGTTGCCCCTCCCTCCCCCCAACTGATGGGCCTACTGCTGGCTTCTCCCATCTCAGAGAGCACACATATACAGGGGTTTCTTGTAGGACACTCCTCAACTTCAGGTGTCCACACCCTAAGCCCCACCCTCCAAGGCTGCTTCTGGGACACGGTTTAGATTCTCAAGTCCCTTGTCCCCCACACACATTCAAGTAATTCTTCCTCCTTTTTCTCTAGGGTAGAGATATCCCACAGCTAACTTACAGAGATCAAAGACAAGGTCATGCCAACAGCTGATGAGAGTATTTGCCAAGTCACTTTGGGAGGGTTGTGGGGGGTGCTGAGGCTCAGTGTTGGGAGGAAGCTACACCATAGCCATCTCATGGTTTCTCTGGCCTTGCAGAAGGGCAGGTGATCTTGAGCTAGAGGGGGTTGCTCTGGTGTCCGGTTGCTATCCAGCTGGTGTCAGGTATAGGTGCTGGTCTGACATGAGTTATGTGAACCCAGGCAATTACCCCATCCACTTTAAAGATGCAGTCATGGTGGTCAACAACACCAGGAATGGCCCTTTCCACTTTGCTTACAAATTTTCAGCACAATGCCTCTTAACATAAACCCAGTCTCTAACTTGGTATTCGAGTGGAATCTCTGGGGTACCTGTATTATACAGGGCACTAAGTTTAGGCCACAATTTCTGGTGACTGATCTGGAAAGCTTGTAATCAAGTCATAAGATTCTTGTCAGCCTGAATAGTCATTCTGAAGGATGGGTCAAGGGAAAGAGGGGTCCCATACAGGATCTCAAAGTAAGTTAGACTGAAATAATGTTTCTGGCCATGGGAAGGAGCACCACCCAGTCTGCGCTGGTCTCTAAGGACAATTTGGTTAAGGCCTCCTTCAGGGTCCGATTTATCCTTTCTACCTGCCCTGAACTTTGGGGGCATTATGCACAATGGAGTTTCCAATCTGTGCCCAGAAATTTATCCACTCCCTGACTTGCCTGAGAAACAAAGGCTGGCCCACTATCTGAGCCGATGATTTTAGGCGTATCAAATCGAGGAATTATCTCCTCTGGTATCTTCTTCATGATCACCTGTGTGGTTTCTCTCTTGGTGGGGTAGGTTTCTACCCACCTAGAAAAAGTATCTACAAAGACTAGGTAGTACTTATATCTATATTTTCCTGGTATGACTTCAGTAAAAATCAATTTTCCCAAATACTCCAGGATGATTAACCCCTTAGCCTTTTTCCTGATGGTGTCTTAGGGGATAGATAGGTATTTACCTTCTGACAAGCTTCGCAATTTCTAGCTATCACGTCTGCTAGTTTTCCTTGATTCAAAGTAACTACACCCAACCCCTTGATCGCCTGTCCTAGTTTCCTACTACAAAGGTGGGTATATCTGTGCATTTGTGTAAGCAGTTCCCTTGAACTGATATTCTGTTAGGATGGCTTTTCCCATCCAATGTCTTCCAGTGTCCACTTTTGTCCAAATAGTAGGACACCCTTTAATCAGCTTAAGCTCATGATTGGTATACCCAGGTGGTGGCCCGGCATTTTTCAGGTTCCAATTGGGTCTTTCTTCTTCAGGGTGGGTGGTTTGTTAAGAGGATAGTCTTTATTTATTTTACTGGTCCTTATTATTAGGTTGGAGGATGAATACAAATTTTTTGAGACCAAAACCCAAAAGACAGAGGATGTTGCTTGGTGGCTGGAAAAGTCTCCTCTTCCTTAGGCTGAAAGAGCCGGGCTAGGACATAGGTGTCTGCAGGCCCCTCTGTATGTGGAACTTAAGTCCCAGGCTGATCCTGTCTCAGTGCACTAGACAGGCTGATCCTGTCTCAGTGCACCGGATGTCGTGGGAGCCACGAGAAGGTATTAAGCCTCACATTGACAGGCTGCTACACCTAGGGGTGTCCTGTGAAAGTGCCACTCATCTTGGAACACACCCCTGTTTCCTGTAAAGATACCTGGTACTCAGGATTATCCCCCCGTGCAAGATCTGAGAGATGGGAGCAGCTTCTTGTTTGATGGCCAGTAAAAGGCTGGAGCTGTGGTGGTATAGCAGATATGCCTTTCAGACTGTGCACAAGCCACGGGGCCATTTATCAACAACTGGGACTCCTAACCTCGGAAGTCAAGATCATCCAGAACAAAACAGCGATAGACAGAGGCTCTTTTTAAACCCGCAAAAGTGAGTATAATCCATTGCCCCGGGCACTGGAAGGGTGAGGACCCCATAGCTAGTGGGAACAGTCTGGCAGACTGGGTGGCAAAAGAAGTAGCCTACCGACTGGTAATAAGGACACATGTTCCACTATGTTCATAGCA
>NC_034590.1:146630522-146649851 GCF_900095145.1 Mus pahari
AGTGGGAGTGGGTGGGTAGGGGAGCAGGGGCGGGGGTGGGGTATAGGGAATTTGAGGATAGCATTTGAAATGTAAATAAAGAAAATAATAATAAATAAATTAAAACAAATAAGAAGTAGCCTAGAGTATTTTTTTCTCTTTGTTCACTCCCCTTGCCTGGGAAACATATTTTTAGTTTGAAAATCAAAAGTGAAAATCAGCCCGTCAAAGGAGATGTCCTGCTCCCCAGACTCTCACTGACTCATTTTTATTTACTTAGTCATCTATACACTTATCACAATTAAATTAAATCATTATGCAATTAGGAGTTTAATTCTTCCCAGTTTATTAGTTTCCTAAGGCTGTTGTAATGAATGCTTATAAGCTTAGTGGCTGAAGATAGCAGATTTATCCTCTTACGGTTCTGAAGTCAGAAATCCTTACTGGGCTAACACCAAGGTGCTGGCAGAGTGTGTTCCTCCCAGGCAAAGGCCATGTTCACTCGCTTGCCCTTTCTAACTTTTGCAGGCCACCTGCTTCCTTTGGCTTCTCACCCTCCCTTCCATCACTCCAAGCTTTACTTTTCTATTTTTATGTCTTCTGTCTTTTCTTCTAAAGATCCTTGTCATTACATGGCCTCTCTCAGATAACTCAGGACTTTCCTGCTCCAAATAGCCATAATTTAATTACATCTGAAAAGAACCTTTTCCCATTTAAAGCAATTTTCATTAATTCAGGAAATGAAGATGTGAGAGTCTTTGCGGGGGGGGGGGCATTATTCATCCTATCATGGACATGTAAATACCAGAGGGCTTGGATTCTTCCTTTATTTTTGTCTCTCTAGTGTGCAGTCTGCAGTAGGTACTTGAGTAGTTGCAAAAAGGGCTCTTACTGTCTGTGCATGAGACTCTGTTCACATTGCCACAAACCGATCACTTGCAACAGACATGGCAGTGAGCCAGGAATTCTAAGTTATGCTTCCTTTTATGTCATGAGAGCCATTTTGTAAGCTAAGAAACTGAGGCCCAGAGAAAATATAGGACACTTCCACAAGTTCATACAACCACTCCCATGATTGTTAGAACTTAGGTGCAGTAATACCTCAGTTCAAGGCCTTTGTCTTTCATAGTTTCAGGTCACCAAACTGAATGGTTAGCATGACAGAACTTCTATCAGGGGTGTTTGTCTCATGTAGTCTAAGGGATGCATTATTACGTGAACCCGGGACTCATTCATGGTATTTTCAAAGGGATATTGGGTTATACATAATTTTTCAATATCAGAAAGGATAGACTTTATTTCTGGTCCTTCCTGTTTGCAAGTTTTTAAATGTGTATAAGTATAGTCCTGATTTGAGAAAGCTTTTACCAAAATAACTAGAAGTAGCTAATCCTTCCTGTCAAATGGTATTCTTTAAGCAGAAGTGTCTCTGGTGTGTTGAATTTGTAAAAACTAAAACCCATCTTTGCAAAGACCTGCAAAGCGTCCCTGAGCAACAGATGGTAGGAGCCTCAGCTGCTATCCTCGTCTTGTAGGAACAGTGACAATGTGCCATCTGCCTGCCCGACAGCCACAACTCAGTGTGAGTTGCCTCTTGTATTTCTACTTATTTGGTCAAGAACAAATAAAAATCCCTCTCTGTGACCCCCAGGGAAAAGGGGTGTGCCAAAACACGCCTTCACAATTTTATTTTAAAAGTTTCAATTAAAGAGAGAATGTTTCCCTATCTATAGGACCACCACATTTCTGTAGCTTAGGTCCAGAATATCTCCTAAAGATCAGTTTCATAATTCCAGTTTTGGGCTCATCTTGTGCTATTGGTAGATGGAGAATTCTTTAAGATGTGGGACAGAGTGGAGGCCTCCAAGTTAATTAGATGTAATCTTAAGAGGATAGTAGGACTCCAGCACTTTACTCTCTCCTCCTTCTTCAGTTCTTATCTCTGTTGTAATTTTGTCACAGCAAGAAAAGTAACTAATGCTAACTTACCCCACACATGCTCATGATGAAGAACGTTAAATACAGCTCAGTTGCAAATCCCAGAAATAATGTTGGTTCATGATATTCTAGTGCATGTAATTCTGAACATTCTTGTTTATATATAGAAGCGCACCCAGATGTGAGTCTTACAATAATCTGGTATTATTTTTCACAGTGACTTTAAAACCTAATTTTTCACCTAATAACTTGCCATTGTTTTTCTGAGTCAGTTTATGTAGATTTATTTTAAATGATAATACTATGATTTCCTTATCTTTCATTCAATTTGTAAAAATTTAATTATTTTTTATATATATGGATGTTTGTCTTACATGTCTGCCTGTCCACTGAGTGAATACCTGGTGCTCACAGAGGTAAGAAGTGGGCACTGAATGCCTTGGAGCTGGAGTTCTGGATGGTTGTGAGCTGACATGTTTGCTAGGAATCTAATGTAAGTCTTCTGCAAGAACAAGTACTCTTAGCTGCTTAGTCCTCTCTCTGGCTCTTAGTCTTTCATTTTTGAGGGCACTTTAGCATGTTTTTTTTTACTATTTTATATTACAAACATCAGAACCTGTCTCTACATATGAGTATCTACCTATAAAATCAAGAAATAGGATATTTTTCCAGATAAAAGAGACATATATAATTAAGACTGGCATTCATTGCTCCCAAGCCAACAGAGTTGGAGTAGATGGTTGCACCTGGGCATTAAATAAGCCATCAAAAGAATGATGCAGTTTACTAAAATTAAATAACCATGGTGATGTGTGTAAATACATGTATAATTTTTTTTCTGGTGTTCAGGGTTTAGATACATACTGTCATAGAAAAAAATATCTAAATGTGCATTTTGGAAAAAGGTTGGCAAATAAATTTTGTCTAGTGTAACTGTGATTCTGGAAGAATGATGAGCACACCAAAGGTTAACAGTCAGAGAGAATGTGGGATGGCTATGGATTCAATGGAGGATAATAGTGATTAAGAGACAGTCATGGAAAGATGCTGGAGAGTTCAGTAGGAACAAGAGTTTGTGAAGGGAATGTTATGATAGTATAGAAGGATCTTAAGCAGTATGTTTATTCAAAAATGAATTAATAGCATCCTAATAATATTTGTTCGTTAAACACAAAAGAGGAGGGATTGAATGAGAATCATGAATAGAAAATACATATCATTTAGCCTGTTTGTTGCAGATCAGTGACTTTAGGAAAGGAAGTCCAATTAAAGCACTGTGAGTTTTACCTACTTCTTCATCACAAAGAAGAAATCCCTGTAGGTTCATGTGTAGCCCTCTGGCTCACTTGAAATAGCTGTAGGAGACACTCAACTTTCTAAGTCATTACTGTATGGATCTGTGGTTCTCAGCCTGGGACACGATCTGTCTGTGGGCTGCACATCAGATATCCTTCATAGCAGATATTTACCTTACAATTTACAACAGTAGCAAAGTTACAGTTAGGAAATAGCAACCAAATATAAAGTTGGAGGTTACCACAACATGAGGAACTGTATTAAAGGGTTACACATGTGGATGGTTGTGAACCTCTGATACAGATGGTAATTAGAACCATGAGATAAGACAACGCTGTATAAAGACAGTTTTCTGAGGGTTACAACAAAGAGTTGAGAAACTCCCATAATGGGCATGAGATGTGGGATAAGGAGGGATTGTTTTGTATGGTAAAAGCACACCTAGAGACATAGAAGAAAATCAGTGTGGAGCCACCGAAGATAAGAGAAAATAATTTGTCTTTGGCTGTAATGAATGCAGAGCTCCTTACTACTTAGGAATAAAGAAAAGGGAGGAGAGAAGACACTCTTGAGATGCTAGATGAGGAAGAGGAGGGAAGCTAAACTCTGGCTGCAGGGTAATTTTACTGGGGAGGATTCTGTTTTCTCATATTGTTCACTTGTTTGTTTGTTGGTTGGTTGGTTGTTGTTGTTGGTGGTGGTGGTGATAGTTTTTCTGTTTTTAAGAAAGGAGACAAGCATGCTTAGAAGTTGAAGGAAGTGATACATTGGAAGAGGAAAGAAGTTGAACTGAGAAAGACCTCAGTCATTCACATGGAGTTCCTGAAAAGGGCTATGGGACAATCCACTTTCTATTGCTGTGATAAAAACTTAAGACATCCAATCATAAGGACAAATTATTATTTCGGTCTGTAATGTAGCCTGTCTTTCTTCTACTTTGTGTGTTATTTTTTCTTCCACTTTTCTCAACCCTTTTTTCTTCCACCCTTCCCAACCCCTACCACTAGATAGGAGAGAAGAAAATGGTAGAGGTAAAGGAGGCGACATTGTCATCAGACTACTTCCTGCTGATTACAGGCATGGAATTCCTTGGGGGCAAGTATGATCTTCTCTGTCAGGATATCTAATTTCTTCCTCTTGTTTCTTCTTTGCACAGGACTACTTAACAAACCACAACAGACAACGTCTTGCGGCCCTACCATTATATAGCCTCTGAAATGTTTCCAGAATTTCAAACATCACAGAAACTCTGCAGCTGGCAAAACAACACCTCTGCTAGAGCATGAGGCAAATCACAGTTACTGCAGATAATCTGAAACAATCCCATATCTCACACATGGGATTAAAATAAAAACCATTTCTTATAATATTTCTGGTTTTCTTTTCTTTTCTTTCTTTCTTTCTTTCTTTCTTTCTTTCTTTCTTTCTTTCTTTCTTTCTTTCTTTCTTTCTTTTTTTTTTTGAAACCCAAATTCTCACAGTGCTATATCATTAGATACTCTAATGCACAGTCTCTTGACCCTATTGCATTGGGCAAGGCTGAGTATTGTAGATGGGAGCACTCGTCAGAGGAAAGCTGCTTACCTCACAGGAAGCACAAAGAGTTCATTTTCATAACAAAGCCTCATTTCAAATTCATTAAGCTGTGAATCAATGAACAGATTGCTCAGTCAGAGAGATCAGAGCCATTAAGATTCAGTAACTTTCCAAAGGCTCCATCTCTAAACTACATTCACTGAGTGCCAAGCCTTCAACACATGCATTTTGGGGACTTTTCCTGAGGCTAAGGTAGGAAGAATAGTTGTGGCATGCAGGAGTTTTGTTTGCTAGTTTGCTTTCTAAGTGAAGTAAGAGATGCAATCATGTAAGCCGCCTTAGGGGAGTAAAGGAAAGAAAGATGGAGGAGTAATCAAGAACTCTTCAGGGTTACAGGAAAGTGCAGCATGTCAGTCTGAAGATGGCCATCACAATTTATTAGTGAAACCAATGGTACCTATCATGTGCCATTCATTGTATGATATATATATATATATATATATATATATATATATATATATATATATATATTGAGGGCTAGATATTTTTTCAGAAAGGAATAATAAAATGAATAAAAGACATTAGGATATTGGTAAGAGTTTTATCAAAATGATTGATAGATGGCTCAGGGTTGGGCAACCAGCTCAGTAGGTAGAGTGTTTCTCTAACAAGCATGATGGGCACGGTGGTATACAACTATATCCCAGAGCTTGGGAAGTGGAAGTAGGAGGACCAGAAACCCACTTACAGAGCAAGTTCAAGGCCAGTCTTTGGTACATGAAACCTTGGTTCAAAACAAAAAAAGTAAAGGGTAGATAACTGAATAGAAGCTGAATGAGAAGGGAAATAAATTAAGATGATAAGTTAGGAGAAATAAGATGTATCCATAGGCTGAAAGTTGCAGAATGATTGAAATGGGAATGCTCATTAAAGTAAAAGTATACAAATGATAAATGATTAGATATGAAATAATTTCTATGATGACAAAGTTGCAGAGTCACAAGACTGAAGAGCTGAAAAAAAGGCTTTGGAAATGAGATAAAAGAGCCAGAGGTTTGCATAGATGATTATTAGGGTATATAGTACAGTCGATCAGTTCTCTGAAGGTCTTGGTTTGGGAAAGAGGACCCTGACCCAGACTCGTGTTGTTATAGATCATGTGCCACTATGGGGATTCAATTCTTATAAGGGAAGTACCCAAATGCTATACTTGGTCAAGTGAAAGAAAAAATGTTGTCGATCTGAAGGAGGCAGTGTGGCATCAGAAACAGTTGAGTTTGAATGGAGTTTGGATTGAGCTTGAATAATGATGACATTTGATAATTTAACTTACCCTTTTAAGCCTGAGTTCTCAATAGACTCAAATGTGATTTCTAGTGCCTACTTTATGGAGTTGCTGTCAGGATGAAACCAGATAAAGGACTCTCCCTGGCAGATAGTCTGTCACTCTGTTATTTCTTTCCCCATGATGATCAGTGTCCAGGTTGTGGGTAAAGGCTTGGGTGCTGCCCTAGTGAATTTAGGTAGAAAAATAGTTTTCTGAATTATAATTTTGTGCAAAATCACAAGCAAATGAATAGCTTACTAAAAAGCCATGATGCTTTATCCCCCAAATTCCTTTAGAATATGGAAATCTAATTCCATTCTCTGATGATTACAATTTAGTCTCTGGAGGTAATTATAGCTAATTGTGATCTTATTTTGAATAACTTTATAGAGATGGATGCACCTAAACAATGCTGTTGATCACCTGAGGGTTACAACATGCTGAGAGATGAGAAAAATAGGCCAGAGTCCTTTATTGAATATGGATTAGTGAATGAAAGCCAGAATTCTCACAACCTGATTCGAAAGGTGCATGTTTCTTCTAGCTCAAATTAGGCTATAAAGTTTGCAAGACCTAGGGGCTTCTCTTCCCAATGATGGCCGACTAGGCCATCTTCTGCTATATATGCAGCTAGAGACACAAGCTCTGGGGGTACTGATTAGTTCATATTGTTGTTCCACCTATAGGGTTGCAGACCCCTTTACACTGGGCCAAGAAGTGGGAGTGGGTGGGCAGGGGAGCAGGGTCAGGGGGAGGGTATAGGGAACTTTCGGTGTAGTATTTGAAACGTAAATGAAGAAAATATCTAATAAAAAAAGAGAGGAAAAATATAAAAAAATAAAAAATTAGGCTATAGAGGAACAGATAAATAAGTAATGATCCTAATGTATTAAGAGGTACAAGATAGTGGCCCTTTTAGCCCAAATTCCCCCATGTACAGGGGCTGAGACTTATGAATTGAACCCCTAGCTGAGGAGCTATTGGGGACTGATGGCTGTGGGGGATGGGGAGGGTCTGTTTTCATCATTTTGAGGTCCTGGTAGATTGCCCACATTCCAGTGGATGGTCCCACTCTCACCAATTGGACTCACTTGGCTTGAAAAAAATAGTGCATAACGTTGGGAGGGAAAAAGTGATGGTGCGGTATGGTATGGGAGGATTTAGAGATGAGGGAGATGGCTTTGATCAAAAATACATTATATGCATGTATAGAGTTCTCAGACAATGAACTAATATATATTAGTTTTATTAGTTAGCAAAACCTGTGTGCTTTATTGAATATTTACTCTGTAGCTAAGGTCTTTCCAAGCCATGATTAAGCCTGGTTAATTGTTAATGCTCAATCTCCACAAGAGGAAGCTGAGGTTGGGAGGGATGATGGTACATGTCTAGAGCAGAGGCAGCATGTCTTTAAAGCCTGTGTCTGTGTCCTTCATGCCATCTCTAGAAAGAACTCCTGAAACCATAGATTCTGAACTCTTCTAAGAGGAACATGATAAAAAAAAAAATCCTTATAAGACTGCATTAGCATACCGAATGGCTGAGAAACACCTGAAAAAATGTTAAGCATCCTTAGTCATCAGGGAAATGCAAATCAAAACAACCCTGAGATTCCATCTCAGTCCAGTCAGAATGGCTAAGATTAAAAATTCAGATGACAGCAGATGCTGGAGAGGTTGTGGAGAAAGAGGAACACTCCTCCATTGCTGGTGGGATTGCAAGTTTGTACAACCACTCTGGAAATCAGTCTGGCGGTTCCTCAGAAAATTGGATATAGTACTACCGGAGGACCCAAAAATACCTCTTCTGGGCATATACCCAGAAGATCTTCCAATTGGTAATAAGGGCACATGCTCCACTATGTTCATAGCAGCTTTATTTATAATAGCCAGAAGCTGGAAAGAACCCAGATGTCCCTCAATAGATGAATGGATATAGAAACTGTGGTACATTTACACAATGGAGTACTACTCAGCTATTAAAAACAATGAATTTATGAAATTCTTGGGCAAATGGATGTATCTGGAGGATATCATCCTTAGTGAGGTAACCCAATCACAAAAGAAGTCACTAGATATGCACTCACTGATAAGCAGATATTAGCCCAGAAACTTAGAATACCCAAGATACATTTTGCAAAACACAGGAAAACCAAGAAGGATGACTATCATGTGGATACTTCATTCCTCCTTAGAATAAGGAACAAAATACCCATGAAAGGCTATAGGTACAGAGACAAAATTTAGAGCTAAGATGAAAGGATGGACTATCCAGAGTCTACTCCATCCGAGAATCCATCCCATCATCAGCTACCAAAACCAAATACTAATGCACATGCCAGCAAGATTCTGCTGAAGGGACCCTGATACAACAGCCTCTTGTGAGGCTATGACAGTGCCTGGCAAACCCAGAAGTGGAGGCTCACAGTCAGCTATTGGATGGAACACAGGGCACCCAATGGAGGAGCTAGAGAAAGTACCCAAGGAGTTGTAGGGGGCTGCAACCCTGTAGGTGCAACAACAGTATGAACTAACCAGTACCCCCTGAGCGCGTGTCTCTAGCTGCATATGTAGCAGAAGATGGCCTAATCAGCCATCATTGGGAAGAGAGGCCCCTTGGTCTTGTAAACTTTATATGACCCAGCACAGGGGAGGGCCAGGGCCAAGTAGTGGGAGTGGGTGGGTAGGGGAGCAGGGGCAGGGGTGGGGTATAAGGAACTTTCAGGATTGCATCTGAAATGTAAATAAAGAAAATAATAATAAATAAATTTAAAAAAAATTCTACAGTTAAACAGAGCCTATAAGATGTATATTTATTCTACATTATTAGCTATACAACTAAATAATAAATATTTAAACAAACAAACAAATAAATAAACAAATAAAGGTCCCATTTAAAGAGCTCTCCAAGAAGGCACTAATATAATTTCCTATTTTAGTAGGTAGCAGAGCTCTCTTAATGGCTGATCAAAAGTTATATGGGATAGATAATGCTATAATTGTTCAAGAGCAAACAGGCCATAGTTCACAGCAAACAACATTCTATTATAAAAATCCAGACTTTGATAGTTACTTTGAAAGGTTACTACTTGAGGGATGGGAAGCATTCCTTTACTGTATCTTTTGCAACAATAATAGTATTAATAAAACTGAAAATGCAATTTCAAACTGTCTGAAAACCCAATTGCAAATTATATTTAGGTAATTCTGTTCCCCTTTCCACAGATATTTGCAGGAAAATACATTGAAAGAAGTATTATTAACTTCAGGATTTTAAGTATTATAGTTTTCATAATAGCTTCATTGATATAACTTTCATGCAACAATGGTTAGCTAGTATAGTATACAAGAATGATGATAATAAGAATGTTTATTGTCTGCTTCTACTGTCATGTATATGTTCTGTGTGTGCTTCATGTTTTTTTCTGCTTTGCTTGTCTGTTGGAGGCTTGTTCTTCCTTTGTAGCCCAGTCTGGTCTAGAACTCAAAATCCTCCTATCTCAGTTTTTCAAATGCCGGAGTTTCCACTGGGCTCCTCCACCTCCGGGTCTCTTGTGTTATTTGTTTGAGCTCTGGGAAGAAGATCTCTTTCTCCCTTCTTCCTTCTCCTCCTTTTGAGACAGTCTCACACTGTACCTCAGATTTGCCAGGAATTCTCTGTGTGGTCCAGGTTAACCTCTAAGAAGAGTGTCAACCTTCTTCCCTCAGCTAAGTGCTGGGTATCCAGTGTGCGTCACTATACTTGGTCTTCTGTGCTGTTGAAGCATTAAGAACATCTCCTCCCGCCGTCCTTCTTTCTTTTGAGATAGTGTTTCACAATGGAAGTGAGGCTGGCCTGAACTCATCAAGTAGTCCAGGTTAGCTTCTCAAGCTAGTAGCAATCCTACCTCCTCTCCTAAGTACTGGATTGTCGCTATTGAGCCATTCCTGACATTTCTCTGGGCTTTAGGATATGAACTCCAGCCACCTTGCTTGCACAGTAAATGCCTTAATGCAGAGCTGTTTCCCACACCCCACTTCCTGCAATTTTGACAAGCCAGTTTAGCCCTCCTTAAGAATTTAAAAGACTGAAGTGGACCAGCAACTAAGGACTGGGAAGATTTGGAGGAATTTTAGATGCATCTGGTCTGCAGAGAACTTACTAGGACTTGTCATGTGAAACAAAGCATTGTAACAGTAGTCGTAATTTGATGGACAGTCCCATCAAATCTGGGGACTCAGTCACACTAAATGTTACCCTCTTTCTTATATCTTATTAAAATGTGAGCTTCCTGAAGGCAGGGTCTGCTTTTCCTTGCCATCGATGGATTTCCAGCTCCAGGAGGCACATAGAGAGTGCCCAAGGGAATCTTCAAAACTGATGAATGACACAGCAGCTCTGTCTGCTAATCCTTTACTTTTGATCTGCTAATACCATCTCAGCAGATGAAACCATATGGTTTTAGGCATGATCTTAAAAGAGAGAATATGATTTTTAGAGTTGGACAGATCTAAACTGGATCACGCACTGGCTATTTATTCACAATGTGAACAAAATCACTTCACTTTGAAGTTACGATTTTTCTATTCTGATTCTGAAACGATTGCAAAAAGCTGCAGCTGACCCATGCTAGCTGTGAGCAGAAAGGTCAAATAGAGTATAAAACAAACAACCCAAGGACAGATTACAATAAAATCGTGACAAGTTGTCATCCCAACACCCCAAAACAAAGGAATAAATAATCTCCACCACCTCATTTGCATCAGTACCTGTGTGGGTAGAAGAAAACACTAGATATGGGCAGACATTGAAATGGAGTACTGCAAAACACTGCAGAGGGGCCAGGGGGTAAAGTTCAGTGGTAGAGAACTTACCTTGTGGACCGAGCCCCTAGATTCATCCCCAGCAACATAAATAGTAGTGATCAAGCACTCCAAAATGATATGCAAATAGCTGCTGAACCTAGGAGTGTTGCCCATCTGGTACCAGATGGAGGTAGAAGATGGACAGTGATTCAGCATTAACTTTGCATATCACTTTTTTTTTACTGACGTATTGTTTTCTTCTGATGCTTAACAGATTACCCCACACTGCATGTTTGGAAACAGCACACATTTATTATTTTACAGTTTGGTACCTTAAGAGTCAACACAATCTCTTTAAGTCAAAGATGTTGGTAGGGTGTGTTCCTTCTTTGGAGGCTCTGGAGAACCCACTCCCTCACTTTTCACATTCTCCATTTAGGGTCTTCTTCCTCTCCAACGCCATATCAAGAGTTTCAGTTTTCCCAATCCTACACCATCAGCCCACTAAGACTTCCTCTTCTGCTGCCAAATCTCCCCTGACTTCTCCCTGGTCTTAAGTCTCCTGAAGTTTGTAATGGTCCTACTTGGACAATCTACGATAATCTTTCCACAATCCCAAATGTGATAAAATTGTAAGAATGCATTTAATATATTTGTGTATGTTTACACACCAGTGTATATAAATACATCCTGCTGAGTCTGTTTTCATTGTTTGTCTGTACCACTCTGCATTGAACAATTAATAAAGAGCCTCATCCTTGGGAGTTCATTCTCCTTATACCAGCACTCAATGGTTGCCTGCAGTTATTTGTCTAGAGGTGGGACCCTGAAAAAATCCCCCCCTCATGTTAATATATCCATTGGTATCACCATTATTCCAGTCTGATTTATGCAGACATTTCTATGAGAAACTGTTTCTCAGTAGATTTCTTTGTATTCTGGTTCTTACAGTCTTTCTTCCCTCTCTTCCATGGCATTCCCTGAGACATAGATGTGGGAGCTGTGATACAGATGTGTTCACTGGGGCTTGGCCTTCACCCATCTGTTGAACTTTGTGTTATTACTAGTCCTTTTCTGTGATGGTCTCCATTTGTTATAAAGAGGCTTCTTGGAGAAGTGGTAGAAGCAGAGAGCTAATAGCTATACTCATCTGTGGCATAAAGATAAAATTTAGGACATAGTAAGGAATTATGCTGGATAGCCGAGTGGAAGTATTAGATTCTCTTCTAAGATCCATGACTTTACTAGTCAAAGAAAGCTACCTGCATTTCTAGTACTAGGTAGCAATTTCTGTCTTGTTGATGGGCCTAAAGTCCTATTAGACAACTGTTGGTTGCACTGGCATGCGAGTGCCAAGTATTGTACCTTTATGTATGTGTTGTCATACTGGTAATTGTCATGATTCATAGATATTGCCATTGTGTGGTGGGCTGTTTAATTGTCTCCTTCCTTTAGCAGCTTCAGTAGTATCTTCTAAAACCATGGAAGCTAAATTGCAGAAAAGGAACTTTCACATCTGATCCAGCTTTAATCATCCAAGTCCTATGTCCTAAGTGTTTGGTGTCTTCAGAAATAGGGACCCACCCTCAACACCTAAGGGGCAACCAAGGGCTATATAGATAATATTGTTTTGTGTGTCACTTGGACTACCCTGTCCAACTGTCACGAAGGAGGTGTCTCCTGATTGCATCATCTCCTAACTGAGGCTAGACAAGCCCTGTTGGGGAATAGATTCCACAGTCAGGCTATACCTTTAGGGAAAGCTCCCTTTCCAGTTGTTGGAGGACCCACATGAAGACTGAGCTGCATGTCTGCTATGCATGTGTTGGGAGCCTCAGTCCAGCCTGTGTATGCTCTTTGGTTGGTGGCTTAGTCTCAGAGCTTTCAGGACTACAGATTAGTACAGGTTAGTACAGGATAGGAACTCCATTCCCTGTGGATTTCCTATCGCTTTCAGGGTCTTCATAGATTGGAACAGAAAAGAAAATATCCCACCACAAAATAATCAAAACACCAAATGTACAGACAAAGAACATTAAAGGCTTCTAGAAAAAGGCCAAGTATCATATAAAGGCAGACCTATCAGAATTGCATCTGACTTCTCAACAGAGACTCTATGTCTGGACAGATGTCTTGCAGACCCTGTCTAAGAGACCATGGATGTCAAATACTGTACCCAGCAAAATTCTCAATCACCTTAGATGGAGAAACCAAGATATTCCATGACAAAACCAAATTTAAACACTACCTTTCTACTAACTGAACCCTACAGAGAATTCTAGATGGAACATTCCAATACAAGGAGGATAACTATACCTAAGGAAACACAAGAAATTAATTATCTATAGCAAAACCAAAAAAAAAAAAAAAGAGAATTACACATACTCAATAACACCTCCAACATCAAAATAACAGGAACTAAAATCACTGATCCCTAATATCTCTCAAAATCAATTAATTCAATTCCTCAATAAAAAGACACAGGCTAACAGATTGAATATGTAAACAGGATCCATCATTCTTCTGGATACAAGAAACACACCTCAGTAACAAAATAAACCCTGTCTCAAAGTAAAGGGCTGGATAAAGGTTTCCAAGCAAAAAGACCCCAGAAACAAGCTGGAGTAGCCATTCCAAATCTAATAAAATAGACTTTCAACTGAAATCAGCAGTAATTGAAAGAGATGGGGAAGGACACTTCATATTCATCAAAGGAAAAAATCTATCAAGATAACATCTCAGTTCTGAATATCTCTCCCCAAAATGCAAGAGCACTCACACTCATAAAAGAAACTTTACTAAGGCTCAAATCACACATTGAACCCCATACAATAATAGTGAAGGTTCTTCAACATCCCACTCTCACTAATGGACAGGTGATAGAAACAGAAACTAAACAGAAAAACAATGAAACTTACAGATGTTATAAACCAAATGGATCTAACATATATCTACAGAACCTTTTACCCCAAACCAAAAGAATACAGCACCCCATGGAACCTTCTCCAAAAGTGGCCATAATTAGTCACAAAGCAAGCCTCAACAGATATAAGAAGATTGAAATAACCCCTTGCAATTTATCAGATCACCATGGATTAAGGCTGGACTTGAATAGCAACAGAAACAACAGAAAGTCCAAAACTCATAGCTATTCAATAATATCCTCATGTCTTAATGACTTGTTTCTCTGGTGGATAGAGGATGATACTACTTAAAAGACAAACTATTGTTCCTTCGTTCTCAGTCTGGGATGATGCTGGTCATCTTCACTATAATTAAAACCATATTGTTATCTTGAGTTTTTAAATAGTCATATCAAAACAAATAAAAAGGAAAGAAATGCAATAAGGTTAAAACTCGTATGTTATGTAATCCAGTATGTTAAAAATATCATTTCAAATAATATTTAAGCACTATAAAATTATTAATGAGGTATTTTGCAAAGATTTTATTTGGCTGAAATCTTTGTATTTTCACATACAACATTTTCCATCAGGATGACCACAGATCAAAAGCTCAGTAACCACATGTGACTGGGGGCTATATCTTTGGACAAAACAGATCTAGCTTACTGTCTGGCATAGCAACACTCTGTAGTTTGTGTAACAAAATATTACGTGAACTAAAGGAGAGCCAGCAAGAGTACTCACTCCCAGAAGGGAAGCGTGCCAGGATGCATACATGCCCATGGCTTAAGCTTCATTAGATCTTGCATGAAAATCAGAAACAAAATCTAACGTCTCCTGAACAAATCTATTTTTAGTTTCTACTTTGGCAATCCTAACCATTCAGATTAGGCACAGTTAGTTTCCTGTAAGGAGGGCGCATTCACCACAGTAAACATTTACAGGAGCCTCTTTCCAGACTCCTGTGAGTAGGAGGCAATTAACTTGGGAGACAAAAAACTACCCCATATTTTCAAACATTTCCAAAAGTTTGCTTTAGCTTTCATGTCTAGTTCCTTTCTAATAATATCCCTAAACTGCAGTTTCAAAACTGACTCTGCTAACCTTGGCATCTCTGATCACTTTGAAGCTTTTCAATAGTCGGAACACAAAGCATTTCTTTTTAGTCTTAGACAGGAAAATAAGCCCACATCCCTCCTACAGGAAGACCCCAACCTCTGAGCATCGGAGAGGAATCTCCCAAACAAAGACAGCTGGTTGGTGTCCAGGGACGTCAGCTTTCTCAAGACTGTCTTAGGATTGTTTTTTCTTTTTGTCTTCGGGTCTCCTTCCCACAAGGCACCACAACCTTTCCTCACAAGCATTGCTCACGCAAAGTTGTCTGAATTAGGCTTATGAACAGAGCAGTGTGATCAGGCGGGACACTAAACTATAATCAGAATCAAACTGCTCTTTCTCCTGTCAGTAGATGGACTATAGAAGGAGAAAAATTATATACCCACATTATCTTGTATTGTTCCTTCACTGTATATATATCCAACACATAGGCAGAGAACGAAGTATGGATTCAATTGCTAAATGGTAGAAGAGAAAGAAAAATGCTCTGAGATTTTAGGTTGCAGGATTTTATATTTCCAAAAATTAAGCAAGTCTATGGTAAACTGGACTCATCCTAGAAGATAAAGACCAATTATGTGTTTCCCAGAGTGAGCCACATTGTCTGTTTGCAGCTGAAGGTGGAGAAGACTACTAAGATGGGACCAGTCCCTGCTAAGTCATTAAGAAAGTGGGTTACTTTCAGTGGTTAGCAGCTTCCTTTGCTTCCCTTTAGCTTCCCTGCAAAGTTCAATTTGTCAGAGCATCCTTTGACTCACTGTACTTACAGAACACAAAAGAATTCCATTTATGTGAGCCATTGAAAAGGGAAAAACACAGGTATGGTAACAATGTCTTCATTCTACTACCATTGGACCAAGGTAGAATGCACTTATGGTCTGAGCATTCTTCCTCTTACAAAGATGTAAGTTATAATAGTTACAATGCTGATGGTTGCTATGGGAGAGTGTATGCTTATCTTTCCTACCCTGGGAGAAGAGTACTGCTGTAGGAGTATAGCTCAGATAGGGTATGCATAACTGTGAGTATGGAACTCAAGCCATCGTCACAGGTACACCTACCATACAGCTCCAGCCTCCCCCTGTCTTACTTCTTAGAGGATGTTAAAGAGGTATAAACATGCCTATGTATATATGTGTATAAGTGCTTTCTTACTTCCTTTCTTCTCTCTCTCTCTCTCTCTCTCTCTCTCTCTCTCTCTCTCTCTCTCTTTCTTTCTTTCTTTCTTCCTAATCTTTAGATAATTTCATCTTAAGCCCAGACAGAACTTTATGAACTGAATTGAAAAAAAAATGCATCAGTGTCTAAATTCTGAATCAATGCATGTCTGCCCTTGATTAATTTCTTTCTTTTCTTTCTCTCTTATCTCATTTGAACAGGTAGGTTTACATACCCAGACTCAGATGCATCACCATTAAGTCCTAACTATTCAGTATGATTAAAAAATGTAACTTAGGCATTCTTGTTTCCATTTGTTCCTGGAGCTGATCCTTTGCCACAGTGCTTCGAGTTGATCCTGTGCTACAGTGCTCTATATACAGTGCTGGGAGAAAGCTGGTCTCCCAGGAGTGTGGACAAATCTATGAGCATAGGTAAGACCACCACTTCTGCTTGGAGGGACCTGCCCGGAGACCTCAGGACACAGGAACCAAGGAGCAGCCTGGGACTGTATCCTTTCAGTTTCTGTCTGGTCCTGGACATGATCCTGTGCCACAGTGCTCAGAGCTGACCCTGTGCCCCAGCTCTCCATACCCAAATTCATCCTGGAGAAAACTGGTCTCCCAGGAGTACTGAGAAATGAGCTTACAGGAGGGACAAGCCACAATAAGAGATAGTAAGACAAGCTAACACCAGAGATAACCAGATGGCAAGAGATAGGACAAGAACATAAGCAACAGAAACAATTTTACTTGGCATCATCAGAATGCAATTCTCACATCACAGGGCGCCCTGGATACCCCCAAACACCAGAAAACAAGATTCTGATTTAAAGTCACATCTCATAATGATGATAGAGGACTTTAAGAAGAACATAAATAACTCTCTTAAAGAAATACAGAATAAGTAAACAGGTAGAAGCCCTTAAAGAGGAAACACAAAAATCCCTTAAAGAATTAAGGAAAACAACTAAACAGTTGAAGGAATTGAATAAAACCATCTAGGTCCTAAAAATGGAAATAGAAACAATAAAGAAATAACAAAGGAAGACAACACTGGAGATAGAAAACCTAGGAAAGAGATCAGGAGTCAGAGATGCAAGCATCACCAACAGAATACAAGATATAGAAGAAAGAATCTCAGGTGCAGAAGATACCATAGAAAGCATTGACAAAACAGTCAAAGAAAATGCAAAATGCAAGAAGATCCTAACCTAAACCATCCAGGAATCCAGGACCCAACTGTGAAGAACAAACCCAAGGATAATAGGTATAGAAGAGAGTGAAGATTCCTAACTTAAAGGGCTAGTAATTATCTTCAACAAAATTATAGAAGAAAACTTCCCTAACCTAAAGAAAGAGATGCCCATAAATATACAAAAAAACCTACATAACTCCAAATAGACTGAACCAGAAAATAAATTCCTCCTCTCTCATAATGGCCAAAATAACGAATGCACAAAATAAGAAAGAACATTAAAAACAGTAAGGGAAAAAGTCAAGTAAAATGTAAAGGCAGAGATATCAGAAATACACCAGACTTCTCACCAGAGACTATGAAAGCTAGAATATCCTGGGCAGATGTCATACAGACACAAAGAGAACACAATGCCAGCCTGGACTACTATACCCAGCAAAATTCTCAATTACCATAGATGGAGAGACCAAGAAATTCCATGACAAAACCAAATTTATACAATATCTTTCCACAAATCCAGCTATACAAAGGATATAAAAACGCAAAGAGAAAAACTATACCTTAGAAAAACCAAGAAAGTAATTTTTCAACAAACCTAAAAGAAGATAGCCACACAAACATAATTCTACCTCTAACACCAAAAATAACAGGAAACAAGAATCACTATTTTTTAATATCCTTTAACATCAGTGGACTAAATTCCCCAATAAAAAGACATTGACTAACAGACTGGATATGTAAACAGGATCCAGCATTTTGCTACCTTCAAGAAACATA
The DNA here is from genome assembly GCF_900095145.1 of Mus pahari. Taxonomy (NCBI): domain Eukaryota; kingdom Metazoa; phylum Chordata; class Mammalia; order Rodentia; family Muridae; genus Mus; species Mus pahari. The sequence continues at coordinate 146,648,537 of NC_034590.1, forward strand.
CCTCAGTGACGAAGACAGACACTATCTCAGAGTAATGGGCTGGAAAACAATTTTCCAAGCAAATGGTCCAAAGAAAAAAGCTGGAGTAGTCATTCTAATATTGAATAAAATTGTCTTTCCACCAAAATTTATCAAAAAGATAAGGAAGGACACTTCATACTCATAAAAGGAAAACATCTATCAAGATATGCTCTCAATTCTGAACATCTATGCTTCAAATGCAAGGGAACCCACATTCATAAAAGAAATGTTACTAAATCTCAAAGCACACATTGTATCTCACACAATAATAGTGGGGGGACTTCAACACTCCACTCCCAGCAATGGACAGATCATGGAAACAAAGCTAAACAAAGACACAGTGAAACTAACAGAAGTTATGAATCAAATGGGTTTAACAAATTTTTATACATTTCATCCTAAAACAATAGAATATACCGTCTTAGCACCTCATAGTACCTTCCCCAAAACTGACCATATAATTGGTAACAAACATGCCTCAACACATAGAAGAAGATTGAATTAATACCATGCATCTTATCAGATAGACTCAGGCTGGTCTTCAGTAACAACAAAAACAATAGAAAGCCCACATACATATGGAAACTGAAAAATGCCCTAGTCAATGATAACTTGGTCAAGGAAGAAATAAAGAAAGAAATCAAAAAATTTTGGGAATTCAATGAAAATGAAGGCACAACATATCCAAACTCATGGGACACAATGAAAGCAGTGCTAAGAGGAAATCTCATAGCTCTGAGGGCCTCCAAAAAGAAATAGGAGAGAACATACACTAGCAGCTTGACAGAACACCTGACAGCTCTAGAACAAAAAGAAGCAAATACACCCAAGATGAGTACATGGCAGGAAATAGTCAAACTCAGGACTCAACCAAGTAGAAACAAAAAGAACTATACAAAGAATCAACCAAAGCAGGAACAGATTCCTTGAGTATATCAACATGCTAGATAAGCCCTTAGCTAGACTAACCACAGGGCACAGAGACAGTATCCAAATTAACAAAATCAGAAATGAAAAGGGAGATATAATAACAGAAACTGAGGAAATAAAAAAAATCAACAGATCCTACTATAAAAGCCTATACTCAACAAAACTGGAAAGCCCGAACAAGATGGACCATTTTCTAGACAGATACCAGGTACTAAAGTTAAATTAGGATCAGATAAACCATCTAAACAGCCCCATAACCCCTAAAGAAATAGAAGTACTCATTAATAGTCTCCCAACCAAAAAAAAAAAAAAGACAACTAGGGCAAAAAAGAAAAAAAAAAAAAAAAAAAAAAAAAAAAAAAAA
>NC_034590.1:146651489-146691502 GCF_900095145.1 Mus pahari
AATGTGTTGGACAAAAAATGGAGAACTTCTATTTAAAATTAAGGATTGCAATTTATTTAACAAATCCCCTATAGTGGATCAAAAATTCACCTTTCCCACCACTTCCAGCACTGCTAACAAATTAACCACGTACTGACTATCTGAAATTAAATTAAAAGATTCAGAAAACAATTCAAAAACTTTTATAAAAAATACTCCAAGTCTTACACCAAAGTATAGGCTCTGACTCAGAAGTATGAGTTTAACTTTCNCTTTAAATAAGACAATTGGGGAAGGGAATCAAGTTTGAAAAACAGTAACACTTATTTTGGCAAGATAGCAACCAAAATCTAAAGTACAAGCTATTATATCCAAATTAAAAGGCATTAAAGAATAAACCATAATATTGGGGAAGGGTACACAAACACAAGATACAGTATGTCTAAACATCTTAAAATTATAATTTAAGGGTAAAAGTTGAAAAATTATGCTGTTTTAGCTAGAGATTAAGTGCACCTTTTTTTCCTGCTTCTACCAAATAGAATTAGAGTTTATGATTTAATCACACCTCAAAGCTTTTCTCTAAATACAAAGCAACCACTAAATGCACACAAAATACTTATTTGTTAATAATTTCCCTGACTTATCCAACCTGCAATGCACATGACTTGAAAGACTACAATTTGGGGGTGAGTGTACACAAACTGAAAAACCACAACTCAAAAGTTTTAAAATTTGCTCTTAACTTTAATTGTCTCACTCCAAGAACCTCAATAGTCCTTAATATTAAGTTCTGAGAACTTAATAGTCTCTAACCGAGAACTTGAATTGTCCCACTTCCCTGGGAGCTTTCCAGCCGGCTACCCTGACTGCTGAGGGTTCTGGACTCCTCATTTCCCTGTACGGGCCACCATTTTCCACTACCATCTCCGACCAGCAGAAAAGAAGCCATGAAACCAATGTCCTTCTCAAAGCAGTTTATTCAGGAACATAACTATGTGCACTAAAAAGATCCCCCGATCTCTCTTGGCCATTCCCTTTTATACCCTCTAGTCCACTCCCCATCACCCTATTCCACGTAGGCACAGTTCATTGGCTCAGGACTACATTCGTCACATCATTTGATCTTTCATCGTGGTGCATCTGTGCAGTGCAGTTTAACGGACGTGGCTATCTTGAGGGATATGAGGAANTCAGTTGTTAGCCGTTAGACTTGGCAGCAGTCCCGGGCGACATCTTGGGGCCGCGGCCAAACCTGCTCCTCACATTACTAGAAGTCATACCAGAGCAACGAGACAACAAAACGAGGGCAAAGGGATACAAATTGGAAAGGAAGAAGTCAAAATATCACTACTTGCAGATGATATGATAGTATACTTAAGTAATCCCAAAAATTGTACCAGAGAACGCCTACACCTGATAAGCAACTTCATTAAAGATGGATATAAAATGTACTCAAACAAATCAGTAGCTTTTCTTTATACAAATGATAAACAGGCTGAGAAAGAAATTAGGGAAAGGACACTCTTCACAATAGTCATAAATAATATAAAATACCTTGGTGTGACTATAGCCAAGCAAGTGAAAGATCTGAATGACAAGAACTTCAAGTCTATGAAGTAAGAAATCAAAGATTTCAGAAGATGGAAATATTTCCCATGCTCATGGATTGGCAGGATTAATGTGGTAAAAATGGCCATCTTGCTGAAAGTAATCTACAGATTAAATGCAATCCCCATCAAAATTCCAACTCAATTCCTCATAGAGCTATAAAGAGCAATTTGTAAATTCATCTGGAATAACAAAAAAAAACAGGATAACAAAAACTATTCTCAAAAATAAAAGAACATCTGGGGGAATCACCATCCCTGACCTCAAGCTGTATTATAATGCAATAGTGATAAAAACTGCATGGTACTGGTACAGTGACAGGCAGGTAGATCAATGGAATATAAATGAAGACCCAGAAATGAACCCACACAGCTATGGTCACTTGATCTTTGACAAAGGAGCTAAAACCATCCAGTGGAAAAAAGGCAGCATTTTCATCAATTTATGCTGGTTCAACTGGAGGTCAGCATGTAGAAGAATGCAAATTGATCCATTCTTATCTCCTTGTACAAAGCTCAAGTCCAACTGGATCAAGGACCTCCATGTAAAACCAGATACACTTAAACTAATAGAAGAGGAAGTGGGAAAGTGCCTCGAGCACTTTGGCACATGGGAAAATTTCCTGAACAGAACGCGAATGACTTATTATCCGAGATCAAGAATCAACAATGGGACCTCATAAAATTGCAAAGCTTCTGTAAGCAAAGGACACTATAAATAGGACATAATGGCAACCAACAGATTGGGAAAGATCCTCACCAACAGTACATCTGATAGAGGGCTAATATCCAGTATATACAAAGAACTCGAGAAGTTAGAGCCCAGAGAATCAAATAACCCTATTAAAAATGGGGTACAGAGCAAAAGAAAGAATTCTCAACTGAGGAATACCAAATTACTGAGAAGCACCTAAAAAAATGTTCAACATCCATAGGCATCAGGGAAATGCAAATCAAAAAAACTCTGAGATTCCACCTTACACCAGCAAGAATAGCTAAGATCAAAATTCAGGTGACAGCAGATGCTGGAGAGGATGTAGAGAAAGAACACTCCTCCATTGCTGGTGGGATTGCAAGCTTGTACAACCACTCTTGAAATCAGTCTGCTGCTCACTCAGATAATTAGACGTTTTATTACCTGAGGACCCAGCTATATCACTCCTGAGCAAATACCCAAAAGATGCTCCAACATATAACAAAGTTACATGCACCACTGTGTTCATAGCAGCCTTATTTATAATAGCCAGAACCTGGAAAGAACCCAGATGCCCTTCAGCAGAGAAACAGGTACAGAAAATGTGGTATATTTACACAATGGTGTGCTACTCAGCTATTACAAACAATAACCATGACATTCTTAGGCAAATGGATGAAACTAGAAAATACCATCCTGAGTGAGGTAACCCAATCACAAAAGAACACACAAGGTATGCACTCAATGATAAGTGGATATTATCCCAAATGTTCGGAATACCCATGGTACAATTCACAGACCACCTGAAGTTCCAGAGGCATGAAGACCAAATCATGGATGCTTTGGTCCTTCTTAGAAGAGGGAACTAAAGACCCATGGGAGGAGATATGGAGACAAAGTGTGGAACAGAGACTGAAGGAAAGGCCATCCAGATACTGCCCCACCTGGGGATCCATCTCATACATAGTTAACAAACTCAGACGTTGTGGATGCTAAGAAGTGCTTGCTGCTAGGAGCCTGATATAGCTGTTTCCTGAGAGGCTCTGCCAGGGCCTGACAAACACAGAGGTGGATGCTTGTAGTCAACCATTGGAAGGAGCATGGGGTCCCCAATGGAGGAGTTAGAGAAAGGACTAAAGGAGATGAAGGGGTTTGCAGCTCCATAGGAGGAACAACAATATCAACCAACCAGACCCCTCTGCCCCCAGAGCTCCCAGTGACTAAATCACCAACCAAAGAGTACACATGGAGGGAACCATGGCTCCTGCCACATATGTAGCAGAGAGTGGCCTTTTGGAACACCAATGGGAGGAGAGGCCCTTGGTTCTGTGAAGGCTCGATGCCCCAGTGTAGGGGAATGCCTGGGAAGTGGCAGTGGGTGAGTGGATGGAGGGGACACCCTCATAGAAACAATGGGAGGGTCAGTTGGATAAGGGGTGTTCAGAAAGGAAACCAAGAAAGAGGATAACATTTGAAATGTAAACAAAGAAGATATTCAATAAAAAATTTCAAAAAATGTAACTCAGATACATATGCATATAATTTTTATTATAAATTCAAAAAATTTACCCTATCATATATAACACTCATACACACACACACACACACACACACACACACACACACACATACACACACACACAAATAATCCATATATGTATACATATAAATTAATGAATGAGAATGAAGCACTATTGTCTATACTGTTAAGGCCACGTGATAGCCAATTTAGAGTAAAGCCAAGCTTAGGAGTTGAGAGTGGGTAATATACAGTATCTTTTCCAAGATTATCCTAAGTAGAACCCTGAACTGTGTGGATATTCTGAATTACAGGCCAGTTTCTGAGCCTTAGTTTTCTATGTAGCCACAGAAAATAATAGGTAATAAATAGATTTTAATTAAGCCCAAAGAAGAGAAAGGCTGATGTTGAAAAGGAGGAGGTTAGGAAAATTTCCCTAGAATTAATGAAGATGAATAGAGTCACTTAAGTTAAAACCAGGGAATAGACCCACAGAGTCTATCTTTCCCTCCTCCTGATTGGTTCGTACATGTCCCATTGGCATAGAGATATACTCATAGGCAGTGACATGCTCAGAACTGAATGAGAAAGATTACTGGTAAACTTTCCCTTTAGAGGAAAGCAGGCATGTTTGCCCAAATTTGATTTATTATAACCACAAAATGGACTGGAACCCTGCCTACTACTTGGAAATATTCAAACTTTTGGAGGAAATTATAAGTTTGTATTAGTGATCTGAGGCTGGCATTTTAAATGCTTTAATAAAGTATTTATGATGTCTATAGCACTGAGATATTATAAGCTTATTTGGTGTTGTGCTTAGCTGTAGTGTTCACACAACAACCATTGCCAGATCATATATCAGTGTATGGTTCAGAATACCAGAACAGCTCTCTCTGGTCATGTGCTAAGTGAGTATAAATGAGGAAATTTGCCAACATGGCAGACAGGGACAGGGAAATACTGGCCATCTTTCTGGGTCACTTGTGGTACTTCTTGTTCTGGTGGAGACTGGCACTAGCAGGTTATCAGCAAACAATCTTGTATTCATCTTCTTTTCATGGTTGCACTTATTTATTTTAAATTAAGCTTCAGCTGAAAACATTTCATCACTTGTAATTCTGACTGTATAAAATGCTACCACTCATCCACAAGTATTTTTATTTACTTTCTATTTATCAACCAGCTTTCACCAATATTTCCCCAATATAAGCATGTTCTCTTATGTTATATGTATGTATGCATGTATGTATATGTATGAATGTATATAGTAGGTATGAAAATACAAACATACATATATGTTATTTTTTTCTTTATATATTAAAAAATTTACCTTGTCTGTCACTTAACTATATATATATATATATATATATATATGTATAGGTATACATATATATGTATTTGTATCTACACACATACACACATAAATACAGATATACATGCATATAATGCAAATATTTTTGCATACAAATAAATAAGTGAGAATGCAGCTATTTTAAAACTGACAGATTTTCTTCTGAATTGGATGTTTTCTTCATGTTGATTCTGACTTGCATCATGGCTCACTTATAACACTGAAGTAGAAGTGTTGCTGTCTGACAGTGGAGGCTGTATTACAAAGGGGCACACAGCTCTGGCTGGTTTTCTTGGATTCATTGTTCAATGGATGCCTCCGTGGACATTGGCATTCTCAGAAGTTAATTAACTTGGAACCATGAAAAAGAGTTAAAATAGCAGATGAAAATTTGTCAAAGCATGAAACCTTAGCCTTTGGCCTCCTCTCTACAAAATACTTAGTACTGCAAAGGGAGAAATCATAACTATCAAAGAGGATACTGACACATAAGGGCTTAACTGCACAACCAAAGTTAGTATTAACAGGAAAATACTCTACATCCTGACACATCACTTATGCAGGATTCTTTCCCCAAAGTGCTTAACCTGATTAAATGAATATAATCATGATGCAAGCTACTAAAGCACCCCCTATAATACTGATATGGTCACAATTCTAAGAGACAAAAACCAAACAAAGCAAAAAACCAAAACAACAAAAACAAAGACAAAGGCAGGAATTCTTTAGGTTTAAAACAACACTAGTAACTGATATAGATTATAAATAATTTTGCATATAAATTTGCTCATTGAACCTTGGCTTCATAAGAGAATCTGCTTACCTTTCTACATCTTGCTCCTAAATGTTCAAGAAAGTAATGTGTATAAATTACATATATATATATATGTAATGTAGAAGGGCTTACTGGTTAATAACCAGGAGGCTTATACAAAATGCATATGGAAGTTCTTTGTTTAATTTGACTTTCTTTATGTGTGTGTTTCCAAAGAAGAAAACATAGAGAGAATCAATGGTAAGTAAAAATTCCATTGAAGTTTGCTTATGAACATAAATAGCAATTAGCAACAAAAATTATAATTTTGATGGGAAAACATGGTAAGGCTAAACTATTCGACAGTATTTCATGGTTTCATAACAGGAAGGATTTTATATCCGTTGATAAATTTGTCATAAACTATATATAAGGAAATATAATGTAAGAAGTTATCATGGAAGGATAGGGAAGGGAAAAATATTGCAATAATATTATAATCACGAAAGTTAGTACAGCTAAAAAGTAGAAAATTTGAGAAATTGGAACACCAAGCAAACTTTCAGTACATATGTTTTGAATAATATAATTAGTGTGTATTATTTAATAGGTGCAGCATAGAGAACCTTGCTTCCAACAAATAGAAAACTCACATTGCTTCTAGTGATCATGAAACTCATTTTTAAAAATTGACAACATTCTAAGCAATAAAAACAACCTCAAAAATTCTAAGGAATATTTCAGCAGCCACATATTAAAATCTACAATGCAGTAAGTCAGAAATACATTTTAAAAATAACTTTCTTTTCCCCTTCATGAAATTGGAAAGGGAGGGGTGTAATTCTAAATACTTGATGTGTTAAAGAAAAGCTTAATAAGATTTATGAAATATTTAACATTGACTTGAAATAAGAACTCAGCTCAAATAGAAACACAGCTAAAAGAGTGTTTGAGGAAGAACTACAGATTTCAAATATATGTCTTTGGAAACAAGAAATATTGAAAATTAATGAAATGAACTGCGTCTCAGAAAGACTGAAAATAATAATACAATACCCTCATAAAGCATTGCAGAAAAGTGTGAGACAAATTTAAAAGTTTGGGGAGGATTAGGATCAACTTTAGTTGTGAAAATGGGACTCATCAATGTCTAGCCACACTGATGGGTGAGGAGAGTGAGCATTCCAACACATGTGAATTCATTTCAACAATGAATGTTTTTACTACTGAATTAGATACTGGCTTTGTGGCAAGGATGTTAAAGCTTGATCTTTAGCATATCTTTAGCTTGAATTGTGAACTTAGGTGCTATATCTAGAGCAGAAGGTTCCAGAGGCTCACCTCTTATCTACTGCTAGCTGGTTTTTTTTTTGGTTTTTTTTTGTTTTTTTTTAACTGCTGCACTTTTGCTAACAGAATTCTACTGATCATTGGCAAATACTTTCCATGTGTGTCTTGATTTTGGACTGTGGTATAATGACAATTTTTTATCCTTTTTGTTGTTCAGATAATTTAATAATAATTAAACATTAAAAATTAATAATTTAACATTCTTCCCCCCCCCCAAATGACTACGCATACTTCCATGACCAACTCTCACATGAACCACGTGGTTGAAACATTGGCCCTGTGCATTTTATTATGTGTGTCTACGACTTGGCATTTCGACTCCCAATACTTTGTATATAGTACATATTTGGAATTATGTCATAATTCAAATTAAGTAGCCCCCATTTCTTAAAGCTGAGAGCATCACTTAATAAAAAGCATTCGGTTTCCAAAAGTAAAGCTTTGCTTCAGGATTGGATTTCACTCTAATTTCAGTGACTGAGGGAATACACCAAACCAAATATGTTCAATTCAGCTATAACACTTTATAGACAACTGCTCTAGTATACAAGGAATTTCTAAATCCACAAATTCTCTATATATTTATTTACCAAGGTTATGTTCATCCATGTATTGTCTAGCGCCACTGTCTAACACACTCCAAGACTAGTGTTTTCCTCTGTGTCTTCTGATACAATCTGATAAGAAACCAGAAGCAAACACAGTTCTGTCGCTTTATTTTATTTTTTTTGTTAGGAGAAAGGCAGTTATTATTTGACTTGGGAAAAATCAAGGCAGCATTTCAAATTTGGAAAATGTCCCAAACTAAAAATATAACATTTTACAGTGTGACAAGCAGGGCCAGTGTGGCAGCATGTGTGTACAGGAAGAAGAAATGAGTTTCTTTGCAGTTAGATTTTTCCATTTTATGTAGTCAAGTAAATCTCACTCATGTGTAGAGGTAATGGTAAGGACATTGAACCAATAGCAAAGCTCTGTCCTTTGAAATATTAAGGGATGCATGGATTCATAGCTAAAGCTCTGACTTTGGATTTAGACACACCTGGATCTAAATGAATCGCTGATTTATAAAGTTATGGCTTTGCTTTTCAAGTCTCTAAAATGGGAGCGATCATGGTGCTTGTGTGATGAGTTGTTTGCCAAGCAAGACAAATGGAGCTATATGTCGGATTCAGGATTCACAGCAGAACTGCCCTTAACTTCAAAGACACAGCTGGCACAGAAAAATAAAAATTCAATCAATCCAGGCATGGCATGACATATGTATACTAGTAGCCCTCAAGGAGCAGGAGGCTGGCACAAGGTTGAGTTCATCCTGGGCTGTGTAGTGAGATCATGTCTCAAACAAAATGAAGCTTTGAAAAAAAAACCCAAACGAGATAAAATGTAGAACTGTTTCACAGTTCCTTTGTGGTATCCTGGCAATAAAAATAAGATGGGGAGTCCTGGAAATAGAGGTTCTTGTTCTATTAAATAACGCCATTGCTGTAGAAACCAAGTGAAGAGGATGAGACTCTCGTCAGCATAACAGAGTTTGCAGGCTACTATGGCCTGAGAGCCACTGTTGTGAAGAGCACTGTAGAAGCAAGTCCATTCCTCACTCTTCTTACAATCCAGTGTGGCTCACAAACCCTGACAATTACATGTAGGACACAACTAAACTTGTGTGCAAACAGCTTCCTATCACACCCTTCTGAATGATCCTGTTTTCTGAATTCTGTGGTTGTGTTTCTCTCTGTCTGTCAGTTTGTTTTCCTTTCTTCTTAGGATGTTAAAACCTCCAACCTTCCTCTCTGTTCTGTTTATAATTTACTCTCCCCCCCCCCACATTATAACAGTAATATTTAATGTAAACCTCCTTTGAGTTTGTCCAGCACTAGCTGGCACTTTGTTTGTGACAGCTCCATGAATCACTGTAGATTGTAACAATTGCAATGATCCTGTTGCTTTTAACTTGGAAGTAAGCCACTGAGAAAAGGATGTCTAATTTACCATATTTCTCCCATAATAGTACTTGCAACACAGCAGACACTAAATTCATAGTTACTGATAGGAAAGTTACATCACAAATGTATTTCTGAGTGGAGGACACATGTGACCATCAAGATGTTCTTTTTTTTTTTTTTGATTGTACAATGATAATAGCCACATTAAAATTTCATTTTGCTGCCCCTAGAGACATTGCAGGAATGGCTGCTCTGTCACACATGCATCAATACATGGCAGAGAGGAGAGATGCGATGTCTAAGCTTAGTGTTATAACCTGTGAACATCTAAATGATTGGATGCCTAACATCCCCCCCCCCAAAGTGAGCATGCAATGACCACAGGTCCTGCACTGTGCAGGCCTGGATGGGCTCTCAGGGTGGGGAGCAAGCTGGAGATGATATAAACCCCTTCTGGGACTATGCAGCCCATTGGAAGAGAAAAGGAGACTAGAATTACCACTCCCAGGACCTTGGGCCCCAGGCAGGAGTAAGTATGCTATAGATAACCCCTGCATGGGCCCACATGGGCAAGCCCTGATGAAGAATGAGCAGCAGATGACCACTAGTCTGTTTCTATGGGGCCTCGTCAGGGAGCTAGCCTGAGATGATCACTAGTCTTGTGCTGTGTAATCCTGGAGGGGCAGACCATGCCTGAGATGGCCCCTGCCCAGTGCCATAACGCACAAGCAGGGCATAGTACTGCTGAGACCACTCCAGAGATGACCCCAGACACTCAGAGACCCTAAGGTGCCACTAAGAGGAGCAAGTAAGTGTTGGAGAAATGGAAGAGAAAGAGAAACAGAAGGTTGTGGGCACAATGAAGAGGGAGGACTGGAGACTTAAGGGTAGCTAGGAACAGTCTGATGTGAGTGTCTGATGATGCTATATAGGACCATGGTGGGGTCCTGACTTATGTTACCACCAGGGGCCACATCTGGGTCCTTGTCCCTGCAGTATCCGGGGTCTGTAAGTACTAAGTGTGGGCAGACATCCATGGCCTGGGCTGCCTGGGGGCATGTTGAAGTCTATAGGCTGCGTAGAACTGCTGTCACCTCTTGCCTGGGTCTGAGAACTGGTCCTGAGGGTGTGAGGAGACCTGATCCCACCCCTTGGCAGCTCAGGAGAGCAGGTCAGAATATCATCCAGGAAGCAAAGTAGAGCTGGCCCTGTTTGCAGGAGTTGTGGGTGCGTTGGCTCCAAGGATATGAGAATAGGAGAGCTGGCCCTGCTACTCATATCCTGTGCAGTGGCATGGGAAAGGGAAAGATACCCTTTCTCCACTCTTTCCCCTGGATCTAGATATGGGGATTGCAGGTGAGCTGGTCCCAAGGGCTTGAGTGCCAGAGAGCGGACCCTGACTCTTTCCTGTTGCACAGTCACACAGACAAGGGAAGGATGCCCTCCTCTCTCTTGAAGAACCTTGCTATTAAGGTAGTAGTCCCCCCATGACCAAAGGCTTTCTCAGCTCAACACAAAATGGGGGATTCCCTTTCTTAGCAGGGCTTTCAGTTGTCTGGAGAATTTTCCTGAACACATGTAGCCTTGTCTGAAAGGTGACTTCGTGTAGAACTTTGTGCAAGGTTGCATAACAGCACACACATTGCCTCTCTGGCTTCCTGTCCGTGTGATAAGATAACTAGGTGCTGTACTATAACCAATCAGCCTTAATACCCTGACCAATTAACACTTTCCACCCATACCCCTAAAAAAGCCCTTATGTATACTATCCCTGAAACAATAATGTAGTTTTATCTTACTGTAGCAGTCTCTGGAGTTCATTCTGCCTTTAATCACAACTACCTGAATCTTGCTCTCCAACTCTGCTCCCTTTCTCCCCTCAGGCTGGTGGCCTCCCATTCCCTATCACTTGCCACCCACCTTAGGTAGGAGAGCTGGCCCCACCGTGGCCATGAGAGAATGAGAGATGGTCCTGCCCCTCACCTGCTATAGCACTTTGGAGAGCAGGCTCTGCATCTTCCCTGGGTAGCAGGGTAGAACCAGCCCTGTTTGTAGGGGTGGTTGATGAGTAGTCCTGGTTGTGTGGGTGCAGGAGAGCTGGCAAACTGAACAGCTCAGGTAACTCTCAGGCCCAGAACTGAGACTTTGAATTGGCCCACCTCAACCTCTACCCCAGTGATGAACTGCTGGAGTGCATGGAGGGGCCAGTTCTGCAGATCTAAAGCTACAGGATCTTCAAGCAACAGGGTATCCGAGAGGAGTCCCAGAGAGGTTCCAATATTGATAGTGTAACAGAGGCCATGGCCTCTTAACAGGCTATTGCAACATTTATAAGCATTAAAGTGTGATCAAATGGTAGGACACACTTTGTCACATTACAACTTCCACAACAAAGCTTCCCAATTTTGTAAGTCCTATGTATGTTACCTATGTAACTCTGAGGCTACAACATACCATAGGGACCACAGGAGCCGCTCTAGGCTCTGGAGGACAGATGCTGCCTATAAATTCATGTTCAGTAATAAAGGAGGCAGACTGGGAAGTCAGAATCATTAGCTGGCTGAAGCAATGCACTAATGCAGAATAAAACATTCTACAGCCTGCCATTTATTACCCCCATGGCTGGCATAAAACTTTTGTTGAGTTATTGGCTGTAGCATGGATGCAGAAGTAACAATGTAACTTAATGTATATTATATACAAATGCAGGCATATGGGCCCTGAATCTGCAGACAGGTGCTTCCATTTCACCTCATTCCTTTCACTTAAGTTAGTGTTAGGAAAAGGACATAAGATATAGTAAATCATTTGAATCTCTTCAGTTACCTCAGAATGGTGCCATCTCTTTGGCTTAAAATCACTTTGATTACTCTCAGTGCATCTTGGGGGGGGGTTGAAACCCCAAAACACTTAGCCAAATGTTTTCCATTCTCTTGAGATTCATCTTTGTAAAAGTAGGTGTCGTAAAAACTTGACTTTGAATAACATAATGATACATCAGGATTTTAATATTTAATCTTAATAGTTCCTATAAACAAGGAAAGAATGTTGGACTGTGAACAATAATGGCCATTTGAATTTTCTTTCCATTTTACCTGAATTTATATCATCAGTCTGGAAAAATTTGGAACATTATCTGGGAACATAAAAGATTTCTTTTTGCAGCTAAAGTGCAAATCCAACTTACAGCGACTCCCATCTTGGCAGTTATAGGGATATCAGAAGAAAACCATTGAACCCCCCCTCCCTAGAGTCAGCCTAAAATCATAGAACCATTGTAAAAGATTTGATCTACTTAATATAGTTGTGCCATATGTAGTATAAGGCCATAGCAAAATACCCACTTACAAAACAAGAAGGAATTGTGTTCTAATTCTCCACTGTTTATGTGCTTTCTGATTGAGTATTACAGAATCTCTCAAAGCCTCAGTTTAACCAATCTGTAGCATATAAATAACATACTTACCCAATAGAGTTATGAAACTTTTAAAAGTGCTAGTGGAAAGAGTGCCTCACATAAAATCTGACACTCATTAAGATACCAACAAACGATAGTGGCTAACTGCTAATCGCATCTTTGTCACCTTCACCTCTACCTTCACCTAAGGGAATATACAGCAAATGTGCACAGCCATCAAGAGGGAGAACACACTTTCAGATGTCAAAGTCTAATCTCTACAAGATAAACTATTCAGCTCAGGATTGTTTGTTTGCTTGTAGGAAACACAAATTCAATTCAATTCCCTTGAAGGGAAACCAGGATGCTTCTTAAAGGAGAAGGAGTAGCTTACAAGAAGCATGGTAGAGAGCATTTATACCAGGGAATCAAACAGAGGGATTGACGATCACCAGGTCCATCTGCCTGTCTCTCATCTCTGCTTGATGGTTTCATTTTCTCCTGATATCAGGTGACCTTTGCTTTGCAACGTATATCACAGCTCCTGACATTTACCAAGGCTTGAGTCTAACAAGTTAAAAACAAATGAGGAAACAGTATTTCTCTCTCAGCTTCTCCTTACTTTCTGTGTAGGACTTGACCCTAGTCAGACACTTTCTTGGGCCAATAACCATGAACACAGATTCTAGGATTATCCTATCTTTGCCTCTGTGCCCATTTGTGTGTCCTGAAGCAGGCATGTCTCATGGGCATGGGATAGAGGAAGGTTAAGAGTGTGATTTCTACAGCTCATGTATGACCATTTGGGCAAGCAGAGAGGCAACTCTTTAAACACTGCAGAAAAGACCATTTACCCAAAGACAGCTAGCCACTGTTTGAAATTAGCTGGTAATAGCCCACATGGTGAGATATTCTTGGCTTATTGGAAAGCTTATCTTCATTTATTTACTGGTAAAATGAAATTAGACAAAAGGGCTCGAATACCATTTTACTAAATGGCCACCATCATTTGGGAGGGAGTAACCTGGTTAGAAGCTTTGCTTGCAGAAGGGGGTGGAATAAAATACAAGGAGAGGGATAGAGATTGCACTCGGACTGGATTCTCCCCTGAAGACAAACTATGTGACCATGAGGGGTGTTGAGTACTGTAGCAATCCTAAGAATGGCTAAGTGGAAGCTGCAAAATCTTTAGTAAGTATCCTTAATTGCATCATCCTCCCTTCTAGCCTACCACCCACCAGAGGAAGTGGAAAAGAAAGGTGAATAGGAAACAACAGTTGTGGTCCTGTTTAGAAACAGTTCTATGGGGCTATTCCAGTCTCTGTTGTCAGCAGTTCAGTCTACTCAGCAATCACCACTCAGGAATCAGCAACAACAGTTTGATCCAGAAGAAACTGCAATTGGTCCAAGTCAGCAGAAGCAGCAAGAAGCTGCCAGAATATCACGATAAGTTCTTCGGCAAGTTACTCTCTACCAAATCAAGAGAAGCAAAGATCGGTAACATCATGCAAGGTGAACCAATGCTAAAGCTTCCTCAGTGAAGACTAGAAAGGTGGAACAAGGCGAACCAAAGCCAGTCTCCTCTCACTGTGAGGTCACATTCATATTTCTTTTGAAACAGCACACATCCTCCCATGTGTCTGCTTCAGCAAAACATTTTTTTCACATATCTGCTTCAACATTCTTTTACATGTCTGCTTTAGCAAAACATCCCTTCACTTGTCTACCACAGCAAAATGTGACATTACTGAGTTTCCCAAGAAATCAGAAATTACCACCTCACTTTGTAGTTTGCTTAAGGCGGGCTTCCATTATTTTCATTAAATAGAAAGTTCGAGAAGCTCTGGGGAGTCTTTTTGCCTGGAGTGCAGTTATATAGTCTAAAGGAGACAACACCACAGTCTTGAGTTATTTAGCTAATTTATAAAGGCAAGAAGGAACCTGGTTCTCAGGACTTTTCAGGACTTTTCTCACTGGTTCTGTTATGTTTATGTTCATTAGTTTCCTAGGAATTCTAGAAAAAAAAAGTAACCCTTTGTCTCTACTGTTTTAATCCTTTATGTATTCTTTCACTTTTCTATTTTTCAATTCTTTTAAGCCTAGGGTAGTCTTAAACTCAGGATACCCCTGCCCTAGCCTTCTGAGCACCAAGATTATAGACAGGTGCCACAACACTTAGATTTTTAAATGTATTCTTTGTAATAAAAGTATTTCAAAATACCTATGGTCCTGAAGAGATGGGTCAGTCAGGAAGTGTCTGCTATGCAAGTATGAAGACCTAAGTTCATATCCCCAGAACTCATGTATCAGATCTGAGTATGACAACATGTGCTGGTAAGTTCAGTATTGGAGAGGCAGAGATGAGAGGCTCCCTCGAGAACAATGGTCAGGCAGTCTAGTCAATCAGTGACCTCTGGCTTTAGTGGTACATTCTGCCTCAAAAATTATGCTGGAGAGTGATTGTGTAAGCCACCTGAAACATCTGGCTTTCACACATAGGCACACATACACACACACTTACAAAATTTCACAGTCACATATAGTAAAACCACCACAAATTTATAAGTTATTTAGTTTGTTGTATTTTTTATTTAATGCTAAAACTCATTTTAATCTGTCTGAAGTTATTTTTATAGAATATTCAGTCCTATTTATACATAAAACATAATTTATTGGTCATATTACTTTGTATTTGTATATAACATAGCTGTATGCTCTATACATACTCAATGAAGTTTTTGCTATATTAATTACTTTTTCTTATTTTTCTATGATAAATACTTAATACACATATTTTTCTTATAGTTATTTTTGCTAAATGAATACCTCTAATCCATAAGACCTTGAGTTATCCATATGATATTTAAGTATCATCTCTTGGTTTCCTAACATGACCCATACTAAGGTGAGTTATTTCTTCCTTCTTCTTTTCTGCTCACTGATATTTTACTGGACCTTTATATTTGTTATCTTCAATGAATGTCTTTACTTGATTTCTCATTTTCAAATGGTATTATTTCATTAGTTCCCCAGAAACTGCTACCTTACTTTATTTTGTATTTATTGATTTTCTACTCTTCATTGATAGTCAGTTTGATTCTATGCTATAACAACTTATGATATTTATTCAAAGTTTTGTCATCCATATATATAGGTTTTATATATTATATAAATATTCTATATATTTTATAAGGTTTAATTTTATATATATATATATATATATATATATATATATATATATATATGTGTGTGTGTGTGTGTGTGTGTGTGTATGTGTATGTATATGTATGTATTAATGTTTTTCTTAACCCAAATACATTTGAGATAGGGACTTGCTATATAGACCAGGCTGGTTTCAAACTCACAGAGATCCATTTGCCTCTGTATCCTGAATGCTGGGATTAAATGCTTGTGCCACTGGGCCCAGAAAGACAAATAGTTTTAAATATCTTGAGAGATTAGCCCAAGTGGAACATTGATTCTATTCTATGGCCATAAACATTTTCAATCACAGAAAATTGGAATTCAAAGAATGTTCATCACTGTAAATATTTAGTCTCAAATCCTTCAGCAAGGGCTTCTTCTTAGAAAAGTGCTCTGTGCTTTGGGGTAAAAGTACATTTGGATTTTTTTTTTTTTAACTTTACACACTTATCTTATTGGTTACCTTGATTGCTCCTTTTCATTTTCTGCCCTTTTTGCCACTGAGATGCTGATTTTGTACATTTTATTCTAGATGTGATATAATAGATACCCTGTAGTCATATGCCAGGGTTCATACAGTTCCTTATGAGTTGATGGTATTTATGATATCATCCATGTTTTTTGTTAGCTTTTTTTGTTACGCTTTTTTGTCTGTTTGGGTTTTGGAAAAAGTTTTGGTGACATAATAAAAATGAACTAAATACATGAAAACATTACCAGCCACTACAATCTGGATTTTAAAAGGGCATTCAACATTGTTACTCAAAGCTCCACATACTGGACCTGTCAACCTCCTTGTGGAGTATGAGTGGCATATTAATGCCCACTCTTCCCCAAGGATCTGTAGGCATTTAATGGTTATTAGAAGAGGAAAAATACCAATGTTAGTGGTGTATCCATTGGTAAAGTACTTATTGTATTGTAGGTAATCCTCATCTATGCTCTGTAAGCAATCCTAATGGAACCCACTGGGTCACAAAATCTTGAAAGTAGAAAGATTCTTGAAGAGAGGAATGGAGTCAGTGGGAGAAGGAATGGAACAAAAGAAGGTGTTGTGGTAAATATGATTAAAGTATACTATATGCAGGTATGAAAATACAATAAAGAAACCTGTTATGTATATAAGCATAGTTTTAAAAGCATCGTGCCTACACATTTCACTTAAGTGAAGAAGTAAAGTTTTTTCAAATCACATCAAATTATCTTTTCATAGTAGAAATATACATTTCTCACAAAGGCATATGAGCTTCAGATCTATCCTCTTCACATTTACCTACCTACCTACCTACCTACCTACCTACCTACCTACCTACCTACCTACCTTATCAATCTGTCAATCACCTGTCTTCCATCTATCTTCAATACTTTAGGGATTATTTCTTAGAGGTCATGTATACAAATGTGTTGCCATGTTTAGCATCATGATTAGTAATCAGAATTTCCATATACTGAGTCTGTAATTATATTGTTCATTTTCCATTTCATTACTCTCAGTAAAAACCCAGTTTCTATGCCGTACTCCTACACATCCTGTACTATTCACGCTTGACACTTATCACAAAATATAATTATAACTAATTTGTGTGCAGAATTAGTTTCCTAGGGCTTCAGGAACAAATGACTTGGAAACTTAAATTTATTCTTTCAGAATCCTGGAGTTTAGAAGACTGAAACCAGTGTGTGTTGGGGCCACACTCCTTCTGGAGTCTTTGTGGAAGAACCTGTTCTTTGTTTGGTTTCTGATGGCTCTAATATTTATTCTGTGGCTTTTGGCTCTCATATGGTGCCATCTTGGGTGTGTGTGGTGTTTTTTTGCCTGTGTATGGATGCATGTATGGGTGTGTACATGTATGTGGAGGCCAGAGGTTGACACTGAGAGTCTAGCTGGAATAGTCTTCACAGTATTTGTGACCACAGGATCTTTCAGTTATACCCAGACAACCTGACTAGTCTAGGTAGCCAGCCTGGTCCAGGGTTCTATTGTCCCATCAGACTTTCATTTGAATTGTGTGTTATTATGTCTCAAACTCTTGTCTTCATGTTTTGATGTCAGGAACTTTACCTGCCAAGTCATCTTTCCTGCCCCATTCAGTTTCATTTTGACAATATCTTCTCCTTGTGGGTTAACTTAATTCCCAGTTGGCCTCTCTTATTACTATGTAAGTGATTACACGCTAGACCAATCCCAATTACTCAGAATAAGTGCTTCCCCTCAAGATCCTTAACATGATCTACTTCTCTTGCTACAAAATGTAGTATTTTACAATTTATGAGAGTTAAGAAGCAGACATATTTTGGAGGTAACCATTTGACCCACTACATACGCTATTTCTTCCTACCACATACCTAACTCCTTTGCTACTTTCTAAAACCCATAAGGTCACGAGTCTGTCCTTTTATCTTTTTTAAGAAAAGATTTTTTTATTTGTTTATTTTTTTAATGTACATTGTTGTTTTGCCTGCATGTGTGAGCGAGTCTGATCTCATGGAAAAGGAGTTACAGATAGTTGTGAGCTGCTATGTGGGTGCTGGAAATTGAACTCAGTCCTCTGAAAGAGCATTCAGTGCTCTTAACTGCTGAGCCATCATGCCAGCATCTGTTCTTTTCTCTCTTAATATATCTATTTTTACAGTCCAGTACCAATTTCATAGTAAAATTGGCCCTTTCTACCTGTGGATAATGTATTCTTAGATTTGACTAATTATGCATTGAAAATAGATGGAAAAAAATCTACTGTGAGCTGAATATATACATTTTAATGTTATAATAACTGTTGATACAAGACTTGTATCATAATCTAGAGATAGTTTAAAGTATGTATATATATACACACATACATATATACATTATGTATTACATATATATATATATATATAAACATATACAAATACATAATCTATATACATACACATATATATTATGGAAATAGCAACACATTTCATCTAGGGGATGAAATTCATTCCAGAGACTTTGGAATCTGCCTGAATTTTTGAACCAATCCTTTGTGGATTCTAAGAAACAATACTTAATATTCATAAATTGAGTACATAAATGATACTAAAAGTCATGGGTAATTGAGTCTTCAGGTTTAAGATTAGTTGGAGGCCTTGCACTGAAATTATATGTGTTACCTCTAATTGAATAAGACAATGGAAATTCTTTAAACATTAATTTTATACAATAAAATTTTCATCATATTTCACCCCAACTCAGACAAAATTCTAGCACTGAGAAGAGAAAGTGGACGCAAAGTCCCAACTCTAAGCAAGAAGTTATTTGCAATTGATATCTGCTTTGAAAGGGAAAGCCATTTTTTTTTTCCAGTAGTATGTCAATGGGTCTATCAACCACAGTCCACGCAGGCCCTATGCCCAGGAGTAGCTTATGAACACAAAATGGGCTCCATTTGTTGTTGTTGAGCTTTTTCTTTCACATTCTTAATGTTGGAAAAGACAAATTCTAAAACTCCAGACTAGCATTTACATAAAGAGATACTGTGAAGAGTGGGGCAACACTCTCTGAATCGCTTCAAATGTTGTCCGCATTCCTCCAGTTTACCAGAGTTGAGCATGGCCATATATCCACTGCCTATGTGACCTATGGTAATTATGCGAGTTCCTGTTGTCATTCTTCTTTTATTCCAGCTGCATGATGCTGAATTATGCTCAGAGCTGCTCCAGGGTTGATAGATGGTGCTCAGTGGCCAGTCCTTTCTACTGTGTCCACAAGTTCCTTAAAAGTTTTTGCATTTCCTTTCCACTCCCAGTGCAATTTTGAAATAAGTTTCATATGTAATCTCTGACTAGACAGGACAGCAAAAACTGTTTTTCCCCTTAAATTTCACAAAAAGAAGTGGTAGATATATATATTAAGATGGAATAATTATTGTAATCATGCTCTAAGATAACTGTTGACATTACTGATATTTGAAAATAAAAGACACATTATTTAAAAATTTAAATTAGAAAATAAAAGAAATAAATTCATTAGGGGTTTAAAATGAATTTCCCTGAACTTAGATTCTAGAAGGAAACATTTAGTATATACTTATATTTTAGTTGCAAAGTGTCATTGATCGCTAATCAAATCTGTAACCTCTTCCCACTTCACCTTCTGTCCTCTTTCTTTGGTTATTATAACTGTAAATTTCCTTATGGTGTCATTGCAATATTTGGACATTATTGGGAATGGGAAAAATAGGTAGTAGTGAGGTAGATTTTCCAAAGTTACTTTGCTTCTAAGTAATATTACTTAAATAGTAAGATGTATTTTTTAAAGTTGAATACTCATTCCACCATTGACAGATCTCATTAACCTGCAACAAAATGTCCCTGAGCTTCACACATTGTTGGCATGTGTCAATAAACTATCTAATGAAATAAATATATTTAGGCTTGTTCCAGTTCTGTTTCTGCTGCTTGGATATAAATGGGATCCTAGACGTAAAAGGAGAAGTAGACATGTGTTCCCCATCCCTTAACCCAGAAGCTATCTTCAATTGATAACCACTTGCAAATGAAAATTTAGTTTTCTCCAGGGAAGTCTCACTATGGAAACAAACTAGTCTTAAGGATAGGCTGCATGCCCAGAAGTAGATAGTTAACAGAAAATGAACCAACAGAGTCTTTGGAGGTTCCTTGTCTCATAATGACATATTGGGGCTTTATTTTTTTTTAATCTTAACACACACACACACACACACACACACACACAAACACACATATATGTATATACATACAATATATACATTGGGACTCTCTTCTCAAGGGGTTTTAGGTTATGTCAAATTTAAAACTAAAGCTAACCACAACACAGCTAGATGTGTGTGTGTGTGTGTGTGTTTGTGTGTGTGTGTGTGTGTGTATGTATGTGTGTGTGTGTGCATGTGTGTGTATGTGTACATGTGTATATATATGTATACATAGATGGATGTATACTTTTTTTCCTGGTATTTTACTTAGCTTATAGAGACATCAATGATTAGGTATAAATCCTCACCACTTCTCTCTGTTCTCATAAGTTTCTCTACACCTCACAGAAACTTTTTCTTATTCCATTGTCAGTCAAAAAAAGATCTCTCCTCTCTTCTAAAATCAGTTCCTCAATTTTGGTAAGGAACTTGTTCTTTTTGATCTCATAAGGAGGCCAAGTTGATGCTCCTTCTGTTCCCTTTCTTGCTTCCATTTGAGTGAGTGGAAACCTTCAAGTGTGTGGTCTAGATAGAGACTTGCAGTGCTACTTATATGACTAGCTTCTTTCTTGCTGGTGATTGCAGTTTGTCTATTCTGCTTCCAGCTGCTATTATCCTTTGCTCACACTCCAGCTTCTTCGGCTAGTCAATGTGAAATGAAGATGAGCAACTCTTCAGGATCTTCCGTTATTACATTGGGACTGCTGAGATACGCTAACTAAAAAGCTGAGCAGCTATTAGAGTCTGTCTTTATTGGATACATATGCCTAGCTTCTATTGTCTAAATTAGCCTAGGAAGTTCTCTTTCATAATATTACACATAACACACTAACACAAACTCTATTGGTTCTGTTCCTATAGATCAGTGGTTTTCAACCTTTCTATTTTTTATTATTATTTTTATTGGATATTTTATTTATTTACACTTCAAATGTTATCCCCTTCCTATTTCCCCTCTGAAAACTCCCTATTCTATTCCCCTCCCCTGCTTCTATGAAGTGCCCCCCCACCTATTTCCACCTCACCACCCTGGCATTTCCCTACAAGGAGGCATTGAGCCTTCACGGGACAAAGGACCTCTCCTCCCACTGATGCAAGAGAAGGCCATCCCCTGCTACATATGCAGCTGGAGCCATAGGTCCCTCCATGTGTATTCTTTGATTGGTGGTTTAGTCCCCAGGAGCTCTGGGGAGTCTGGTTGGTTGATGTTGTTCTTTCTGTGGGGTTGCAAACCCCTTCGGCTCCTTCAGTCCTTTCCCTAGCTCCTTCATTGGGATCCTTGTCCTTAGTCCAGTGGTTGGCTGCAAGCATCCACACCTGTATTTATCAGGTTCTGGTAAAGCCTCTCAGGAGACAGTTATATCAGGCTCCTGTTAGCAAGCAAGCACTTCTTGGCATCTGCAATAGTGTCTGGGTTTGGTGTGTGTATATGGAATGGATCCCCAGGTGGGGCAGTCTCTGGATGGTCTTTCCTTCAGTCTCTGCTCCACACTTTGTTCCCGAATTTCCTTTAGATAGGAGCAATTCTGGGCGAAAAATTTGGAGATAAGTGGGTGGTCTCATCCCTCAACCAGGAGCCTTGCTTAACCTCTGGATATGGCCTCTACAGCTTCTCCCTCCCCTTTGTTGGGCATTTCAGCTACTTTCAGCTCTAAGGGATTCTGGGAGCCTCTTGTTTTCCTAGTATCTGGGACTTCAGCTTTTCTAATGTTACAGCTCTTTAATACAGCTCTTTAACTCCTTATGTTGTGGTGACCCTGAACCATAAAATTATTTTTGTTGTTAATTTATAAGTGTAATTTTGTTTATTGTTATGAATTGTAATGTAAATATTTTTGGAGACAGAGGTTTGCTAAAGGAGTTGCAATTAACAAGCCGAGAAACACTACTCTAGAGAACCTTATTTAATACAGTATTTAAAGGGCACATTTCCAGTGACCTAACTTCCTCTAAGTAGGCCTCACAACTTAAAAGTTTTCTTATCTTCCAATACTGAAATGAGTTGCAAGCCAAACTATTAACCCATGGACTTTTGGAAGAATTGTCAAATTCATATTATAGCAATACATTCAAGTAAATAGGTTTTACAATGCAAAGTAACAAATGTTTTGATAAGTAAAATATTGAATAGTACTCCTGTATTAAGATGTAGAGTTTAATTCCCATTCCTTTGGATATGAGCTTACCCTAGAGACTTGCTCACCTCATAGCATGTGGTGGAAGAGATGAGCTATGGTTTCTAAGTTGTAGCCCTTAAGAATTCATGCAGGTTCCAACTGTATTTCTTAGTCCTGCTTCCTGAGATGTCCCTTTCAGCTCTCAGTGACTGCCTCAGGAGGAACATTCAAGTCAACTGGAGAAGATAGAAATTCTGCTTGGCAGGTCCAGCTGAGCTTCTGGATGACAATGGAGATCAGCTTCATGCAAGGCAGGGCAGAACCTCAGTCAGACAGTCTAATGACTTCAGCCTTATTCACTACCTGGCAACAGGAACAAGAGAATTCTACCCAGCGGAACTCAGTCAATACAGAGTCCAAGGAAATCATAAAACACATTTTTTTTTAGCCATAACTTTCAGAGATTCTCACACAACAAGACAAGACTGGAACTGCCGCTGATATGAAGGAACAATCTATCTGAGTCCCAAGTGAGGAGAATGGGGACAGGCTGCCCCAAAAGATGTGTACCTGGAGGGTTCAGAAGCAACAACACTAATAACAGTGTGATTTACAAATGCCACAAGATTAAATATGAACGATTATGCCAAAAGTGCCATGATGCACGAAGTGACACATAGGCCTGTGTACCAGCTGGACTATTTCTCCAATTTCTGTCCCTTGGAATACTGCACATCCACATCGTTCCATGTTCAAATAAGCTTGAGGAAGACACCATATTCTTTCTGAAGTATTATCATAATTTATAGTCAGTGTGAAACACACTCTATTTACTATAGGACTAGTACCTGAGCCTTCAGTGTGTTAAAGTTGGAAAATAGACAAAAATCTATTTTCCTCGTAAATTAATTAGCCAGTGTTATGTCAGCATAGAAAACACCTTGCTACATGCTTACTGTTTTAATAAAATGAAAGAGAGTAGAGAATTTTGAGAGATTATAGCTTTGCCCTCTGTTCTCAGAGAGATGATGGGACATGGTAGGAAAAACACAGAGTGTGTGGTTTAACAGCACAGGTGCTAATCTTGCCTTCCCATTTTAATTACTTGTTTGGCTTTGAAATTTTCTTTTCTTTCTTTTTTTTTTTTTTTTTTTTTTTTTTTTTTTTTTTTTTTTTTTTTTTTTTTTTTTTTTGATCATTTTTTTTTTTTTTTTTTTAAATGCGAAACCTGAAGGGAGTCTGAATTTGAAGCTCAGTAGCAGTAAGGGACATCACAGTCTGCAATGGAGGTGGACTCAAATCCCTGGCACCAAATTCAAAGTAAGGTAAATTAAACATGGAAATATTGGTCTGAATTACATACATACCAATATTCTGTGGAAGCTTTTACATTATGACTCATTTAAAATTATGCATACATAGATTCTCCGGGATGGTCCATATCATTTAGTTGATTCTAAAAGGAATAACTGTCACCAAAGAAGATGAGAACCACTTGCATAAATCAATTTTGGGCCTTGTCTGGATTTTAGTTGTCGGGGTGCGTGGTGTTTTGGAGAGTTGTTGTGGGCCTTTAAGAGGTGATTCCTAGTGGGAGATCCTTAGGGAATTAGGAATAAAAAGGGACTTTAAGACCCCACCCTCTTGATCCTCCTGGTTCAGAATGGAAAGGATTACTTATTCCATGTTCTGAGACCATTCACCTCCATGAAATGAGGTGATGTAGCCAAGTGCCAATTTTTGAGCCCAAGTTATGGTACAGCCTGGTTAGCTGCCTCAAGCGTTTAATTGCATTAGTGTTAACTTAAACCATCATGTTAGTTACCTTTTAAACCTATATGCTTGTCTTTGTTTAAATGAGTGGTTCAAATGAAAGAAATATTTTAATATTTTCTTTTAAAAACAAAAAAAGTATCTAAAAATTCATCCTCTCCTTTAAACTGGAAGACTGCCAACAGATGCCATAGGACTTTGTAAAGTGATGGGAACCCCAGATCCTAAACAATTATTTAAAAATGTCTGGAAATGAGCTAGAACCTTCAAGTTCCAGTTGAGTTTAGAGTGTAGATACTTGAAAAGTATTTGGCTTATGAGTTTTTAATCAATTTCATTCGAACCTTGTTTTTCAAAAGTCAGATATGCCCCTAAATCTGTTGTCATGTCTGCTAGGAAGACATCCTTTTCAAGGACTGCTCAAGTTGATATCAGATATTTAAGAGACAGAAGCCTCTAGCTGAATGAACCAAAAGTCTTTGCAATCCAAAAAGAAAATTTCTCTAGCCCCAGTGTGACTATACAGCCAAGCAGCTAAGCAATTATGCAAATATTGTAAGATATAGTTTAAACTATTTAAACACTTGCCTTAATTACCCGTGAGGTAAGCACAATTAAGTCTTTTGGGACTTGACTTATCTAGTTGGGTTGTTTGTCCTGATTAAGTTAATTATATGGATAGATGTTTGTTCTTATTTTTTGCAATGACCGCAAAATATGTATTTTATGAATGTTCATATTTGCAAGTAAGATAATTTATTAAGGGGAAATTTCTTTGTAAGACTAATTTATTCATTACTTTGGCTGTGGCTGGAGTTGTTCCTTTTGGAGGCTTCTGTCTCTTAAATATTTGGTATCAACTTGAGCAGTCATTAAAAACAACGTCTTCCTAGCAGACATGACATCAGATTTAGGGGCATATCTGATACTATGGCTTTTTACCTCTTTACTCAGGTCTACCTTTTTTTGGAATACTACTTTGCATTAAAGAGGCTGGAACCCTCATGAGATGAGGATGAGAAGATGGCCCCTCATTGAACTTGCAAAGACCTACCTGAATTCATTCCTAGAACTATAGAAGTTTCTGGGGTAATGGTCTCCTAGCTCAGGGCTTCTAGATAGCAGATACTGTTAGGGGAGCACAGACAAGGTCTTGTTCTGAGGAGTAACTCTTACATATTAAGGCATCCTGTCATTTTGATATCTTAAGATCTTATGACAGGAGCATGCTGGCTACTTTTGTGTCAACTTGACACAAGCTGAAGTCATCTGAGAGGAGGGAACTTTTATTAAGAAAATGCATTCATAAGATAAGGTAAGCCTTTAGGGCATTTTCTTAATTAGTGATTGATGGGAAAAGGCCCAGCCCATTTTTGGTAGTGCAATCCCTTGGCTGGTGGTCCAGGCTTTTATAAGAAAGCAGACTGAGCAAGCCATGTGCAGCAAGCCAGTAAACAGCATTCCTCCATGGTCTTTGCATCAGACCCTGTCTTCAGATTTCTGCCATTTTGAGTTCTTGTACTGACTTCCTTCCATGATGAATAGTGATATGGAAGCATAAGCCAAATAAATCCTTTCTTGCTTAACTTGCTTGTGGTCATGGCGTATTATCACAGCAATAGTAACCCTCACTAAGATAAGGAGCCTAGATATTCTAGTGGTATTCAGAATGGAAGTAAAACATCAGGACCTGATCGTGACAGTGTTAGTGCTGTACTGTCAGTCCATGGTTCCACTACAAGAACTTATCAGGGAAAAGTGGCCATGTGAAAGGGTCACCTCATCCTGAAAAATTAGATGGTGTAAGTTCAGTAGTTTTATCTTGGGACAATTTCTTGTTGATGGTTACCTTACTGTCATGCTGGAGAGAGAATCTTGTTCAGATATACTAGAATAGATGGCAGTGATCTTGACCAGTGGAGTGTGGAGATGTAGAAGGAACCTTCAAAAGTCAGCCACTTAGACAAGTTAAGGGTAAATGTGGTTTGTTCTGAAAGAGAGTACAATGGTGAGTTAATCTTTTAACTTCCTTAAAGGTCTCTTCATTGAGTTGTACACTGACTATCCCATTTCAAATCAGTCTCTTCCACCCGCCCCTCATAGCCCTTATCCTTTCTATATAATGTATTGAACATGTGTTGATTTTTACTGACTCTTCTTTGGAATGTAAACTATACACTGAAGGGATTTTTGTTCATGTAGGTTATAAAAATTGGTAAACTTCTTAAAATGAAATTTCTGCATAGGGTGCAATTTTCTAAGAATATAAAACAATGCTTGACACATGAAAGGGGGGCCTCAATAAATACTTATTGAATGAGTAATTGTGAAGCAGTACCAATTATTTGTGTCAGTAGGATAATGAGAATGAGAAACTGTGAGAATGGTTGAATTTTTTTTTTTTATAAACTCTTAATGACTCTTCTAGAGAAAAAAGGGCTCAAATATATTTTAACAGCATATTTTATTATATTTTATTAATTTATTACTTACTTCTTTGTAGTGTATGTGAGCGTGTGTGTGTGTGTGTGTGTGTGTGTGTGTGTGTGTGTGTGTGTGTGCCCTAATGCACTTGTGGAGGTCAGAGGATAACTTGTGAGAGTGGTTTATTTCTTTCCACTGTGTGGGACATAGATTGAGTTCAGGTTTTCAGGCTTAGTGGCAGGGGCCTTTATTCTGTAAGCCATCTTGCAGGTGGAAGCATCATATTTTTGCTGGCTAATGCAGCTCTCTGCATGTTTTTGGAAAGCTTACTCTAAGTGTTCTGTTCTTACCACCAGGCCTCCCTCTTTCTCTTCTAGCAGTTTAACCAGCTCAAAGCAGGTGGGTCTACTCCATGCTTGGCAGCATTTCCCCTCGATTTATCTGTCTATTTTTGCTTCCTGGCTCCTGATTGGGATCAGTCTTCTATAAATACCTTAAATTCCTTTGCATATTTCTCCCTTTATCACATTGTCCTGGAATGACCTCATCTTGTGTATATACTTTTCTTTACTTCCGCTCAAGATATTCAGTCAGTGATTGTAATTTTATATAACAAAACCAAAGCTTAGAATGAGAAGACTTGTTCAACATCAACAAGACTAACAATGCTAGCAATCAAATGACAACAACCAATCTTAACTACTAAACTAATACTGTATGTAAGACATCGACCTAAACATGACATAATTTAATTTTAACAACAACCCTCTCCCATATATGTTGACTAATATAATGTGGTTCAGAAGGTTTAAATAAATTGACCAAGGTTGCCCACTGTCCAGTTCTATTTTATCATGCAACGACTCTTTATTGAGCCCATAATGATTGAGAATAGAAATGTCATTTTAACCAAGTCTGTAGGGGTAAACCACCAAACAGACATATCTGATAGTCACAGACAACATTTTGTAAGCTCTCCCTTGGTTCTAGGAATCGTCTTTTGTTCTTAACCACAACTCTGTGATGCATATAACACAAGCCTAAAGGGCAATTTCAGATGAGATTCTGGGACTTAACTTTATCAGGGTTCTGTTGTGAGTAGATGAGGTGGTTATGGATGGTAGATGAGCTCATAAAATCTGAGTCCAAGGTTTATTCTTATCACTTTTCTGTGCTCTTTGCTGGGCTTAGAAGGACATCAAAAGTAAGGCTCAAGAAAACATGTTTCAGAAGGCCTTCCTGCCCCATCAGGAAAAAACTCTAGGATCAGTTGACCTCTTACTTTCAAATAATATTTCCTTCTCATGGGTGGTGGGATCAGAGGAAATTACAAACTTACAAAGATCAATATTTGACAGGTTGTCCATTCTTACAATTTGTACAACATCAAACAATCCCAACTTTTTCACAATGATATGTATTGAATGTTAAAAAACAAAAACAAAAAGCAACCCTATCAAGTTACAAAGAAAAAAAAAAGTGCTTATAAGCATTCCAAACACTTGTTTTGTGTTGGCTAGAGTTGAAGTCCAAATAAAAGCTGCAAGTGAGACTAATAATGGTAATCTAATTTAGTGCACTGGATTGGAAAGGAGTAATTACTGCATGGGATTTTGGGGAGTAAATGATTTATGGTTGACCTACAGTAGATTATAAATTTAGAAAATGAGAAATTTTAGTACACATTGAGTTTGGAACCCTTTCTGATTAGGTTGATAAAATACTGGACAATTTCAGAGTCTTATGTCATTTGACTAAATTTGGATTTGGACTATGATGGTGGACTGTGTCTGTAGGATTTGGATATTGAGTCACAGACCTTCTGCCAGGACCATAATTTTTTCCGACTGCATGACAAGAATGCTGTTTTTTTCCAGTGGATAAATGTGTACACACAGGGTGTTTATATGCTTTAACACTTTAATAAAAATGTTTCAATTTGATGATCTCCAGGGTCAACAATAGGTAAATATTGCTAAGATTTACTCCTTACACTGAGCCAGAAAATGTACCCAGGCATTTTGATAACATTGGCAGCTTGTTGTAGGGGCTGTTCTTCTTGTGTTTTATAGGAGGATTGATTATCAGCATGGTTTGCTTCTATTAACTAGCTTTCCAGATTCCCTTGGGAAGAGAGGGTGGTCAACATTTTTCCCAGTGAGAACTATTGTCCTAATTCTTATGTGCATTATTTACATAATTCTTTCCTTCCATGCTCTGTAGGTATATTAGTAAGCAAGGCTAGAAAGCTTACATTTAGCCAGGGTCACACAGTTGATGCATGTTAAAGTGAGGATTCCAATATACACCTTATAGATCTACAAGGATATAAAACTCATTTGGATGGCTGGAGAGATGGCCCAGTGATTAAGAGCATGAACTACTATTGTAGAGGACCAGAATTTTTTTACTTAATAACTATGGATGGCTCATAATGCTGTAATTCAGGTTCCAAAGGGATCTGAAATTTCTGATCTCTGTGGACATCTTCATTTGCATGAAGATACATGCCTAAGTACACATAACTAAACTAATTTTCCAAAAAGAGAACTACTCCAGTTAATCAACAACTTCAGCAAAGTGGCTGGATATAAAATTAGCTCAAACTAATCAGTAACATTTCTTTATACAAATGATAAATGGGCTGAGAAAGTAGGGAAATGACACCCTTCATAATAGTCACCAGTAGTATAAAATATCTTGGTGTAACTCTTTCCAAGCAAGTAAAAGACCCATATAACAAGAACTTCAAATCCCTGAAAAAAGAAGTTGAAGAAGACCTCAGAAGATGGAAAAATCTCCCTTGCTCATGGATTTGTAGGACTAACATAGTAAAAATGGCCATGCTACCAAAAACAATCTACAGATTCAACCAAATCCCCATAAAGATTCCAACACAGATATTCATAGACGTGGACAGAGCAATTATTTATTTCATATGGAAGAACAAAAACCCCAAGATAACCTCTGGGGGAATTACCAGCCCTGACCTCAAGCTACTACACAGCAGTAGTGATAAAAACTGCATGGCACTGGTACAGAGATAGACAGGTTGATCATTGGAATAGAATTGAAGACCCAGAAATAAGTCCACACACTTATGAACACTTGATCTTTGTTTGACAAAGACACCACAATCATATAATGGAAAAAAGAAAGCATCTTTAATAAATGGTTCTGGTATAACTTGTGGTCTGTATGTAAAAACATGAAAACAAATCCATATTTATCACCTTGCACAAAGCTCAAGAAGAGGAAGTGGGAAAGAGACTGGAACTCATTGTCACAGGGGGAAATTTCCTAAACAGAACACCAATGGCTCAGGCTCTAAGATAAAGAATTGATAAATGGGATTTCATAAAATTGAAAAACTTCTGTAAGACAAAAAACATATTCAATAGGAAAAATCGCCAACCAACAGATTGGGAAAAAAATCTTTACTACCCCCACATCTGATAGAAGGCTAATATGCAAAATACATAGAGAAATTAAGAAGCTAGCTTCCAATGAAACAAATATCCCAAACTGGAAATGGGGTTCAGAGCTAAACAGAATTTACAACAGAGGAATATCAAAATGTTGAGAAGCACTTAAATGTTCAAAATCTATAGTCATCAGGGAATGCAAATCAAAACAGCTCTGAGATTCCACCTCATACCAATCAGAATGGCTAAGATCAAAAACTCAGGTGACAGCACATGTTGACGAGGATGTAGAAAAAGAGGGACACTCCTCCCTTGCTGGTGTGATTGTGAACTGGTAAAACCACTCTGGAAATCAATCTGGAGATTCCTCAGAAAGTTGGAAATAGATCTACCTGAGGACCCAGCTATACCACTCTAGGGCATATACCCAAAAGATGCCTCATCATACCAAAGGAATACATGCACCACAATGTTCATAGCAGTCTTATTTATAATAGCCAATAGCTGGAAACAACCCAGATGTCCCAGAATGGAAGAAAGGATACAGAAAATGTGTACATTTACACAATGGAATACTACTCAGCTATTAATGAGGGCATTATAAGTTTTGTAGGCAAATGGATAGAAATAGACACTATCATGCTGAGTGAGGCAACCCTGACCCAAAATGACATACATGGTATGTATTCACTAATAAGTGGATTTTAGCCAAAAATACCTAAGATTCAACCCACAGAATTTTAGAACTTTAACAAGCAGAAAGGTCAAGTGAGGATGCTTCAATCCTACTTAATAGGGGAAAGAAAATAATCACGAGAGACAGAGGGAAGGAGGGACCTGGGGTGGGGACTCTGAGGAGAAGAAGGGGAACAGAATTGAGTGTGGGGGATGGAGACAGGAGAGAAGTCCAGAAGGCCAGCAGAATGAATGGAGATAAGCAGCCTCAGAAGGTGGGAGATCAGGAGACAGTATAGAAAGTACCAGAGACCTGGGAGGTGAGAGACTCTCAGAACTCAATGGAAGCGACCATAGATGAAATGCCAAACAGTGGAGAGAGGGAACACGAAGAGTCCACCTCCAGTAGACAGGTGGCTTCAAGACAAGGGATGATGTTACCAACTCACAATCAAAATTTCTGACCCAGAATTGTTCCTTTCTGGAAGAACTGCAGGGACAAAAATAGAGAAGAGACTGAGGAAAAGGAGGTCCAATGATGGGCCTATCTGGAAATCTACCTCATGGGGTGACAGCAAGGCCTGACAGTTATACTAATGCTATGATGTGCTTATAGACAGGAGCCTAGCATGGCTGTCCTCTGAGAGGCCTGACCAACAGCTGACTGAGACATATGCAGATACTTATACCCAATGGTTACTGGACTGAAGTTGGGAACCCCTGTGGTTGAATCAGGGGAAGCATGGAAGAAGTGGAAGAGAAAGGCAACCCCGCAAAAGGCCATCAATCTTACCTAACCCGAGGAGCTTCCAGAGACTGAGCCAGCAACCAGACAGCATATAGTAGTTGGTTTGAGGCACCAGACATATATAGCAGAAGACTGCCTGGTCTGGCTTCAGTGGGTGAAGGTCTACCTAATCCTCGAGGAACTTGAGGCCTAAGGGAATGGAATGGAGGTCTGGTGGTGGGGGAGCATCCTTTTGGAGACATGTGTTGGAGGAATGGGATGAGGAACTGTGCGAGGGGTACTGGGAAGGGTTGCAAGGGCTGGATTGTAAATAAATAGAAAAGAGAAGAAAAGAAAGAAAAGAAATGGAGACAAGCCTGTGGGGAGGGGAATAATTTTAGTAGAGTGATGTCTTTGAGATTATTTATGATTCATTTGTCATCCCTTGTAAGTAAACCAAAGCGAATCATTGTGCCGATTTGTTCAAAATCATGAACTTGTTTTTAGCAGTGGTTGGACTCCAGCCTAGGCATACTGAGCAAGGAGAAGAGGTGGGTGGTGACTGAAAGTATATTCACCTGGACCTTGACTATGTGACTGATTGGTTTTGTTGTTGGCTTTTGTTTCTATTCTTACATTTTTTTTCAAATGTTTCCCTTTTACTTTCATAACATTTAAATATGAAAGGATCTCTAACTATGTGTCCATTAACTCTAAACACATACTGAGATTTTAAAAATTTGTTTCTTACCATTGGAACTCATTAGATACTAGAGTTGTAACTGCTTTGCAATTATGTATGAAAGCATTCCAACCAGTGCAAATGCTTATCAGCACATCTCACTACCAGCAAGCAGAGAGGCAGCAATGGATCCCATGAGCATTCTGCTCAGATACCAGAATATTCCGGTACTGCCTGATAGCCTATGGGTAAAACGTAAGAGTGACAACCAACTTGCTATCAGGACTTGGTGATGCTCACACCATTCAACATTATTATTGAGTTCCATGCATAACACAGTGCATCTCAATCTGAAGTTTATGCTCAGTGGGTGCCTGGCCATGGAAATCAATGTTTTCTCTAAAGTGGATAGATAAGTGCTTTCCTGAATCTGTTAGGCTGAAGGAATCTAACAGGGAAATCTCCATAATTATCTTTCTGACAAATCTTGCATTCATCTTGGAGAAAGAGACAATCTCCAGGGCAAAGCAGTTTCAGTATTTGAACTGTAGGGGAAACATTTTATTCAGCTCTTGCTGAACATTTCAGGTTGAGTGTAAGATGTGTATTCACTCAATAAGACATCTTTGGAGCACCATCAGCCTTTTTAAACATAACAGTTGCCTAATTTTTGAAAAAAAATTGCATTTCATCAGATAACTAAATCATTGGTGAGTTTCAATGAATATGTATTTACAGATTATCCAAGACTGTGGTCATCAAGCACAGATGCAGTTAGTGGACAGAGAGAGAGCCAAGGGCTTAGGCAGTGAGAAGAGTGAAAACTAGCAGGAGCAGGCAAATGATATCTGCCTTGTGATTCTGGAAGATAAAGGAAATTCTCAGGATCTGAAAGGAGAGCAGCTATATAGTTGTTGGGTTTACCAAGTGCCATCTAATTCTCAGCCCTGATGACTGGTGCTTTGTGACCTGATATGAGTCACTTAATTCTCTCTGTGCTGCTGTTGCCTTCACTGTAGGTTGGATTTGTAATAGCATAGACCTCATAGAGTTGTTTCTAAGGCACAACTGAAATACTGCTATCAAAGACTGAGACCAGAAGTGATGCCTGCTTGGCACTCAGTGAATGGGGGGTTGGATGGGTATTGTACAACCTACCTTCCTCACTAGGTGAATAAGGCTCATAACAAATCATGTTTAATCTGGACTTTTTGTCTTCTTCATGCCTCCAATCAACAGATGCTCATAGGAACTACTACAGTTTCTTCTCTTTATACCTTGACAGTGCAGAGCAGTGAATCCAGAAGCAGAATGAGTATGGAACAAGTGGGAATGGATCCTTTTAAAATTACCCTTTCTTTCCCCCCTAAGATAGGATCCCCTGTGTAACCCTGGATGTTCTATAGACCAGGCTGGCCTCAAACTCAGAGATTCCCTTGCCTATGCCTCCCAAGTGCTGGGATTAAAGGTGTGAACCACCACTGCTTGGCAAGACTAGATTGATTGATTGATTTTCCATATGAGTGGTCTATCTTCATGAACCCCCTACACAACAAAGGAGGGCATCAGATCCCATTATAGATGGTTGTAAGACAACATGTGTGTCCTGGAAATTGAGCTTAGGATTTCTGGAAAAGTAGCCTGAGCTCTTAATGGTGCAGCCATCTCTCTAGATCTTGAAACTTCTAAAAAGTAACAGAAGCCCTTTCCCCTATGACTAGCCTGCTACTTCATAAATGCAGACATCTGGAAATGTCAGCTGTTGTTGTCAACCAAGGAAGCACATGGATACATATATCATTTTGGTCCAATATTTCATACTTATACTTAGTTTAGGCTTTAGAACAAAAAAGAACATCCTAAATATGCCCTACACAGAGATATCTCTATTGAATTACTACTGTACCTCATGGAAAGGTAAATATGGCTCTTTGTTTTATATTTAGGTTTACATGCTGACATGTTTTGGTTGATAACACCTTAAAGTTGTGTGTCAGGAAAATAAAGCATTCAACCAGTCCACATGTCACACCCACAGATGTTTTTCACTTTCACTACTAAACAAACTTGGTCTTTGAAAGCAGAACAAAATATTTGAACAAATCACCAGTGAGCCTCCTTTCAACAGCTGTTGGATAATTAAGATAATGAGAAGTAAACTAATTTCTCACACACAGGTGGTATGCATAAAGGATTCAGACTATGTAGAAGAGTGTGAATCAGCCACAAAAGGACTGTATTGCTGGTCTCAGAGAATCAATGTCATTCTTACAATTTTCTCTAATAAATGCATTTCCAGGCAGCACTCAGCAAGCCTAGGTATAATTGTGAGAATCATTATTCCATCAACATTAGTACCATTGCCTTTAGGAATAGAAAACCTGGCTCACTGGTATATTTTGGGCTGTGACTAGAATGGGAAAATGATGGAATGGATGACCTGTGATTGCTTTCGGACCTCTGTTCATTTTCTTCTTTTAAAATATTCAATTTGCTGAGATCATGTAGAGATCAAGAGCCTTAAACTAGACCAAGATCAATGCTCTATAGACTCAGTGACATTTGCAACAAAGCCTTGTACATCCTAGGTGTAGATAAACCCTTCTGGAAATTGAGGAATAAGCAATTGCTTTTACATTATCAGAAATCAGAAGTGAGGGCTGTGCCCTTGGAGACAGATCCATTAAGGCAAGGATGATAGTGAAAAAAAATGGTGAAATGAAAGTAGACGGGGAAGAACTTTGGCCAAAATGTCCAAACATGGGAAGCAGTGGAAATGGGGAATTAAAGGCACAGGAATAGGTTTAAACAAAATGAAGAATGTATGCAAAAGCTATACAGAAACTTACAATCTTGCAACCAGAGTGTAATGCAATTAGAGGGCACAGTAAAGCACAAGTGACATCAAAAAAACAGTGACAAAGTTCTAAGTGTGGATTAGAACAGGGGGATAGAAGTGAGCAAGAGTGACAGGAGTGGGTAAATTATAACTGCATATATGAAGAAGACTTACGAAAATTCATGAGTTTATAAGATAATTTAAAATATAATAAACAGGGAGGTTGGCCAACTATAACTCCCATAGTACCAGAATATGGGTTATTTAATGGAAATCTAAGTACCAGTTCTAGGACACCTTCCTATGAGCTATTGGCAAGAAAGGCCTCAAAGCCATCCCAAAACAACAGAGGTGATGGCTATCGTTGGTTGTTCACAAATACTAAGTGTAAGACCCTGTGGCTGAAGTCACCACCCACTTTGGTTGGAGGATATCAAGAAGTCAATCACAAACCTGATCAGGAAACTCTGCTCCTACTGGCTAGCTTTCATAGTGCTGGAAGGTGAAATGTAAGCTGTTAGTGGTAAACAGACATCAGTCTTACTCAGCATTCTATAATACTAACCCGCTAGGCAAGTTGCAACCCCTTGTGCAATAGTGGAATGATGTATTTGGCGTTGGACTTGAAGCCTACTCCATAGGAAGGATTTCATGCCTGGTATGTTATCCCTGGTCAGAAGCCAATGGCTGTGAGATCATAGGTACTAGGGTGGAACCTCTTTGCATCATTTGCTAAATGGACATTCTGTCAAATCACCTTCTTAATATTTATGTTTATTTTATTTCCATAGATTTCTGTTCCTATCAAAGGCGCTCTGCAAAGCTTCTTTGTGCAGTAAGAACTGGATAACATAGAGTCTTATAACTGGTTAAGTGCTAAGAATAAAGGACTGTAAGCATTCCACGGTAGAACCAACATCATACCATTCCAGGCTCAGGGAATACTGTGGAAGAATGGACAGGAAGAATGTAAGAGTTGAAGGATGGAAAGGAGAGCTGTGAAATGCTGCCTTCTAGTCATGACATAGCTGATGTATTTATCGATTCCCACCAGCTAAAATTGCTTGCACAAGATACCAGGTCAAAGTTCCAGTACTTACCTGGGAACTCAAGGGTCTAGCCCTACTCGAGGAGTTATTGGAAATTGATGGCTGGTGAGAAGGCAAGAATCACTTTCCCTTGGAGAGTGTGTTCCTGGTGGGCTGCCCATGCCAGGGTAGATGACTGGACATCTACTTATACATGGTCAACATTAAATAGATTTAGGTAGTCTTTAATAATAGTAGCAATTGAAAAAAAAAGAGGATATCTAATGGAAGGGAAATATGTTGATAGATTTTTAAAGGAAGTCAGAAGGACATAGTGGTATGGATAAGTTTAATAAAATAAACGGGGTTGAAATCTATTGGAGATCATTAGGTGACACTGTAGGATTTGGAATGTCACTTTTTATCCCTCTTGAGAGCTAGGGAATCCACACATCTCTAATGTGACTAGTAAAAATGTAATATTTATAATTCCAACTTGCCCTTAACCTTAGGAAAGCAGTTTGAGTTTTCCATCTCAAAAGTTTATACAATTCAAATTTGCATGTAGGCATTAGTAAAAATCATTAGCAAAACCTCAAATGCAGACACTCGGGGTTTCTTATGTGAGATTCAAGAAATAAAATACTGATTTATTACTTTAGTCAATCATAGAAGATCTGCTTAACTCAAGGGGCAATTATTTATTACTTATTATTTAAAATTAGTAACACAAAGATAATAAAATTAGATATTTTGTTCAGAGGAATGCCATTTTCCCGCAGTTAAAACATAGCCATGTTCTGTTTTTTCCAAGCTTTGTAATCTTGGGCTCAATGGCTTTGAATTTTGCTTTGTTCATCTGGAAAGTAGAGCTGGGGGACTTAGTTGAGACAGTGTACATAATAAGGTGTTTGGTAGTATGTCCATCTCAAGGTAAACCTGATCTAAATATTTACTATTTTTATTTAGAATTTTCCTTTTATTTCTTTAAATATGCTTAAAATACAAATTGTTTAAACAGCGTGATTCACTTGATCAACTGGGGCTCAGAGCTGTGCTTTTCTTAATTTTAACGTATTAAGTTGGGAAAATTCCCAAATGTGTTCTTTGGGTCTACTAAGATATGTTCACCTATTTAGGGTGCACTGGAACCAAAGTCTGCCCCACCCCCAGCAGATGTGGAGCCTTAAATCTAGTAGGCCTCTTCGGTTAGAAATCTACTGGCTCCAAGAATAATGAAAGTCATGGGAGCAAGGTTCCTTCAGTGTCATGCTAGGCAGTAATTTCTTTGCTGTCTTGTTTACAAGCACAGAGTGTAAAGCATATATGTTTCAGCCATGTAGCAGATGTCATTTAGAATTATGGGTCAGGCAGGCTCTCACAGCAAGAGCAATGTCCTTGTGGACCATAAAAAATAATATAGACACTGTTTGAAAGGACCCTCGAGAGCCCTTTCAAGCATGAGACACAAGATAGGAGCTCTTTTTCATGGATATTAATTTAGCTAGAGCTGAGCAATAATTCTTACTTTGTAGATGAAGTTGTTCAGACATTGAATCCAGATTTTTTTGGAAGCCGGTGCTTTTAGACAACACACAGGGCTCTGTATACAGGACTATATTGTTATCATCATTCATTGGACCATCGGTATTCACAGGAAGTCACAGTCACAAGCGAAATATGTATGCCAGTGACTATTCTTAAACACCTCGCATTCTCTGCTCCTCCACTAGCACATATGATAAACTTTGTTCATTAGTCAAACAAATGTTCTTTATGCAACCTGCTGTGTCTCAGGAACCTTCAAAAAAATTTTAAAACTGTGAGTCTTATTAATTTAATACATAGGGTTTATTCCTTTGTATAAGTCTACGAAAAATATTTCTATCAGTGATTATTAATGTATGCCATAGACACACCACATAGAAAAGAAACCAGTTAGAACCCAAGCTCTTTTATATTTGTGTTTATGGAGACAATTCAAAGCAGAAACATTTCAAACAAAACCACAAAATCAAAAATTGTCCTGAGAAAAACAGTAAGACCAAAAATATAAATTCACAATATGTATAGTTTATACAACTAGTTTAAGTTCATTTAATATACAAATATTGACATTCTTAAGTGTAATAAACTCACAATCAAGCCCAGAAGTACTATGATTGTAGAGAGGATGTAGGCATTGTTTCCATTGTCTAATCAAGCTGCGTGGTTCAGGCTGTGAGCGCCCACCCTCTGAAGCACTGCGGGCCAGAAAGACAGGACTCATAGTTTTAATCTGCCACAAAGGACAGTTCAGCAATATCAAATCATTTATAAGAAAGGAAACACCATAGTTTTGACCAACCTACAAAATTTCATCATTTGACATACTAAGANGAAACCACAGTTTCTGCCAACCCAATGACTCCTTATACCTAACATGAATCACATTCATTTGATGTTTTTTCCCTTGAGTCAACTGAGTAACAGTAGCTGGGATCCTGTGCAAGAGAATATCCTCCCATCATAGATTCAAAATCTGATCTTCAATGACATCCATCATCAAAGTTCATATATGGCAACATGAATCTGGTGCTTTCCCACATGAATAGCATCTGTCTTACCAGAAAAATCTTGTGCCAATTTTGTCACTAAAAGCCTTCAGCAGAAGGGCACTCTTTCTGTCGACTTTGTGTATATTCTACAAATTTATTTAGATCAATACAGTAATACTACCTTAAATAGTAACATTTTTAATAGCTCTAGGAATATACAATATGAAGATCATGTTCAAAAGCACTCACTCCCCTGCACTGGTAATGGGGTGATTTGATATGTGTCTTGCCTATCCATGTGATACAGGTGCCCCAGGAGATCTAGTTCTGTTGGTGTCCAATAGATGCCATTGAACCTTGGTTACTTAAAAATAGCTAATTTGTATGTATCTTAGTAACAGAGTGGCAGCTATATCTGACTCATCCTTCTCTAGTGTCCCTATTACTGAGAGCAGAAAGGACCAACCAGCGCTTGGCCTCTTCTCCTGACTTCTCCTTCCTTCTTTCCTTCCTCCCTTCCCTCTGTCTTCTCTCCCCCCTTCTTCTCTCTTGCATTTTGAGAGAGACTCATTTAGAAAGTAGTACTGAGGTTTGGGGGGGATCTCTGAACACACAGAAAAGGAATTTACTTTTCAGGATTTACTAGAGCTGTGACTTTCAACCTGTGGGTTGAGACACCTTTGGGGATTGAATATTTGATTTCCTGCATACTGTATATTTACATTATGATTAACAGCAGTAGCAAAATTATAGTAACAAAGTAACAATGAAATAATCTTATTATTGGGGGTCACCACAAAGTGAAGAACTGTAGTAAAGGGCCACAGCATTAGGGAGGTTGAAAACCTCTGGTCTAGAGGGAAAGAAATGGTTGGTGAAAATGTCTGATGGAGAATCAATAGCTTAAAATTATTCTTAAAAGAACAACACAGCCAACACATAATGATATCAAGAGAAAACCAGTGGTTTCACCGCACTCTGCCCTATCTTTGCTTTTCCCAACATTTCTCTGTGGGACACCTTTGAGAACATAATTTGACCTAGTATACCCATTTGGAGGGAATAAAATGAAAAATAAAATCTTTGATCAAGAAAACCTCTCCTCAGCTGGGCGTGGTGGAGCACGCCTTTTATCCCAGCACTCAGGAAGCAGGGGCAGGCAGATTTCCGAGTTTGAGGCCAGCCTGGTTTACAAAGTGAGTTCCAGGACAGCCAGAGCTATACAGAGAAACCCTATCTCGAAAAAACCAAACCAAACCAAACCAAACCAAACCAAACCAAGCCAAAA
>NC_034590.1:146691553-146783289 GCF_900095145.1 Mus pahari
AAAACCTCTCGTCCAATGCAGTAGAGAAATAAACATTTTTTTTTGTTATTGATTTAATAAGCATTAAGTCAGAAGATGATGCACATCATGGGCAATCCACAAAGAGAATGTAAAGACTTTGAAATCTCACAGATATCATAATGACAGACACAACCTGTTACAGACAGGTTCAAAAGCAGCAATTGATAGTTTTTAAGCAGGCCAACATCATGCGTTATCACAGTTCATCATACATATAATTGGTAAATAGGTAATTCCTTACTGTACTTATCCAGAGGGTAAGCAGTTTCTGCTTCCCTAGGGTTGTAGATACCCTACAACATTCAGCAGGGTATCCCATGCAGATAGAGTCTCATCCTTTCATAGAACCTTGAAGGAAGAGGCATTGTTTCCCTTAATGTCTGCATTTCAAAGATAAGGGTTCTTGCAGAGAACTTGAGCCAAAATAAGGCCAGCGTATGCATTAGCCAGTCTCTAGCAACCTACTCATGTCAGCTGTGTCTCACCTCCTAAAGAGTTCTGAACCTCCCAAAACAGTGCCACCATCTAGCTGTGTTGTTCAAACACATGAGCCTGTTGGGAGACTATTTCCTTTTAAAATCACTGCAGCCATTTAGATAGAAGTAGTGGGACTTGAAAATAAATAAACATAGAGAACAAAAGCTTCTCTGTAGACTATATGGGTTGATGATTTGGAAGAGATGGACATGCTGAACATTTCCCCTTGATTTCAGGGATAGCTCAGGCTCTACGGCCATAGGAAAGTCTTTAGAAATGTCAGCAAATCTCATGAAGCTAGAACAAAAGAATCTAAAAAACGATGAGATCAATTCAGAGCCATACACTATAAAAGACCAAGCATGCCCTGGACATCACATAGTAGGTATTCCTATTGAGACACAGATATCCAGGCAGATCAAGTAAGTGTATTGTATTAACTACTTTCCTCAACACTGCTACTAAACACCTGACAAAAAACAACTTTAAGGAGACTTTACTTGGTCTCACGTTTCTGATAAGTGAAATTTCTGATGGGGGGGGAGATACTGCAGAAGCATAAGCACCCTGTTCCCTGGTGCCTCAGAAATTTGAGAAGACTCTACCCTGTCTAGAATCTCATTCTAGTTCCAGTAGATATGGTCACATTTCTAAGGACTTTCCTATGGTCTTAGAGCCTGAGTTGTCAGAACTAATGAAAAGTTGCACCCTTTTTGTATGGTGTTTTGGACCAAAGATTTTAAGTAGGCTTATTATGGAATGAATTTGGGATCAGAAAAATGTGCTTGACTCTTACAAGTGTGACCTGACATCAAGAGGGAACTTTTACCAAGTCCACCTCCTCACAAGTGCACCCTAATGTGTGGCTCCTTAAAACCCCAGACCTTGTCAAGCCAATCAAGTTGACAGTCAGAGTTATTCATCACATGCATAGACTATGATAGTGAGGACAGGATTTTGAATCCTATCCACATTTAGAAGCCATAGGAAAAGTGAAACAAACCTTGAGAAATAAACATATATAGAATTAAAAACCTTAAAAAAAAGTTATAAATGCTTGAAGGAGCTATCTACCTATAAACTTCACTTTAGAGAGAACATTAAAGAGGTCATTCTGCCACAGTGAAGGAGGAAGGTGAACCTCATTAAAGAATGTAACAGAAACTTAGCTTTGTAGTCTCACTTCATTTAAAATGGGCTATCAAGTTCTTCTACTCCCCGTCGAACCGTGCTTATATTTTCCTTACTTCATGGCACTCCGAAGTGACTTAAAGCATGGATGATCCGATGCTTCCAGCCCATCACACCTGATTTGGTGGCAGTTCTTTCTTCCGCCATTCTATTGCTGCAGCACAGCTTACCCAGTGCATCTCTACTTTGTGCTCACTCTGAGAGAACACAAATCTAGTTGGCTATTGGAAGAACCAGTAAGATTTTACAGAGTAGAAGGCCATATGAATATTGTAGGAGACTTCATTTCCAAAACAGATTGACATCACTGGTTCTCACATTGCCAGTGATTCCTGCTATGGTCTTCTAGCACATTAGTATTTAGAAAACCAGGAGCAGTTAATAACTTTTTCCTATTCTGACATTTGGTTTAATTTATGTGCTTGGAAAAATACTGGCTTCCTTTTCCATTTCTTCAACTGTTGTCTATTGCAATGAATCAGTCTAGATTTTGCAAGTCATATTATTTCTGCTTTCCTGCCCACAAAATAGAAAAATATAAATCTCTCTGCTGTGCTGTATTGAGAAAAATAGGGTAAAAATAAACAAAATGATTTCTGTGAAGGAATATATTTTGCATTTATAGCA
Organism: Mus pahari; assembly: GCF_900095145.1. Lineage (NCBI taxonomy): Eukaryota > Metazoa > Chordata > Mammalia > Rodentia > Muridae > Mus > Mus pahari. The sequence goes on from NC_034590.1 coordinate 146,693,870, forward strand.
TGCTGTGTGCTAGGCAAAGAGGTGTTTTGCTGGAGCCTCACACTAAAAGTTACCCTCCTAGATATCCAGGTGCAAACCCTTTGCATTTGAACATCATTCTTCATTCAAGGGAAGGTCTGGCCCACAGCTATTGCCTTTGCCATTTCTTAGATCATAGAGTAAAATTATCTTCCATACTGTTGGTTTATTTTTTGGTTTTGATTTGCATTTTTTATTTTGTGCTTACAAAATTAACCAATCACAAGACTGTTAATTTGGTAGTCCTTTTGGTTTCGACTCTGTGGTCCTATCTGAATTTTGGCCCTTTCAATACTAAAAATACCTTTAATAAATAAGCAGATTTGTAACAACATTCTATAAACATTGAAAATAATCCTTTAAATTTCTATTTTAATTTAACTTCTGGCCAATAGTTTTCATGTGGACTACTTTTGAACACCAAGTAAAATGGAGGCAGATGTCAGAAAACTAAATAATAATCAACATTTGAAGGTTAATCTTGAGACTGCATTCTGCAAGAAGACATAATTCCTAAAACTCAAAGTGAATCCTTGTAGGCTATTTTTGAATCACCCGAAGCAACCTTATTTCTCTTAGCTGAGGCCCAAGAGCCCTTTCCCAGATGTCTGTGCAGAATCAACAGCTCCCCCAACTCCCTACCTAGTTATAGTCTTCTGGGTCCTGACCTGCCCCAGAGGTCGGTAGTCAGCACCTTCCCTCTTTCCGTGTCTCATCTTCCACTCAGCTTGTTCTGGATTCTGCTAGTTCAGTTGTTCTCTGACCCCTAAAGATCTCAGTGAAGGAAAGAATACAGCCTTGGGTGTTGCCCAGTCTTGCATCAATCCCAGCAAGCTCTTCTCTCTGTAGAACCTTTCACAACTAATATTTTCTACAACAGGTCTCAATAGTCTTAGGAAAAAGTTACCCCCATCTCTCGGGTAGCAAACATCTTGCAGATGAACATCACTGTTCATTCCAGAAAGGTTCAAGTAGATTTGGGAATTGCTGACTTAAAATTAAATAAGATTCTTCATTGCAAATGATTCCAAGCTTTTAATTTGCTAATGTGCATTGTGAACCACTTAGAGGTCTGTGGAGTAATATTCCCTAACTCATCTTCTTCCTACATTTTTTTTTTTTTGAGAGCATGCTTTAGGACTAATGTTTCCAGAAAATTAATTTGTCAAAACTGATTTTTAACTTTTTCTCTTCCTTTAGCATAATATCGTCCAGGCATCATCCTTTTAGCTGTCACCTTTATCATTCTTGCTAAAATTTTATAAAGTACACTATTTATTTTAACTTAAATGAATGTGAGAAATAACTCTATTTTATATAGAACATAATAATAATTTGTCGTAAATGGAAAGTGACTATAAAATATGTAGAATGAAGCAATTTTAATTCAAAATTTAAACAGAAAAAACAAATATTAGAGTCTAGCTGATAATAAACTTCATTATCATATGGATATGTATCTGAGAGTAAGTTTAATTTGAGAAAAATAGAAGCACTTGGCCATTATTGTTTGCTTTGAATTATAGTTAAAATTTCATTAGCAAGGGTAATTGTTTTTTTAGTTGTTTAACATTTGATTCATTTGAATAGGCAAGTCAACAAAAATTATTTAAGCACTTTCCATCTCTCTCCTTGTATTCTAGGAAGATGCAACACAAGTCTATTCACCCCAGACAGGGAGTTCATGACAGACCAAAGTTGGAAAGCATCAAAGTCCAACTCAGTGAACCAACGTGTTTTATGAAAGTCTCTTACAGGAATATGGGTAAGAGTTTACTAAAGACAAAAGCTTGCTCTGTACACAATGACCTTTTGCTTGCATGTTAGACAGAATGCAATTTTGTGTTCTTTGCTTTTAAAACCCCTGACTGAGTGCCCAAGCTGGGCACTTTATTCAGGATATCTGACTCCCCTTTGTAGACCTGGCACACTCAGTTTGATTAATGACAATGTTCTTCACCCAGCCAACTGAGTCTAGAAATGTCTTACAGAAACACTAAGAAATTATATATTATAAAGTATCTCGGTGTCTCCCAGCCTAGTCAAGATGACACATGAAATTAACCATCATGAAGGAGATTAACATATTATTCATATGTTTCAATCTTCAGACTGTTATTTTTATTTAGTTTTTGACATGTACATTATTGCTGGAATGTTTTACTATAAATAAATAAAGCCATGATACTTCATCCTTAGATTTTTCTATATGAATATCCTTAAATTATGTGTTGTATGTAACCATAATTACACTTTACAAACAGTAATAATTTTCAGTCTCTTATGATATATAGGTCACATTAAACATTCTGCTCAAAAATTTTTCAAGAAGTCAGTGAATAATGTTTAGACAATTTTTAGTTTTAGATGCCAGTAATTTGGTGCTGTCCAGAAAGTGATGGAAATCAAACTCCTTATTCACTCTGTTGCCACCCAATTTGGAGAAATTCTAATCATAATTTTCTCTAACTCTTTCCAATTTCACATCATAAGACTAAAAATATTTTCAATAAGTTTTTTTTTTTTCAGGTAAATCGGAAATGATGAGTCATTTTAAAGTATTATCTAACTGTATTAAAGGATACTTAAATATAGTAAACACTATTTCTGCTTGTCTTTGGGGGTGTTTCCAGAAGACACTGGAATTAAAATAATAGGCTGAGTAGGAATAAACTGCCCTTGTCCATGCTATCTGGACAGGTACAGTTCAACTACCCGATGGCCCAGATAGAATCAGTGGCAAATTAAAGATTACTTTTCTCTTTCTCTAATGGAGCTTGGATACCCTTTCTCTATCCATGGACATCAGAAGAACATTGTTTCTGGTTGTTAAATCCCAGAATTTCCATTCACAACTCATTGCATTCTCTAGCCTTGGACTTGGGCTGAAGCATCATTGGATGCAGTGGTTTCGAGGCCTCCAGATTGTGACTGAGCCAATATGTCAACTTCCTTGGCTCTCCAGTCGTGCAAGTGGTATTGACTTCCAAGGCTCCAGAGCCATCTCTAGCTAATTTCCTCTATCTATCTATCTATCTATCTATCTATCTATCTATCTATCTATCTATCTATCTGTCTGTCTGTCTGTCTGTCTGTCTGTCTGTCTGTCTGTCTGTCTATCTATCTATCTATCTATCTATCTATCTATCTATCTATCTATTATCTATCTATCTATCTATCTATCTATCTATCTATCTATCTATCTATCTATCTATCCTAACTATCCATTTATTTATTGTCACCTATATCTTTCTAAACATCTACCTAGATTTTACCTACTAACCTATCTACCTACTTACCTTCCTACCTACTTACCTACCGACCTACCTACCTTTGTTTTTGTTGTAGTTGATATTGTGAGAAAGTACCAGAGTAAAACACCTTAAGGGAGAAAAAAAAATTATTAGTTCATTGTCAACGGACTTTATTGTTTCAGGACTTCAGTGAGACAGCAAGTCATAGCAGAAGAGATAGTAGAACAAGGTAATTCATCTTATGCAGACAAAATACCACTGAGAGTATGATGAAGACAATGTTTTATAATGACAAAGTAGAGCAGGGTAAAGTTTTCTACAAAACTTTGTTCAAGTCCTAAGCTCAGGGCTCATAATCTGAAGTAAATCTTAGTTTTCCTTTTTATGGTACTTAGCAATTTAAGTGAGGCCTTTGTTTTAAATGAGGAGGCGATGACATTCTTTAAGTCATTGTGAAACTCATGGGAAACTCTCCATGTGAGACACTCACACCACCTAGACACTGGCTAAGGCTGATGCCTTTGTGGCCTCCATGCTGTGTGAGTAAGTAACCTCGCTACACAAGGAGGTACAACATAATTGAATTTCTAGGACTGTTTCTATGAGATTAAGTTAACATATATTAACCGGGCACACTGCAGATAAGACTGATGATGCCGAGTTAGATAGTTAGATAGTTCCTGATTTAAAAATTTTTAAGTGAGAATTAACAAATTGGACAAAAAAGACAGGAGAAATGGCCAGAGTCTAAATTTTTCAATTCAAAATAATTTTTTTCATTTTTACTTTTTAATAGAAACTATACATTTTCAAGTACGGCATATGTTGATTATGGTTTCATTTTCCTCATTTTTTTCCCCCAGATCCTGCCCACTTCATCAACTACCTAAATCATCCACACCCTTTCTCTCTCTCTCTCATTAGAATACAAACAGGCATCTAAAAATAATAACATTTGATTAAATAAAAGCAAAATACTTTCCCACTTTCCAGGCCACTGCTGCTGTCCCTTGCTTCTGCACAGAAAAGCTCAGGGGCACTGAGAATGTCCAGGGGTACAGAGGTGATATAACACAACCCATTTAGGACTGAGTGTTCCAAGTTCTCTCATTATCTGCATATTGCCCAGCTGTGAAACTCTGTATTTATCCCTGTCTATGCAGAAAGAAGATTCTCTGATGATGGCTGAACAAGATACTGATTTATGATTATAGCAGAATGTCCCTAGGAGTCATTTAATTGTTATGATCCTTTATCATCAAGTGCTTGGTTTTCTCCTGGCCCACCTAGAGTCAGATTCCTGGCCACCAAATCAGTGTCAGGTATGGGTTCCATCTTCTGGAGTGGGCCATAAATCCAGTTGGATATTAGTTGGTTAGCTCCAGAGGCATTGTGCCACGAATGCACTACTGCATCTTACATGAAGGTTGCAATTGTAGATTGTAGGGTTTACAGCTGGGTTGGTGTTCACCTTCATCCTTTGATAGCATGCAGAGTCCCTCAGTACGATGAACACTATTTGGTATGCATGAAGGGTCTAGATAGATACCTCCAAGACTTCTATGTGTTTAATGAGTTGTGTACTTGTCTTCAGCAATAGAGCCTTACCATCAGTTTGTAGAGCACAACCAATAGCTTTGGAAACATCCTAGGTTGTTTGGGTTCTTATGGGTCATTTTAGGCAAAGTAGTTTTGATTTTCATATCCCTGAGGGCTTAAAGTCATTGCACATTTCTTTAAGTGCTTCTAGGTCTTTTGTATTTCCTGCTTTGGGAATTCTCTGTTTAGATCTGTACTCCACTTTTATTTTGGTTATGTTTTCTTGATATCTAGATTTTTGAGTTTTTTATATAGTTTAGATAGTAGCCATCTGTGGGATGGACTTGTAGTTGATAAAAGTATTTTTCCATTTTGTAGGCTGTTACTTCACCCTAATGATAGCACCCCTTGCTGTGCAGAAGTTTCTCAGCTTTACAAGATTTCATTTATTAACTCTTGATCTTAGTCCCCACACTAACAGTGTTGCGTTCAGAAAGTCTCCTTCTGTGCCAATGATTGCAAGACTATTCCTCACTTTTTCTTCTTTCAGGTACAGTGTATCTGATTTTATGGTGCGGCCTTTGATCCATTTGGAGTTGAGCTTTGTGCAGGGGGATAAGTATAAATCTATTTGCATTTTTCATGCAGTCATCCAGAACCATGTGTAGAAGAGGTTGTAATTTTCTAGTGTCTCTCTACTCAATATCTTCTTTATAAAAAAAAATCAGGTATTTGTATTCAAAGGTGTGTGAATTTTTGTCTAGGTTTTCATTTCAATTCCATTAATCAATGTGTCTGTTATTTATTTGTTTATTTATTTATGTTTCCAATAGCATGCTGTTTTTATTACTATAGCTCTGAAGTGCAACTTGAGATCAGGGGCAGTTTTACCTCCAGCAGTTCATTTATTATTCAGGAATGGTCAAATCTACCCTGTTTTCTCTATCTATCTATCTATCTATCTATCTATCTATCTATCTATCTATCTATCTATCTATCTATCTATCTATTATCTATCTATCATCTACTTACCTATCTATTTTCTATCTATCTGATTTTATTTATTTGTATATGTTTCCATAAGAAGCTGAAAATTGTCCTTTCAAGATCTTTGAAGAATTGTGTTATTGTTTTAACAGGGGTTACATTGAAAGTAAAGATTGCTTGTGGTAGCATGTCCATTTTTACAATTTTAACCCTACTGATCCATGAGCACGAGAGATCTTTCCATCTTCCAATATCTTCATTTTATTTTTTCAAAGTCTTAAAATTTTTACTACATAAGTCTTTCACTTGTCTTGTTAGAGTCACCCCAAGACACTTATTTTTTATTAGATATTTTCTTTATTTACATTTCAAATGTTATCCCCTTTACTGATTTCCCCTCTGAAAATCCCCTATGCCCCCCCCCCCCCCCGCTTACCAATCCACCCACTCCCGCTTTCTGACCCTGGCATTCCCCTATACTGGCTCTGCCAGTGCCTGACAAATACAGAAGTGGACTCTCACAGCCATCCATTGGATGGAGCACAGGGTCCCCAATGAAGAAGCTAGAGAAAGTACCCAAGGAGCTGAAGGGGTTTGCAGCCTCATATGAGGAACAACAATATGGATACTTTTAAAAAATGCTATTATTAAAGATGTTGTTAACCTGACTTCCTTCTCAGTCCATGTGTCATTTTTAATGTAGGAAGGCTACTAATTTTCATAGATTAACTTTGTATTCTGTTAGTTTTCTCAAAGTGTTTATCTGATGTAAGAATTTTCCAGTAGAGGTTTTAGGGCTGCTATTCCATACTATCATATCATCTGCATATTAATTTACTCTAGCTTTTTCCCCTTCATATTTGTAACCCTTTAAAGTCCCTATTGCTCTAGCTAAGACTTCAAGTACTATATTGACTAGGTATGGAGGGAGTAGATGACATTGTCTCATTCCTGATTTAAGTGGAAATTCTTTGAATTTCTCTCTCTTACTGTATGATGACTTCTGAGGGTTTACTGTAAATCTTTATTATACTGAGGTATAGCCCTTGTGTCTCCAGTCTCTACCACACTTTTATGATGAAGGGTTGTTGGATTTTGTTAAAGACCTTTCTGCATCTTTTAAGATGATCATGTGGCTTTTTGTGTTTCAGTCTGTTTATAGAGTGGATTCATTTATTTTTGTTTGCTGAACCAACCCTGCAACACTGCGATGAAGCCTACTGGATCATGGTGGATGATCTATTTTATATGTTCTTAAATTCTGTTTGCAAGTACCATGTAGTTTGTGCTGTTATTTAGCACTAGAGTTTTTATTTTTACTACTTTGTCTAAATTACCATTCTATTGGTGATAGTGGGGTGTTCAAGTCACCTACTCTCACTGTGTGAGGGTCAATATGTGATTAACATTGTAGTATTGTTTCTTTCATGAACTTGGCTGCCTTCGTGTTTGGTGCATGGACATTAGAACTGCAATATAAATGTTGGTGTATTTTTCTTTTGATGAATGTATAGTGTTCCACAATATCTCTTTTGATTAGCTTTGGGTTGGAGTATATTTTTCCAGATATTAAGATGGCCACAATGGCTTGTTTTGCTTGAAATTTTTTTTTATTATTTTACCTTGAGGTGATGTCTGTTCTTGATGTTAAGGTGAGTTTCTTTCTGTCTTTTTGTAGTTGTTGTTGTTGTTGTTTTTCTTTCTTTCTTTTTTTTTTTTTTTTTTTTTTTTTCGAGACAAGGTTTCTCTGTATCACCCTGGCTGTCCTGGAACTCACTTTGTAGACCAGGCTGACCTTGAACTCAGAAATCTGCCTGCCTCTGCCTCCCAAGTGCTGGGGTTAAAGGCCTGCTCCACCATGCCTGACAAGGTGAGTTTCTTGAAGGCATGAGTAGATAGATTCTGTTTTTGCTATCCATTCTGTTAGTCTGTCTTTCTTTTAGAGAATAGAAACCATCAATGATGAACATTATCAATGAGCACTGTTTGTTGATTGCCATTATTTTGTTACTGCAGTGTGTGTTTGTTAATCCCTTTCCTTGGTTCGCTGCTCCAATACTGTGGTTTTTTGGTTGTAGTTAGCCTCTTTGTGTTGTAGTTTTTCTTTTAGCACCTTTTGTAGAGCTGAATTGGTAGATCTATAGTGCTGAAGTTTGGTTGTATCTTGGAATGTGTATCTTACTCCATTCACTGTGATTGGAAGTTTTGTTGTTTATAGTAGGCAGGGGTGACATCTGTGGTTCTCAGAATTTGTAGAACATTTATCGAACCCCTCTGGCTTTTAGAGATTCCATTGAAAAGTCAGATGTTATTCTAATAGAACTGCCTTTATATGTTAAATTTTTCCTTGAATCATTTAATATCCTTTCTTTGTTTTCTATATTTAGTATTTGGATTATTATGTGTCTTGGGGAAATTCTTTTCTGGTTCAGTCTTTCTGGTGTTTTGTATGATTTTTATACCTAAATGGGCATCTCCTTTCCTTAGATTAGGAAACTTTTATTATATTGCTGAAAATACTTCCTCTTTGAAATCTTTTCCCTGTGTTTCTTCTCCTTCCTTTATTCTTGTTTTTCTTAGATTTAGCCTTTTCATAAGGTCTTAGATTTCCTAGTTGTTTTGTACCTGGATTTCTTTTTTAAATTTTAACAGTTTTCTTTGACTGAGGTAAAAATTTTTCTCTTTCTTGTCTTCAGTGCCTGCAATTTTCTCTTTCATCTCTTGTATTGTGTTCATGAGGATTGCCTCTGAGATTCCTGTTTGAGTTCCTAAAGTTTTCATTTTCTGTTTTATCTCAATCTGGGTTGTCTTTGTTGATTCTATATCCACACGAACTGTCTTTTTTTTTTTCTCTTCATTCCATTGCTTGCATTTTCATAGATGTCATTAATGGATTTATTCATATCGTCTTTGAGGACCTCTAAAATACTCACAAGTTATTTTGATGTCCTTGTATTATACAGGTTCAGCTATATTGCATATCTTAAAGCCTACTCTAGTAGGGTTATTAGGATCTACTGGAGGCAAAAGATCCTAGCCATTATTATTATTAATATTTTCTTTCTGGTGTCTAGGCATCTGGGTTTTGGATGATTGTAATTCTAGGTATTGATATCTGTTCTTTGTTGAGTGAGTTTTCAACTTTTTATTGCTTATTTTATTTATTTACATTTCAAATTATATCCCACTTCTCAGTTTCCCCTCCCCACTGCACCCCCATCACATCCCCCGCCTCTATGAGGATGCTCCCCCACCCACCTGCCCACTCATGGTTCACCTCCCTAACATCCCCCTACACTGAGCCACTGAGCCTCCACAGGACTAAGGGCCTCCCCTCCCATTGATGCCAGATAAGGCCATCTTCTGCTACACGTGTAGCTGGAGCCATGGAGCCATGGGTCCCTCCGTGTGTATTCTTTGGTTGATAACTTGATCCCTGAAAGATCTGGGGGGTCCAGTAAGTTGATATTGTTGTTCTTCCCATGGAGTTGCAATCCCCTTCATCTCCTTCAGTCCTCTCCTCCTAACTCTTCCATTGGGGTCCTCATGCTCAGTCTGATGGTTGACTTTGAGCATACACATCTGTATTGGTCAGGCTCTAGCTGAGCCTCTCAGGGAACATCTATATCAGGCTCCTGTTGACAAGAATTTCTTGGCATCAGCGAAAGTGTCTGGTTTGGTGTCTGCAGATGAGATGAATCTATAGGTAGGGTGGTCTCCTGATGGCCTTTCCTTCAGTCTCTGTTCCACTCTTTGTCCCTGCATTTCCTTTAGACAGGGACCATTCTGGGTTAACACTTTTGAGATGGGTGGATGACCAGAAGCCTTGCCTATCCACTTGATATGGTTTCTGTAGGTTCTGTCTTCACTTTGTGTGGAATTTTGGCTAATGTCATCCCCATTGTGTCCTAGGAACCTCTTGCTTCTCTGGCATGGGATTATCTAGTGGCTAATCCAAGTTCCCTCTCCCCCACTGCTACACACCTCTATTCAATTTCTTTACTCTCTGTACTTCTCCCCCCTTCTCCTCCCACACACGATCCTGCCTCCCTTTTTCCTCTCCCTCTTCTCTTCTGACCAGGCCCTCCTTCCTACACCTCTGGTGATTTTATTTCCCCTTCTAAGTAGTACTTCGGTCTTCTTTTTTCTTAAGTTTCATATGGTATGTGAGTTGTATGATGGGTATTCTGATCTTTTTTCCTAATATCTACTTACCAGTGAGTACATACCGTGTGTGTGTGTGTGTGTGTGTGTGTGTGTGTGTGTGTGTGTGTGTCTGGGTTGCCTCATTCAGGATGATATTTTCTAGTTCCATCCATTTGCCTGCATTCATGAATTCATTGGTTTTAATATCTGAGTAGTGGTCCATTGTGTAAATGTACTACAATTTCTGTATCCATTCCTCTGTTGAGGGACATCTGGGATGTTTTCAGCTTCTGGCTACTATAAATAATGCTACTGTGAACATAGTGGAGCATATGTCCTTGTTATATGTTGGAACATCTTTTGGGTATATGCCTAGGAGTGGTATAGCTGGGTCCTCAGGTAGAACTATTTCCAATTTTCTGAAGAACTGCCAGACTGATTTCCAGAGTGGTTGTACCAGCTTGCAATCCTACCAGCAATAGAAGAATGCTCTTCTTTCTCACTTCCTTGACCACATTTGCTACCACCTGAGTTTTTGATCTTAGGAATTCTGACTGGTGTGAGATGGAATCTCGGGGTCCTTTTGATTTTGTATTTGTCTGATGACTAAGGATGTTAAACATTTCCTTAGGTGCTTCTTGGACATTTGAGATTCCTCAAAAGATCTCCCATGCCCATGGATCATCAGGATTAACATAGTAAAAATGGACATCTTACCAAAAGCAATCTACAGATCTAATGCCATCCCCATTAAAATTCCCACTCAATTCTTCACAGAGATAGAAAGAGTAATTCACAGATTCATCTGGAATAACAGAAAAACCCAGGATAGCAAAAACTATTCTCCACAATAGAAGAACTTCTGGGGGAATCACCATCCCTGACCTCAAGCCTTACTACAGAGTAATAGCGATAAAAGTCAAATGGCACTGATACAGAGACAGACAGGTAGATCAATGGAACAGAACTGAAGATGCAGAAATACACACACACACACACACACACACACGCATTCACACATCTGTGGACACCCAGTCTTTGACAACGTAGTCAAAACCATAGGAAAAAGGACAGTGTATTCAACAAATGGTGCTGATAAAAGTGTCAGTCAGCATACTGAAGAATGCAAACTGACCCATTCTTATCTCCTTGTACAAAGCTCAAGTCCAAGTGAATCAAGGACTGCCACATAAAATCAGGTACACTGAATCTAGGAGAAGAGAAAGTTGAAATTACCCTCAAACACATTGCCATAAGGGGAAATTTCCTGAATAGAACACCAATGGCTCAGGCTCTAAGATTAACTATTGACAAATGGGATCTCATAAAGTTGGAAAGCTTCTGTAAGCCAAAGGACACTGTCAACAGAGCAAAATGGCAACCTGAGATTGGGAAAAGAATCTCTACCAACCTTATATCCAAAAGAGGGCTGATATCCAATAATACAGAGAACTCAAGGAGTTAGACTCCAGAGAACCAAGTAACCCTACTAAAAATGGAATACAGAGCTAAACAAAGATTAAACAAAGTTTGGTTGTCATCGATCTGGGTTGCATGGTAGAGGGTTATGAGTCCCTGGTGGATGGGGACACTGAATGTCCCAAGTAGACTGTGTTCTTTGTTTTGTGGAGCAGACAGTCTTACTTGGGATAGTATAGAAGGGCAGAGATATAGTCTAAGAAGGTCCACAAGAGGGAAGAAAGCTGTGTTTGTCACAAGGATCAGTGGTATCCACAGGGAATTGAAGAAGAGAAGGAAGACAGGGCTTTCAAGTGATCTGCTAAGGGGCTGAGGGTGAAACTGGGGAAATGGAATTTTGGGATTGAAATGAAAGTGAAGGTGTCCTACCTGATTTCCTGACCATGGTCAGAACATTTAACAGGAAAGAGGGCCTCTGCTGTTGGAAGCTGAAACTGAAGGATGGAGTGAAGAAGAAAGGCTATAGGAGAAGATCTGTGTAATCCTTGCTTGGTCTTTTAAAGGCTACTACATTTAAAAATCAATTGGAGTCTAGGTATTGTACTTAATCTGCACTTTACTCTACTGTTCTCTTTTTTTGAATTATACTCATCCCAATTATGTTAGGCTCAGACAGACAGTAGAGTTGGACACTGCTGTTCTACTAATGGATTCACATGAAGAATAATGTAGACTGGGTGAAATAATATCTCAAGAGCTGAATCTGCAAAAATGCACAGTAGATGGGAAAAGGTAAATCCAGGTGAAACTAATTCAGTCTATTTAATAGTTTGGCTGAGGCATATATAGAACTCTCTCTCCTATCTAATGCATAAAATTTCTTGTTCTATTCACTCAGCTCTTAAAGAGTCACACACAGTGAGAAAAACACAAATCACTGATTGGTTTATAAAACCTTCCAGAAGAAAGAGCTGGAGAGTGAAGTGTGCTGTAGTTCCAACATAAAGCCTCATATGGGAGAAATTAAAAATAGGGGGAAAAGTAGAAATGGCAAAACTGCCAGACCATAATATTATAAGTCCAGCTCCATGGCTCTTATTTCAATAGCTGTTAAGGAGAAACTTCACCTTTAGAGTCATAAAGTAACAGAATTGGGAAGGAAATCGATTTTATGAATGGTTCAACTGAGTGAGCAAATAAACAAATGACCCATGCTGGTGGCACAGTTTGTGCATAGTAGCAACAAAAAAGAGGAAACCCCCACTTTCTGGCACCTAGTTACTGTTTTCACTGAAAAACATGTGGAAACTAATTCTTTGGTTTATGTGATCTACAGTTAACCAATATTTTGGGACTTGTGATTCTGTGGACGTATATGAGCAAGCAACAAGGATCTCTCTCTGAATATAGGCTGCAAATCTGCAGCAAAAGTGAGATATAAACTCTCTCTTTTCACTTGAGCAATTTGGGGGGGATAATCTTTTACTAAAGGCAAAGAAAAGTGTTAAAATTGATTCTTGATATTGATATAACATATTCTCTTCTTTTGTGCAAATGGCTAAGAGCCTGGAAAATAATTCAAGATCATCTCCTTTAAACTTTTCTATCAGCCAAGTCAGTTCTGACTGAATTTAGAGGTTTTACTTTCTGATGGAAAGTTTGAGAATAAATAAATCTCCTTTATAAGCTTACTCTCACAGTTGGATCCAATTCTTTTTCAGTCTCTTAAAACCAACAATATCACAGTTTAAAGTAGAGAAATAATGGATTATGTTTAGTGTATTCCCAATGTTTTGGAGATTAATCTTGGGCCCTTTCAATATTTCAGCAAATAATTGCCAGTGCCATTGGAATGGATATGGATGAAGATGAATGTGAAAAAAGTTCCTTTTTTAGGAACTTGTGACATTGAATGTTAGGGTATAAAATGAACAGGTGATATTTTTATCATAAGAAATAGGCTATAAAATCGAGTGAACCTCAGGTTCTATCTCCCCACTGTTGGGACATCAACCTACCTTCAAATTTTTTGCCCTAGGATTGTTTCTGTCTAAGGAAATGTAGGGAGAAAAATGGAGCAGTGACTGAGGGAAAGGCTAATCAGTGACTGGCCCAACTTGGAATCCATTCCATTGGAGGGCACCAAATCCTGATACTAATACTGATGCCACACTGTGATTGCAGAAAGGAGCCTGCCATGGCTGTCCTCTAAGAGGCTATACCAGCAGCTGACTGAGACAGGTGCAGATACTTACAGCCTAGCATTGAACTGAGAGTTAGGGGAAGGATTGAAGGAGCTGAAGGGGATGACAACCCCATAGGAAGACCAATAGTGTCAACTATCCTGCACTCCTGGGAGCTCCAGAGACTATGCCATCTATCAAAGATCACACAAGGCCTGGGCTGCAGCCACCAGCACATATGTAGCAGAGGACTGCCTCGTCTGGGCTCAGTGAGAGAGGATGTACCTAATCTTGTACCAACTTGATACCATGTGGAAGGGGGTTGCTCAGGTGAGCACCCTCTCAGGCAAAAGGGGAGGGGGAGAGTGTGAAGAATTCTGAGAGGAGGGATCTGGAGGAGGGGGCAACATTTGGGATCTAAGTAAATAAAGAAATTAATTAAACAACAACATCAACAACAATAAACCATGTAGAGGAACTATATGCAAAAATATGGCTACTCTAATAAGAGACCACATATTCCTAACCCCTCTGTCTGGAACATCAGTATGCTTTTGGTTAGATTTTAATCCCTAAATACAGGTAAAGCCCGTTTGTAGGAGGTAGCAGCCATATTGGATAGGAATGTTTAGTTAAGGGGCAGGCAAAGTGACAAACCAGAAAAAGATTTGATAGAATGAGTCAGAGATAGGACACATCCAACTCTCATGAGAAGGGACCGGAAGGAGAGGCAACTTAAAAGATTAGCCAGAAAGAGAGTGTAAGTTCAGATTCAGTTTTTACCGATAAGTCATGGAATGAGAAGGAACCAGATTAGTACAGATTGCTAGATTTAGTTTGAGGCCAAGCAGAGCAATTCAGTAAGAAGCTAAAGGAAGCCAGTTTGAGTCAGTCAGGTTAGAGAGAAGTTTGAATAGAACAGCTGAGTTGAATCGAATCAACCAGCCAGAATTCAGAAAGACCTAGAAAAAGTGAGCTTATTTAGCAGTAAGCTTCTGAGATTACAATTACCTCAGGCAAATAAAAGTTACTTTTACAAAACCAATTATAAGTAATATCAAGGGAATCAGAAATTTTTGACAAATTGCAAGTGTGGCTGTGTCTTGACTAAGACTTCTCTTGTCTTTGAGTCACACATATTGGTTAACTTAGAATTGCAGCTTTCATCATTGTTGATAAAGTGTTATAAATGAATAAGTATTTTTAAAGACTCTTGAAAATTTATGTTCTTTGCAAAACTATTATTTTTCCTTTCCAATTGAGTTAATGCCACCGCCATATCTGAATTTTACATGAACAATTTTACAAGGTTTCTTCCTTGATTGAATTTCTAGCTGTTTAATTCATACAGAATATTTGTCACAAACCACATTATCAGATCTCTGTATTTATGTATATATTCCATGTCTCTTTGTGACATAAACTCCTTGAGGAGAAACATGGTTGTTTTTGTTAATCTAATTCATCTCAGATGGTAATAAGCAGGAATTTAAGAGCAATTTGTTGAGTAAGATGAGTTAGATGATTTTTAATTTTTCACCTTTTGTCTCTCTATGAAACAATGTAGCAAATTTGCATGCAAATAAACTAACAGCATTTTTAATAAGGGCAAACATAAGAAAAATTTATGGTTATATAAAAGAAATCCAAATTACCATTGCATTGTAGTACTTCAAAAGGCTATATTTCTACCTTTTTACAAAAAGTCTATCTGATATATATATATATCAAAAATTTCAGAGAGGTATTGTGGTGGAGTGAATATTCCTGGCCCTTGGGAAGTTGCACTATTAGGAGGTGAGGCCTTGTTGGAGGAAGTATGTTACTGTGTAGGACAGCTTTGAGGGCTCCTAGTGCTCAAGCTCTGCCTAGTGCAGAAAAGTGAGCCAATGCCTGGCTGTCTATGGAAGCAAGTCTCCTTCTGCCTGCCTTCAGATCAAGATATAGAACTCTCAGCTCCTCCAGTGGCATGCCTGTCTGGATGCTGCCATGCTTCCCACCCTGAAGATAATGGACTAAATCTCTGAACCTACAGGCTAGTACCAATTAAATGCTTTCCTATATAAGAGTTGCCTTTGACATGGTGTGTCTTCACAGCAATGGAAACCCTAACACACACATGTTTCGTACTCTCTATTTGACTGAATATCCATGTCTAGTGTTGGGTGATCTTTGATGTGAGGAGGAGTGGTCTGCAGCTATGTGGCTATGCTCTTTTTCTCAGAGTTTCAAGAGTTTTAAATATCTTTCTGACACTTGACATCATCTTTCTCCTTTGCAATAGTCTGCATTTAAAGGAAGGTGTGCTGTACTCATAAGCTTGAAATGGACTATGTCAATCATTTCTGTCATTTTCAGCACAAAGCCCACACTATTTTGGATGAAAAGAATCAGTTAATCAAATGGACATATCTTGAATTTTCCATTATCTGTAATGCCTCCCAGGTACAATCTAGTCCATTTTAGTATCTCTGTTTTATGGAAAGGATTTCAACCTTTTATGAGAACCACTTTGTAAAGGCAATGATGCTACTTTTGTGGACAATGACATTACCATAATGGTATGTAACTGAGCTCATGAAGCTTTAATATTTTTGTTATAGTATTTATGTAGCTTAACATCTACATAAATCAGAGAGCTTGGGAGATTAAAACTGGAAAGTGTTTGTGTAGAAGGTTTCTCAGAGCCTACTTGTGTCTCATGCTGACTCAGCAGTGTAAGCTCTCTCTGTTGCCATACTGTTACTGAGGTTAATAGCCTGGCTTCAGCATATTAACCAATGTGCAAGAGGAAACAAAGTCAAAAATCAAAGGAAGCAGATGTTTGGCCATTTCTTTGAGTCTTCTTAGATTTTGTATATATACACACACTAATAAAATAATTTCTGGATTTAATTCACATATTTTTTTTCTCATCCCCCAAAACGCCTTAGGACTTAAAGGTCAAGAATGACTCATCATTGACAAATGGAAAACTTCAACCTGTGATATTATTATTTTAGAAAAAAAATAACATATTGATTATAATTTACACTTTCAAAATGTATATGTTCATATTATAAATAATAATCATATCTTCAATCGGTGTGATTTCTCTAACAAAATGTTTAAGGTATTGGGATGAATATAGTCTCAAAACTGAAATAATAGATGTAAGAATTCCCCTTTGCATTCAGAGTGTAAATAAATTAAGTCAAATCTGGAAAAAATAAAATAAAATGCTTTCTGAAGCTCAGTGAGATACATTGGTTCTTAGTTTGGATGCTAGTTGGAAACCATTATCCTTTATGAAAAATAGCTGACAAAGCTTGTAACATATGTTATCTTCCTGCTCAGGCAACTCAAGACATAGGCGTTTTTATTATCACACAGATGAGGAAGGTTTCCCTAAGTTTCTCTATGCTGCTCAGCTGGTAATACAACACGCTTTGATCCTGTGTGACCTTAAAATTTTTCTTTACTTTTGAGAACATTGACATTTGATCATATCTACTTCCCATTCTCATCTCTAACTCCTCCTTATCCCCTGCAAGATGAACCTTCCAAATCTTTCTTTCTTTCTTTCTTTCTTTCTTTCTTTCTTTCTTTCTTTCTTTCTTTCTTTCTTTCTTTCTTTCTTTCTTTTCTCTCTCTTTCTTTCTTTCTTTCTTTCTTTCTTTCTTTCTTTCTTTCTTTCTTTCTTTCTTTCTTTCTCTCCTTCCTTCCTTCCTTCCTTCCTTCCTTCCTTCCTTCCTTCTTTTCTTCCTTCCTTTTTCCTTCTTTCCTCTTCCCTCTTCTCCCTTTCTCCTCTTCCTCCTTCTCCTCTTCCTCTTCTTCCTCTATTTTTCTTCTTCTAATAACTCACTAGGTGTATCAGTGCTGCCCATATGTGCATGGGTCTGGGATCTCTTTTTACCTATAGATTTTTTGCTCTGGATGGGTCTTGTTCAGGCAACCACAGCCATTGCCAAGTCCAGACAATAGTGCTTCCCAGCACTGCTTCTCATCCTCTGGCTCTGAGAGTCGTCACAATATTTTCTATATTGTTAGATTTCTACTTGTAGGTTTTACATGAGGCTTTGAGATTCTACCCATAACTGTTTCCCATAAGACAGCTAGTCTGCAGGAACTGGTGAGTTTTAGGCTACGGATTTCACTCAAATTGATGTTTCAACCTTCAAGGAATAGAGCTGATATAATTGAAGATAATATAAACATTTCCCAGATGAATAAATAGGATGCTCTAACATAATTCTATACTTCTTTTTAAAGTATTTATTTTTATTTATGTGTATGACTGTTTTTGCTTTTGTGTCTTATACCATGTGAATGCAGTTCCTGCTGAGGCAGAAGATGTCAGATTCCTTGGACTTCCAAATGGGTGTGAGATGCTATGTGGATGCTGAAAACCAGGCCTAGTTCCTTTGCAAGAGCATCCACTGCTTTTAATTGCTGAGCAATCTCTCTGGCCCAGTACTTCTTATCTTTATTGAAGCTCTATTGAAATTTTCATTATGAGCTCTCAGTTGGATTCAGGTTTGTATATATGGACTCTGAGAGAATATTGTCTCCTAATAAGATGCAATCTAAGAGAGAAAGTCAATTGCATGTGAGTGTTAGCAGGGCATTTTCTACACACTATATTGCACTGTGAATTGCTTATTAATTTTCTTCAATCCACAGACATTTAAGAGCTACTAGGCTATGATTATAAGGAGATTTACTTGCTGTTTGATTTTTTTCCCTCAATAGTTCTGACTGCAGACTTAAACTATGTATTCCCATGAATACAGTCTCTCTCATTGCCAAGAGGTGACAGTAAGATACTGTTTCAAGGAAAAAAACCCTTAAATTCCAAGTTACTGTGCAAGAATCAATGCCATTTTATACTTCTGCAAGGGAGGCTAACAACTGTTTTGTTTCCATGGTACATTTTAATTTATTGTTACGTGTTGGTGTTAAAGTCTGATAATATTGTTCAGTTATGAGATCTTAGTGTACTGCCTAAGATAATAAGAAAAAAGTAATCACTTATTGTTTACATGTAGTAGTTATAAAGGTAATACAATTTGCTCATGAAAATTAAAGAGGATGATATATCAAATACCACATTACAATTTTTTAGTTTTTTTTTTTTTTTTTTTTTTTTAGCTTTAGATAAGATACAGGCATTCTTAATGCACAGCAAGCCAGAAAGAGCAGAAGCAAATTAGTCTAAGTCCCTTGGAAGTCATCTTGACACTAGTTTCTTTGGCATAGTTCCATTTTATAAATAAACACATCCTATTACATTTATTTACTTTGACTGCAGGCTAGCAGGGAAAACCTATTTAACAAATATCAGGCTAAACTCTGCCTGCTATTTGGCAGGGTATGTCTCTCAGGGCACAGCATCTCTGAGTGATAAACATGAGCTAAGGAGACCAAATACATGAGTAATTCCATCTATAGTGATCCAGCTCTCAGTTGGCTTACCTGCCTCCCACAGATCACAGACTAGAGGGAAGATTTGGCAAATCTGTCCATCTTTCCTCCTTCACCACTTTCGCACTGGAAACAAGAGTCAAGTCAGATGAACTCTATAAACCAGTTTACGCCTCAGAAGGACATATGCTCAATAACTATTTTGTTTCCCTTGGGAGGCTTTTACAAGCAACTTTTTTTGCAGATGAAATATGTTCTCCATAAAGAAACAATAAGTGTTCTGCAAAAGATTCAGATCTGTGTCTCATTTCCTTTCTTAACACAATATAATTATTTTAGGTCCAAAACTTAAAAATTTAGTTTTTGGCTGAGGATGATGACACACACATCCAATTCTGTCACTTGGAAGGCAGAGAATGGCCAATCTCCACCAATTCAAGATTAACATGGTCTTCATCTCAAGTTCAAAGCCAGCCCAGGCTACATCTCTCTCTCTCTCTCTCTCTCTCTCTCTCTCTCTCTCTCTCTCTCTCTCTCTCTCACACACACACACACACACACACCTTCAAGTATTAATTAAACATTATTAAATACTCTGGGGCAGTGATGGTCTGTCTTATAAATCTTTAAACTTTAAGTTTTCATTAAAGTTTGTACTCCTATTTTTATGTCTGCTCTTTCCAGAAATGCAAAGGCTCTGGTCCTGTATATCCTATAAAACTATACTATATATGGCCCATTTTCCAAACTAGGACTTCAGTAATTAAGGCATTAATAAAGGGGTATGCACACAGAAGCCTATTAAAAAGTTATGTCCTCCACCCCCAACCCAGATAAGTGTCCTCATCTGATCATGGAGCTGGAGACAGAAAGGCCAAGTTCATTTTATTAGTTTTTTAGTTGATTTTCAACTTATCCAAGGTACTTACTTTTTAGACTCCAAAGTCTGAAGTCTAGGCCTTGTGGCAGCTTGTCTTGAGATATCTCAGTACTGAAAAAAGAGGGATGGGAGTGATTTTCCACACACTAAAGGCCACAACAGGTTGATTTGAAGTAATTGAAAGTGGTCCAAAGGTGCTGGAGGGAAAATGAGGCCATGGAAATATGGTTTCTCTAAGAGTTTTCTCATATTATGTTTTACTATCTGTGGACATGTAAGGTTCTATGGCAAAGAAATGAAAGATTTTTAGACTATTTCCCTAGCCTGATTTTGTTTCCCTTGCAGGAAGGATAGGGCAATTGTCCACATTCAGGCAAGTTTATATTACTTTTTTCTACACCATATACTTATTACTAGTTCTATGTACAATGAAAATCTCCATAAACAGAAATGATGTGAATTCAGAATCCATCTTAACCAGATACCTGGTCACATCCATTGGTTCCTCTATTACTTTTGAATCCATCGACAGATCCATCACATCAGCATGGTTGATTTTAATCAGAAAACTGGTATTAAAGGTTTCTTAAAATTTTAATTTAGTATGACAATCAGGAGATTCTATGTGCCCTGTTCCCTGTTCCTTCTGGCACCATGGATTTCCAGGTAAAACTCCCATCCCAAGTCCTGCCTGTCAAGTCCCCCTAAAGCAAACCCAATAGTGGTAAATTGTACCTGCTCCCCTGCACTCCATTTTCTAGTCCACAACTCTGCTGTCATTCCTGGTGTCCTGCTGGCACCAGAGACAACCATATGGCTAAAGGCCAGCATAAGAACACAATCAACCAAAGCCAGGGCAATGTGGTATCACTGGAGCCCAATTATCTTACTACAGCAGTCACTGGATAACCTAACACAGAAGTTTTGCATTCTCAATGAAACCACATATGCCAGCCCAAATTATTCTACTCTGTAAAACTTTCAATCACCATAGATGGTGAAATCAAGGTATTCTAAGAATAAATCAAATTTAAATAATACCTATCCAGAAATTTAGCCCTACAGAAGATACTAGAAGGAAAACTTTAACACAAGGTTAATTGTACCTAAGAAAACACAGGAAATAAATAACTCCATACCAGGAAAACCAAAAGAAGGGAAACACACACACACACACACACACACACACACACACAATCACCTCCAACATCTAAATAACAGGAATTAAAAAGCATTGGGCATTAATATCTGTCAACATCAATGAACTGATTTCCGCAAAAAAACCAAACAAACAAACAAACAAACAAAAAAAACACCACAGGCTAGTAGAATGGATGTAAAAACAGAATCCATCATTCTGCTCCATACAAGTAACCCATCTAAGCAACAAAGATAGATACCACCTCAGAGAGTAAATAAATGGAAAAAGGTTTTCTATGCAAATGGATATTAGAAGCAAGCTAGAGTAGCCATTCTAATATCTAATAAAATAAACTTTCAACAAAAATTAATCAAAAGTGATGGGGAGGGACATTTCATACTTATCAAATTAAAAATCTACCAAGATGATGTTTCTATTCTGAATATCTATGCCCCAAATGCAAAGGCAGCCACATTTGTAAAAGAAACATTACTAAAGCTTAAAGCACACATCAAACCCCATACATTAGTAATGACAGACTTCAATACCCCACTCTCATCAATGGACAAGTTATCTGGACAGGAACGAAACAGAGAAATAATGAAAGTTATAGACATCATGACTGAAATGGACATAATAGACATCTACAAAACATTTCATCCAAACACTAAAGAACATATGTTCCTCTCAGCATATTATGGAACCTTCTCCAAAACTGACCATAAAAGCACACCTCAAAAGACACAAGAAGATTGAAATAATCCTTGTATCTTATTAGACCACCATGGATCAAAGCTGGACTTTAACAACAGAAACAACAGAAAGCCTACAGACTTATGGAAACTGAACAACTCTCTACTCAATGACATGGGTCAGGAAAAAAAAAACAAACAAAGACAGAAATCAAAGACTTTCTAGAATTCAATTAAAACGAAGGCACAATATCTCCAAACTTATGGACCACCATACAAGAAATTCTAAGGGAAAACTTCATAGCACCAAACGATCTCATAAAATCATTGGAAAGAACTCTTAATAGCAACTTAGCAGCATACCTGAAAGCTCTACAAC
The DNA here is from genome assembly GCF_900095145.1 of Mus pahari. Classification (NCBI taxonomy): domain Eukaryota; kingdom Metazoa; phylum Chordata; class Mammalia; order Rodentia; family Muridae; genus Mus; species Mus pahari. The sequence goes on from NC_034590.1 coordinate 146,715,911, forward strand.
AAAAAGAAACAAAAACATCCAAAAGGAGTAAAAAAAAGTAGGAAATAATGAAACTCAGGGCTGAAATAAGTAAATTAGAAACAGAGCCCAGTACAAAGAGTCAATGAAAGCAAGAGCTGGTTCTTGGAGAAAATTAACAAGAGAGACAAACCCTTAGACAAACCAACTAAAAGGCAGACAGAGAACATCCAAATTAACAGAATCAGAAGTGAAAATGAAAAGGGGGATATAACAGCAAACAATGATGAAATCCAAAGAATTATTAGGATTTACTTTAAAAACCTATACTCCACAAACTTGCAAAATCTAAACAAAATGGAGAAGAAAAAAAAAAGAGTATTTCACAAAGAAAGAAGAGTATTTCAAATTTTTCTTATAAACATGAATGCAAAAATACTCAATAAAATTCTTGCAAACTGAATCCAAGAACACATTAAAAAAAAAACTCCATTATGATCAAGTAGAGTTTATCCCAGAGATGCAGGTATACTTCAAAACATGAAAGTCCATCAATGTAATTTACCATATAAATAAACTGAAAAAAAAAAACAAAAACAAAAATTCATGATCATCTCACTCGATGCTAGCAAAAACCTTTGACAAAATTCAATACTTCTTCATGTTAAAAGTCTTGGAGATATCAGAGATACAAGACCCCAATAAACACTCTCTCTGTATCTATTCAATACAGTATTTGATGTTTTGGCTAGAGTAATAAGACTAATAAAGGATATCAAGGTAATGCAAATTGAAAAGGAAGAAGCCAAAGTATTGCTATTAGCTGATGCTATGATAGGATATAAAAGCAATCCCCAAAATTCTACCAGAGAACTCTCATAGCTGATAAACACCTTCAGCAAAGTGTCTGGATACAAAATTAATTTTAAAAAAAGATTAGCATCCCTCCTTTATACAAATGGTAAACAGGGTAAGAAAGAAATTAGGGGAACAACACTGCTTACAATAGCCACAAATAATATAAAATACCTTGGTGTAACCCTAACCAAGGATGTGAAACACGTATATGAGAAGTACTTCAAGTCTTTGAAGAAAGAACCTCAGGAAGATATCAGAAGACGGAGAGATATTCCATGCTCTTGAGCCAGTAATATTAAATAGTAAAAAATGAACATCTTACAAAAGACAATCTACAGATTCAATATGATTTCTATCAAAATTCCAACAGAATCCTTTACAGACCTTGAAAGAATAATATTCAACTTCATATGAAAAAGCAAAAAACCCAGGATAGCTAATGTAATCCTGTATAATAAAAGAACTTCCAGCGATATCACCATTCCTGACTTCAAGTGGTATCACAGAGCAATAGTAATAAAAATTGCATGACATTGGCATTGAAAACAAACATGTTTGTCAATGCAATCAAACTGAAGACACACACACACACACACACACACACACACACACCTCTCTGACCATTTGATTTTTGACAAAGAAGTAAAAATATACAATGGAAAAAATGAAAGAACCTTCAACAAATGCTGGACAAAGTGGAAGTCTGCATGTAGAAGAATGCAAATAGATCCATTTTTATCACCCTGCACAATCCCCAAGTCCAAGTGGATCAAAGGCCTCAAAATAAAACTAGATATACTGAATCTGACAGAAGAGAAAGGGGGGTTGTAGCCTTGAACTCGTAGGTACAGAAGACAACTTCTTGAATAAGATACCAGCAGCTCAACTTTAAGATCAAAAATTAATACATGGTACCTCATGGAACTGAAAAACCTTCTATAAGACAAGGGATACTATCAATAGGCCAAAATGGCAGCCTACTGAATGGGGAAAGAGCTTCATCAACCACACATCTGTCAGAGGGCTTATATCTAAAATATAATGAACTCAAGAATTTAGAGAGCAACTACCCAGATTACTCAATTAAAAAATGGGGTGTAGAGCTAACCAGAATTCTTGACAGTGTAATCTCAAATGGCCAAGAAGCACTTAAAGAAATGTTCAATGTCTTTAGTTGTTAGGGGAATGCAAGTTAAAACAATGCTGAGATTCCATCTTATACCCCTCAGAATGGCTAAGATAAAACATTCAAGCAGCAGCTAATGCTATTGAGGCCGTGGAGCATAGAAAGCATCCCTCCATTGCTGGTGGGATTGCATACCTGTACAACAACCTTAGAAATCCTTTTGGCATTTCTAAGAAATTTTTGAATAATTTTATTTCAAGACCCAGCTATATCATTTCTGGGCATTCACCTAAAAGATGTTCCACCATACCACAGAGGCACATGTTCCACTATGTTCACAGCAGCTTTATTTATAATATCCAGGAAATGGAAACAACCTAGAAGTCCCTCAACTGAAAAAAGGATAAAGAAATTGTGTTACATTTACAGAATGGAATACTAATGAACTATCAAAAATAAGGACAACATGAGATTTTCAGACAAATGGATGGAGCTACAAAATATCACCTTGAGTGAGGTGACCTAGACCCAGAAAGACACACATGGTACCCACTTATAAGATGGGTTGTTATCTATGAGCTCCTTCCCCTTTTCTGAGGAGAAAAGGAGGCAGGGTAGAGGGAGGGACTGGGAGGAAAGGAGGGAGGGTAAGCTCCTATGCAGATGTAAAAATAAATTAATTAATTAATAAAAAGAGAAAATTACAGAAACTACCTTATGAAACTATATCAAAGAGCAGGGGGAAAGGAAGATTTGAAAATACTTGTCTAGGACATGTATTAGGTGTTTCTCAGGGCTCTGCAGGATTTTAATATTATCCCATGAAAAATAATTCCTCTTCCATTTAAGAATTTTCAGTTTAGTGCTGCCACTGGCCAGTTTCTGAACTCTCCTATTTAGTTTACCCCGAGAGGTTTCTACTGCAGCTTTCATTGCCAGTGGAAGATTACACTTTCCATAAAGCAGCAATAAAATGATCTGCAGAAGAGCTAGATCTGTGTCTTATTTCCTTTCCCAATAACTCAGAATTCTCTTTGGCTCACAATTAAAAATTTTATGCTAATTTTTCCAGCAGCATGAAGAAGATCAATTTCATTGTCTTTCAGTAGTTTTCACTTAATTAGCCTTTTTGATCCTAATAAATAGATAAGTTCTTTGCATATAATTTATTAGCTTGATCATTTGATCTCCCACCTCGCTTTTTTTTCCTAAGGGGGAAAAGACAGAATGCATAGCGGTCACAGAGCTGTTGTTTCCCGGATCAGAAGACTCTTTAACGTGATAGTTAGCAAGCCTAGGGGTCTGATTTTAGATATTGTCTGGTGTAGGACTGAATAAGTCATATTCTCTCAGGCCAAAAAAAAAAAATAGTTTTCATTGGTATAGATGGAAAGTTGTAGAAAAATACATGTCTTTTTTCCTGCCCTATCTGACCATGGTAGATTAATATAGGCCTGAACACCAAGATGTTTATATACAAAATACTGTACATTTACAATATACTTTACATTTGTTTTATATCATGAGGTGATAAACAAAAACATTATACCTTAGAGTTTCTATCACTGTGATGAAACACCATGACTTAAAAGCAATTTGGGGGTGGTGGTGTTTGGCTTACACTTTCATGTCCCTGTTCATCACTGAGAAAAGTCAGGACAGGAACTGAAGCAGGGCAGGAACCTGGAGGCAGGAGCTGATGCAGAGGTCATGAGGGGTCCTACTTACTGGCTTGCTCCTCACATCTTGCTCGGCCTGCTTTCTCAAAGAACCCATGTGTTATGGGTGGCACCGTGGATAATGGTTTGAACATTTTCCCAGCAATAACTAATTAAGAAAATTCCCTGTAGGCATGCCTACAGCCCAGTCTTAGGAAGACATTTTCTTTAGGTGGTTACCTCCTTTTAGATGACTTAGTTTTAGTCAAGCTGACGTAGGATATATTCTCATATATTTAGTGCTAAAGGTATGCCATGTTCTGTAACAGAATATGTATATTTTTGATACCTTAAATACTGGTAGTGTATGCAACAAAAGTTATAACTAAATAATTATGTACACTAAGCTTTAGAGCATTGGTGGTTTGTTCTCATGCATTTCATCTAGGTGCTTTTTAAACTCTTTTTTTGTTGTTGTTGTTGTTGTTGTTGTTGTTGTTTTTGTTTTTGGTTGCTTCTTTCTTGGCATTCTGTACCTTAGCTTAGGCTTCTGCATGTTGTAGAGTGTTATTTCTCAGTCCTGGGTTTTTATTTATGAGAGAAGGTTTCAAAGTAAGGGATGACTTCAGCGGGTGTTTGACCTTGCTCTGAAGAAGGCTGCCAATCTCTGGATGAGATTAGTGCTGTGATAGCTGTACTAGGGTCTCTCATGGCCATAGATCCTCTCCTCAGGGGTATCCTGTGCCATGCTTGCTCTGCTCCCTTAGTATCTCCTTTCTTTCAGTTACACATACATTCCAAACACTTGTCTGCTTTAGAACTTTACACCCCAGTCCCTTCTTTTTGTCTTTCCCCTTTATCTTAAATCTCATTTCCAAAGAGAGGCCATCTCTTCCTATCAAAAATGTACTACTCTTATATCTTTTGTTATCAATGGTTTTTTGCCTCTTGCAGCAGTCTTTGGAATTTGGTGGGATGATGTTCAGTGTTCTTAACCTTTGTCCATTGCAATGGAATGTACTGCATATGTTTGAACTGCTCGTTATTGAATCTTTTATGAGTTAACTCTAATTCTGACACACAGCAAATATTTGGTAAATGTCAGATGAGTAAATAGACAACAGTTTTAATAGAAAATTAAACATATTAAGAATATGTAATTTAGTTACTTGCTATGTGTCTTTAACAGAGTTTATTATGGATATCTGGGTATACTAAAAATTAGCTTGGCCTACAGATAATGGCAACTCTTTTGAATTTGCCCCTAGTAGAGTGCAGTTTTGCAAATAAAACTCATCTTTACATTAGTGTGAATGTGTTATTATTATTATTATTATTATTATTATTATTATTATTATTATTATAAAAGAACTCCATGGGACTGGTGAGATGGCTCCGTGGTTAACAGCACTGATGTTCTTTCAGAGGTCCCAGGCTGAAGTCTCACTACTCACATAGCCCCTCACAACAGTAATTTCAGGTCCATGTTCCATGTTCCAGTTCCATGGGGCACCAGGCATGTTTATGGTGTGCACACATAGATGTAGGCAAAACACTCATAACCATAAAATAATCAAATTAGAATCTCTTCTTTATACAAAAATAATTTTAAAGGATTTTGGAAACTATAAGGCATGATAAAGAAAACGTAAAACTAGTAGTTATATCATTCAGAGAGAAGCTATATAAGAAACCAGCTTTTACAGTTTTCAACAAATACATTGTTTGCAAAAGAGTATTCATATTATAAGGCTAGGGGTATAGTTCAGCTCATAAAGTACTTGCATAGCATACACAAAGTCCTTTGCGCTGTAGAATGACATAAAGCCTCATAAAATTGGGTATGATCATGAATTTTCATAATCCCAGCACTTGTGAGGTAGAGGCAGAATAATCAAGAGAAGTTCAAAGTCATTCTAAGGTGTATGATGAGTTCCAGGCCAGTTTAGAATACATGAGATAACTATTAAACACACACACACACACACACACACACACACACACACACACACACACACACACAGGAATGGGAAGGGGACACTATCCTACCTCCGGCCAAGCTCCAGGGAGAATGGGTAACACTGGGCATATTAACTATGTTCCAGTGCAGGCCCCATGCTTAAGAACAGTTGTATAACACATATTGGACTCTCTCTCTCTCTCTCTCTCTCTCTCTCTCTCTCTCTCTCTCTCTCTCTCTCTTTTGTTTTTTTGAGACAGGGTTTTGTTTTATAATTTATCTATTACTCTTTTATANTCTCTCTCTCTCTCTCTCTCTCTCTCTCTCTCTCTCTCTCTCTCTCTCTCTCTCTCTCACAGTTTTTGTTTTATAATTTATCTATTACTCTTTTATATAAATTGGTATATTGCTTGTGTGCTTGTCTGTGTGAGGGTTTTCATTCTCTGGAACTGGATACAGACAGTTATGAGCCTTCACATTGGTCCTGGGAATTGCACTTCAATTCTCTGGAAGAGTAGTTGGTGCTCTTAACTGCTTAATCATCTCTCCATTCCCTTTGATTTTGATTTCAAGAGAGAAGGAAAGAGAGAGAGGACTTGAGGCTGGGTGAGTAGGGAGTTGGGGGGAGTATGGGATGAATTTGGAGAAGGAAAATAATATGATCAAAATATATTGTATGAATTCTCAAAAAAATAAGAAATCTCACTAAATTATGTTTACCACAAGAGAACAGAAGAGAGGGACGTTTATCAGAGAGGGAGGGAACCCATAAGCGTAATGGAGAAGGGTGAAGTCCTAGTGGGGAGCAAATAACAGCAAGTAAGGCAGAGTTGGAAACACGACCCAAGGCAAACCGTTGAGCTGATTAGTTATGACTGTTGCTGGTATCTGTTTGTGACTTCATCATTTGAAGAATACAATAAGAGAAAATGGAGTCAGCACTGGAAGAGATGAAGCCACCAGAAATAGATAAAGCAAGAGAGTATCTTAATAGGATGTATACTTTCAGACCTGGTGGCCCATAAAGTAGCTCCACTCTTAATATACTTCAAGCGCACTGATACATTGTCTGCTTGAGGTTAGCATGGTTAGGCTTTGGTGCCTTGGTATTTAAAGTGTTTTGAAAAATTCAGTCACCAGAGAATTTCACCTATTGCTCCTGTGACAGTCAGATCTTGGCTAAATATGATAGACAGATTAAAAAATCTGTGGTTCATACACCAGTCAAGATAACCTCATTCAAGATAGTCACTATAGAAGCAAAGTTCTATAACATGGGGTATTTTTGTCTAGGCCCTTTTCTGAAGGCCTCAGACGCTGGAAGTCATTTAGAAAGAACCTACATAGTGTGCTGTGTGGTCTGGGTTCTGTTTTGTCTGGGTGGGCATTCTTTCTACCATGCAGTAGAAGGGTCAACTCCAGAAGCTAGGGTCAAATTGAGAATGAGTTGACCTTAGAAAACAACCAGCCTGGTTTTTTGTTTGTTTGTTTGTTTGTTTTTGTTTTTTTTTGTTTTCATTTTTTTTTGGGGGGGGAAGTGTATTGTTTTGTTTTGCAATTATATGTTTTCTTTCTCACCAAGTGTAGTAGTTTATAGACAAAAAGAAACATGGTATCAGATGTGAAAAGTACTCATCATGATTCTGTTCTTTAGATTTTACTTTTTAGTCAAAGTTTCATCATTAAAGTAAATGATGAAACTTTTCTTTCTTCATTAAAAATACCAGTCTCTCTTCCAATGTTATAAAATATTTCATATCTTTTTTCCTGTTTGATGGTATCTTCATTTGTCCATGGTAGTAGTGATTTTTAGGGTCATGGCTACTCCCTGTCCACCACCCAGTATAGAATTCTTAACGAGATGATAACCACTTGGGTAGCTGTAGAGTAGCCATATTCCATCTGTCCTTTTGTTAAAGTAAATGATCTGAAAGGTGCAATGATGAAGAGGCCTGGGTGCACTTCTAGGTAACTATTTGCTGTTTTAATTACCCTCTGAGTCTAGTTACCTTTGATCTTGGCGACCTGCTTAATATCCTCTTGACAAATTCCCTTCCCCCTTTTAAAGCCAGCTTGATCTATCTGATGTCTGCTATCATCATGAGAACTGAGCCTAAACAATGCTATTAACAATTAAAGGGCTTACAAGGAAATCCTTTGGGAGCAAAAAAATCCTCCTCTTCATGTTTCACCTTGTAACTCAGAAAATCACATTATTAATTTCTTCTAGCAGACGTCACAGACAACATATCATGTCTCTTGGCATCTTGGACCACTTGTGTTCCATGTTTCTACCTTGAATTACTTTGTTATAAGTCCAGGTTATTGATTATAGTCTGTCAATCACTTTTCTTGAGACTTGGAACTGCCTGTTGTTTTCCTGGGTGTTGGCTTCACACTACATGGACCACTCTGCATATTTTTTGTCTGATCTTCCATTTTTTCCCTCCCTGGATTTTGCAGAAGCTATATCCAGTGATGCAAAGCATCTTCCCTACTTGGCTCTGTGAGCTTCTCAGGGTCATTCTTGGTTTTTCCTTGCTCGTTCCATGTTTCTTTCCCTAAGCAGTTTCTTCTTTGTTTTCTACCTGCTCCTGAAATCTTATGCTGTTACCTTTCATTGATTTCTTGATTTGTGCAAAGAGAAGGAGGTAGCTGCAAGGTGCTCACTCTGGCCTCCTATTACTATGTATGGCTTTGAGAGATTTATATGAGTGTGAATTTATAGCTACATAGATAAAAAGGAGGAGAGCATTTTAGTTGAGATTCTTTTATGTCTGTATCTATATTAACCTATATTCTCTATATCTACCTTTACATGTTTTTATATTAATTTTATATTTATACATATATAGGTATAGATATAAAGCTCATTAAAATCAGTAAGCAAACAACTCATAAACTTTAGAAAGTTCCTGAGACTGAGCAAATTCATTAGACTCTTGCCTTTATACACATGTACCCTATTGCCCATATTTTTAAAGACCCCAAGAGAACTCATTGGTTCACCAAGTTTGACTTTAGTGGTGTCCTTACCTTGGATTGTCATCAGTTACTTACCTGGGGTGAGTAGTTTGTAAAGGCATTTTAATACAGCAATATAGCTTTTATGGCAAGGGATCACATCCAAAGATATGATTTGGAAATGATCCAGCTGGAATATAGATACACCATACACCTTTATACCTTTATACTGGATTAAACACACACCACCCTTAGTATACACCTTTGATCCCTCTGGCTGGAATACAGACATACCTTTAATCCCTGATAATGGTGTCTACTTGTGGGGCAGACAAAGTGATGAATCAGAAAAAGATTTGACAGAATGAGTTGGAGATAGGATATGCCCAATTCTCATGAGAATAGACAGGAAAGACAGGGTGCTTAAAGAGCAGAGAGGGAGAAAGGAATTCAGTTCAGTTCAGTTCAGTTCAGGTCTGGTCAGGTCAGGTTGGGTCGGGTCGGGTTGGGTCGGGTCAGGTCGTTTCTGTTCAGTTCAGTTCAGTTCAGTTGAGTGCAGTTGAGTTTACTTTGGAGCATGTCAGTTGATGGAGTTCAGAGGAATTCTTTTGAAGCAGAGCAATTCAGTCAGAAACTGAGGGAAGCCAATTTGAATCAGTCAGCTTGGAGAGGCGTTTGAGCCAGAACAGCTGAGTTGAACCAGCGAATCAGACTTTCCAAAGGGTTAAAAGAGTGAATTTATTCAGTAGTAACACTCAGAGGCTGAATGATTCTAGGTATAGGCTAGCAGATGGGAGCTGGAAGCTGAAATCTTCAAGGTCTGGGCTTGCAGAATATTAGATCGTATGGAGACTAGAAGCTTCCACGCCTATAACTATTTATAGTTAGATAGAAATACTCTGGGCTTAGCCTGAGCCATGTATTTATAAAGCTTGGGTACAGCTCTCGTCTTTTCCCGTCATCTGAGAAAATATAAGCAACATTTACATTTACAGGAAATGCTTGTTCATGCCAGTCCTGGAGCAGTGTCACAAAACAGGTATATGATAGGCTATATCATTTGGTTTGTTTAAGTTCTTTCTTGGATGTTTGACAAATGATTAATTCACTTAAAGATATGAAAGTATAGTTAACTATATATATATGTATATATATATATATTATACATAATATTTGCACACGTGTATTATTGTTTGTGTTGTAAATGCTCCCAATTGGTTGTTTTAATACATGTTCCCCTGTTGGCAATACCATTTGTGGAAGTTGGTGAACCTTTAGAAATGGCCTAGCTACTAAAAATAGTGCGAGAAGACACTAAGAATGGGCCTTTGAAGTTATACCTGGGTTCTGGTTCCTGACTTGCTCTTTCTGCTCCCTAGGCTGTAATAATGTGAACAATTACTAACTCACACTCCTCTCACCATGAACTAAACTGCTCTTCATTGTCTTCCTCACTCTGATAGACTAACACTCTCTGATAACTTGAAAGAATATACAGCTCTTAAATTATCTATGTTAGATATTTCAGAATGACATAAAGCTACAATATGATGTAATTTATAACATGTTATAATATAATAATTAATGATTATACCTTATGTATATAATAGTTGTGGACAGGAGAGGAAAAGAAAATTGACAAGAGGAGATAGAGATAGGTGACAGATGTATATATATATACATATATATGTATATACATATATGTATAGATATATGATAGATAGACAGATAGATAGATAGATAGATAGATAGATAGATAGATAGATAGATAGATAGATAGATAGACAGACAGACAGACAGACAGACAGATAGACAGATAGATTGGAGTTGAGAAATTAGATCATGATGAAAAGAGTCTAGGAAGTCTAAGAGCTTCATGTAGCAATCTGAAGGATCAGTTGAACGAAGTCCAAGCTTGAGGCTGAAGACAGCAGAGGACCACTGTCATGAGGAGGAAACAGGCAGAGACACTGAATTCTCATTTAGCTTTTCTATTCAGGCCTTAAAAAAATTGCATGAGATCATCAATCCCAGGGAAGGCAATTTCTTTAATCAGTCTACTGATTCAAATATTATTGTCATAGAAAATCACCATCACAGAGGCATCCAGATGATGTTTAATCAAATTCTTGGCTACCTGTGGCCCAATAAAATTAGCCACTATGGATAGTGAACTGAAATGACTTTAAGTTCTCATCACAAGCTTACCAAGTCCTCAGGGTTCACCATCCCTTGGCCTTTTAGGGATATGATTTCCTGTTCCCAACAAACTCCCCACTTCCCTCACTCACACATTCCATTCTTTCTTTGCTTTCTGGGTTGATCCAGGTAAGTGAATTTGCACACAAAAGTCTTGTATCTGAATATAACTGCACAGGAGTCAGGCAAATTGAAATGCTGTGTGTATTTCATCATGTAAACGCTACAGAATACAGCTCTATTCCTAAAATGTACATTTGATTTTTCTTCACAGCCACACTCTCCCTTCTGTTCTGAAGACCCAGATTTCTGTTTATTCAGTATCGACATCATGCTAGCTAATTTTTTGTTTGTTTTCAATAGAAGGATATGGTCTCACTATTTAGCCCCAATGACTTTGGAGGCACTATGTATTTCAGGCTTGTTTTGAACTTTTAGTCCTCTTGCCTCAACTCCCAACTGTCAGGATTTACAAGTTTGTACCACTTCTCTCCAGATTGGTTAATTCTTTCTTGCAGCACATTCTTCTAAATTGTGAGTTTATAGATCTGCTTTCCAAACACAAAATGACTCCCTGCTGTAAGGCTATTAAAATGGTAATTGCCTTACTCTGCTTGTCTTACCCATGCAGTACCAACCATTCATTCAACTTAAAGGAGTAGCTACATAGAATCTGTTAAATGTAGAGGGTCCTCCTACCCCCAAAAGGTGAATGATGCATTATAACAGTACTTAAAGTGATGTTTATTGATAAGTTGCACTGGGATTTTTAAAAAATTATTTTATTCTATTCTATTTTATTTTAATTTTTGCATTAGCAAAAAATGTTTGGAATGAGAAAGGAATCTATGGGCTCAGAACTTCAGAAATTTTAGCTACTATAAAGGCTATAAAGTAAACTATTCATTAATAAAATGAACCTCATATTTGTTGAAACCACTGTTTAAATCAGCAAATTATCTATTTCTAAAGTAGTGGGGTACAATAAAAGTAAAATCAGGATGCCCATGCTAAATGGCAGTGGGACTTAAAATGCCATTAAATCAGACTCAGAGGATGGGGAATCTAAGGTTATGAAGCATTTCCATGTGCTTGAAAATTTCCTGATGGATGTGATCAATGGCGATGAAAGTTTAGTATTTTTCACAGAGATATCTCTATATGTCAGAATTCAGTGCATTCCAAGTTAAACTCTTACCCTTTTCTCACTTTTGCTTTTCCTCTAACATGCAGTGGATAACAATGACGCTTACCTAGTTGTTGAAGCTAAAAATCTGTACATTGTCTTTGTAGTCTCGCATGAAAACAAGATGGCCAGTCAGTTATCAATTATACCATTTTAGTAACTTGCTGATCTTTAACTAATCCATGCTTCTTTTTACCTTTGAGCAATCATTTCTTTTAACTGGAGCAAAGCTTCTCTCTTACAAAACACTCATGCATGCTTGACTAACTTCTACTCATTCTTAAACCCTCAATGTAGACATCATTTTGTGCCAGGAAGTTTTGCATGACAGCCTTTATCCAGTATAGATCTCTCCCTGGGGCATCCCAGAATATATCAGAGAAGCATTTGTTATGGTTTTTTCTAATTGTGTGGCAGTATATTTATCACTACCTGTAGTTTATAAGCACTATGGGGACTGGTTCTCTGATTTTAATTCTAACTATCCTTGCAGTGAAATAATACAATGATCACCGTGAGGTATTTGACAAGATTTTGCAAAATGATGAGTATATGAGTTACTAAAGGTTCCAATAGTGGTAAAAACAAATAAAAGCAATAGTGTGAATATGAATCTGTGTGGCAAAATAGAATAGAAGCTGAAAGTCACCAGGGCCGAGAAGGAGAATTTGTCTAATTAATAGGAGTTTGGTGGAATTTTAGGGTGAATGTAAAATCCCCAAAGCCCAAACCAACGTCTTCAGTGAGCATGGTAAAGAAACCAGGATGTCAACAGATCGCTCATGGGAAAAATTACAGGCAGATTTATTAGTGTTAAAGGAGGAAATCGTTTTATATAGTTGTAGGTTGTTGCGGGGGATATTTACCACACTGTTAACCTCAAGATTGTGTTATTTACTGAAAAAAACAAAAAACAAAAAACAAAACAAAACAAAACAAACCAACCCTCTTTCTAGTTGTGGTGTGGCTCAGCCCTAGCTCATTTGTTTAATCCAAGACTAATAATCTTTTTATTGTAAACAGGATTACATAAAGTCAACCATAAGTTAAGAGGTGGAACAAGCAACCAGTTGACAGGGAATAAACATAGGGAAAAAACATAGAAAGTAAAATGCAGTCAGGAGATGGCTAGAATGACACACAGGAAAGAGAAGGGAGGGACGTTCAGATGGAGGGGTTTCAGAGATAGTGTGGAGGAGGAGGACTTCCTTTTGGAAAGTTGGTTGTGGAGGAAAGTCAACTGGTTACGTTGCCTCTCTGAGTTAGCAGGCTTTCACCCCTGCATCTGGCTTCCGAGTCTTCATTGGTAAAATTGAATGATTGAGATTCTGTTAAAAACCACAGTAAGTTTTACATAGGGAACTAAGATTGTTGTAAATATAACATGTTGGTCATAATTACTATTTTGCCTAGCAGATGAGCCAAATCTTATGCCATAAACACATTATCATGAAGATCATCACTAAAGAATTTAGACTGGACATTGATACCAGGAGTGTTTTTTTTTTTTAATTAGATAATTTCTTTGTTTACATTTCAAATGCTATCCCAAAAGTTCCCTGTATCCCCCCCCCCCGCCTGCCCTGCTCCCCTACCCACCCACTCCCACTTCTTGGCCCTGGTGTTCCCCTGTATTGGGGCATATAAAGTTTGCAAGACCAAGGGGCCTCTCTTCCCAANCAATTTTTTTTATTTTATTAGATATTTTCTTTATTTACATTTCAAATGCTATCCTGAAAGTTCCCTATAACTTCCTCCCACCCTGCTCCCCTAACCACCCATTCCCACTTCTTGGCCCTGGTGTTCCCCTGTATTGGGGCATATAAAGTTTGCAAGACCAAGGGGCCTCTCTTCCCAATGATGGCCAACTAGGCCATCTTCTGCTACTTATGTAGCTAGAGACATGAGCTCTGGGGGTACTGGTTAGTTCCTATTGTTGTTCCACCTATAGAACTGCAGCCCCCTTCAGTTCCTTGGGTACTTTCTCTAGCTCCTCCATTGGGGGCCCTGTATTCCATCCAATAGCTGACTGTTAACATCCACTTCTGTATTTGCCAGGCACTGGCATAACCTCACATGAGTGAGCTATATCAGGGTCCTTTCAGTGAAATCTTGTTGGCATATGCAATAGTGTCTGGGGTCTTTGACACATTAATAGATTTACAAAAGCCTAGGGACATACCTGTTAGTTCTGAGCTATGTTCATTCTCACACCTTATAGTTACCCATGACAGCCTTTCCCGTAAGTTACTAACACATTGTCCTTTTTCCAGTCTTGCATCGCTCTGACTCCTTTTCATTCTCTCATATGCCTTCAGTAGCCAACTCTCATCATTGGCACTGGATTTTTCTGAACCAACCTTATGGCAGAAATGTTTCATTTTGTCCATGAGTTTTTCAGACTGTCTTAAAGCCCCATCTCTAGCATTTATTTACTTTCACAACTACCAACTTTTAGGTTCATGAAAAGATCCAGTGAATATTTTCCATTATTTCCTTAAAGTTTTTATGCTTAAATTCTAGATTTAATCCTGCCACCCCTTTTATCCAGGCTGCCAGTCTATGCCCTTTAACAAAATCACGATGCCTAGGAGGCCAAGTGTCTACTCTCCAGATAGAAAAACCTGTATTTCTAATTTTATCTTTTGAAGTATCATTTGTTATTGGCTTATTCTTTTTCTTTTCGGGCATACAACACATCTCAATCATTGATTGTGATTCCCAATGAATGACATAGTCCAAGGGATTTGCATGGGAACACATGGGGCTTTGAGTCAATCCAAGTGGAATCAATAACCAGCATTCCTATCAGGTAGTGTTCTGCTAGAGATGATGCCTCTCTTTTGTCCACTGTGTCAGTTTTAACATTAACTGTTCTATCTTTCTCTGCTGGAAGTTTCCTTTTCCTTTACCCTTTATCCAAAAGCTGGCAGAAGATGCCCGGTGGAGAAGTCCATGGCTAGAAGAAGATGCCCAGTGGAGAAGCCCAAAGTGTTTATCTCTTTTCTTCTGTCATTCTCAGCTTCACCTCTTTTTTCCTTCTAACTCACTTTCCCTGTTTTAAATATGTTTTGCTGGTTGGATTTTTTAAGTTCTTGCTGATGCATGGGAATCAGGGATGCATGGGAACTGAGGATGTCCCTATTCAGAGACAGAGCGTCTCAAAGGGAGACATAGACTTCTTCAGAAAGACTAGACAGATATGGAGCAGCACCTGGGTTCTAGATTCTCACCCCCTCCCCCATGTGCTGCCACTTCAAGGTCTGAGCAGAGTCCATACTTTCATTGTCATCTGGCACTTCTTATTTGATTTGTTATATTGAATCTAATCCCATCTGAGGGAGATGCCCTTTCCTTAGCACTCATGAAGCCACTATTGCTTTCTTATTTCTCTTTTCTTGTTTCTTCTTGTTGTTGTTTAAAATCAGCTTGAGGCTTGCTTAGTGAACCATCATGAATAAAATGGCATCATTTAAATAAGTGCTAAGTGGACACCATATAGCACTTGTAGCTGACATTATTTTAATTAGTGATATTCTATAGAACAGCAGACTCTCATCTGAGAAAGTTATCATTTTTGACCTCCAGAGCAGCTTCAGTGGAAAGCATGAGAGAAGAAAAGGAAAAGAAATTAGCTCTAGTTTCTCCACATAACTGATAGGCAATAGATGTCACAGGTAGAATACACTGACATCTGAGTAAAGTCTTCTCACACAATCAGAATAGAGAGAGTGGTAAAATAAATATTGCCCTGCAGTGTCTTTCTCTTGTGTGCATTTCAGAAAGGCTCCAGTTGACAAGACAATATAGAAATCATGGTTTTCTTTGTGCAGAAAGGTTTTTTTGTTGTTGTTGTTTTTTGGTTTTTCTTTGTACTAAGATACTACAATTCCGACTTTCCTGTTTGTCAAGGCACAGAATTACAAAGAATTCTAAAGCCACTTTCAGCCATCTTGCTCCCTTAGAAATCCTTCTACAATAAACAATGAACTGGAGTCCTAGGTTTCTGGAGTGCTTTGTTGTTTCTTTGTGACTTGAGATACAGGAAATGTCAGAGGGCAACTTCTCTACCTCTAGATTAATTCCTGTAGAGCATACAGGAGGAAGCCTGCCATCACCAGATTCCAGAGTCAAGAAGTGGGTGTCTGCTGGCCACATACATTCTCTGTTTTCTTTCTCTGTGCTTTTTATAAACCATCAGGTAGGTAAGGAAGCCACTTTTGACTATTTAACCAGTCAAGAAATAATAAAAAGCATAGCTGTATGTCTGGCCAGAGGCTACAAAACATATTAGAGATCAAACAGCTTAGGACAACCAGCATGGCATCTTGATATCAATCTGCTCTGCCTCTAGCCTCTGTTCCTGGCTAGACATCTTATTATTCTGTTCAAAAAGAAGAAACCACATTTAACAAATTCTAAGCATGTAGTTTGTCTTCAGCCACTGAGCTGATGCATTATCTAATCTGTACACACAGAGTTCTGGCTCCATTATGTTCTGCTAGAATCAAATTCCAGGGCTTCATGGTCGATATTATGCAATGTTACTTTGCCAGTTTGTGCTCTGCCAATTTTTTTGGAGCAAGCTTAATTATGCAAATGCATATGATAATAGATTATTCATTTTAGTCATGCATAACTATTTATTTTTTTTTGTGCATGACCCTAGTGACTTCGACAAACTCGGTAGCAGTTAATTTCACATCCACCAAGGAGACATGGGAGAAGACACAATTCTGAAGAAGGCCAACTGCTCTGGGAGCATCAAGCTACTTCACAGGGAGTCACATTGAGGCAAGTCCAACTATTTCTAGGGAACATGCCAGCTGTCATTGCCTATAAGCTGTTTTCAGACTTAGATGCCATTTCATGGGATGGAGGAATCATGGCATGGAGAGCAGATAGGAGAGGCATTGCTAGAAGTGGTGGCTTGGAGGTAGATAGGAAAGACACTTGCTTACTTATTTCCTCTGACTTCTAAACTGTAATATTTTTCTATTTGTACTACTTCTTCCTTGAGGGATAATAAAAAGATGCCTGTAAGGAAAAATGTAGCAAGTAGAAAGAGATATTCTCACCTGTTTTATTCTTCTCTTGATATGCTTAATGAAAATGATGCTATCAAAGATATGGAAAGGTACCAGCCTCCGCATTTTCTACTTGTTTCAATGTGCAAAGCACACACTCTTAGTGCGATTTTGAAACATTTTCCTAGATTGTGGGATGTAAAACCATGCCAGGAAATGTGGTGAGGTAGAGGTAGAGCAGGTTGAGACCCAGAGTCTCAGTGGGCACACATCTGAGACTTAGGTGACTCCCAGCTCCCTGCCAGACTCCTGACTTGCAGCATGTGCCATGCTTCTCACATAAAACGAAAAGTGTCCTATGGTCACATAGGCTCAAAACAGAGTTCTCCATGCTAATAAGGTACCTAGAGGCCCAGAGGGCTTAGCAGATAAGCTTCCCATCCCAGACCTTCCTCCCTGCAAAAGGTATTTAATTTCAGGCCCACACTGAGAAGTGGGGTGTGGTTTTACACATTCATTTTCTACCATGACAATAAATTGTTTAGAACTATGGATTGTCTCTTTCATCAAGATCCCCTGTGAGGAACCTGGGAAAGACCTTTGTCTACAGAACTGTATCTTTATTATCCTGTAGAAGGCTCTCTGTGCTCCTGGCCACAACCACCACCAAGCCTACCTCTGCCAAGCTGTCCCATACCCAACTCCCAACTCCCCGACCCTGGCTAGAAGCTGTCCCCAGATCACAGCCCCTAACCCCATTCTCTGCTCTTTTCTGACTCAGAGCAGAGCCTGGATGTTCAAGAGTCAGAGAACCCCACACCTTGGTCTCATCACAGGCCCAGGGACCCACAAACCAGCTCTAGCTTTCCCACATCTCAGGCTGCGCTTTCCATCCATGGTGCAGTGTCTTGGCTCCACTCTACAGCCCAGCACCCAGAAGTAAAGTGGGATAAGGACAGTCAAATTCCCTGCATTTTACCTCCCCAAGAGGCCATACCCTGCAACACGGCCAACCTGGGATAACACAAGATCTTACTCTGGACTAACGCTGTTCTTACCAGGTCACATGTTTCTTCTCACAAGTCTTTCCTGAATACTTTTACCCAAATTTCACCTCTAGAATAATTATGTATCTTCATTATGTCTTTTTATGGAATCAACATTACTTACTATGTGACTTGTTTGACTTTGTGTGATTCTTCACTTAAAATCACAAAGCCTAGTCTATGTAAGTGAAGATAGTTTCTATGCATTATATTGACAAATAGTGTATACCTAACTTCTTGCTTGAGAAAGGTAACCATAACATAACTACTTGCTGAATAAGTTAGTGAACGAATAAGAAGTTGTAGTCAAAGTCAGGCTTCACATTGGCCCTAAGTATCTCACTGAAAATAGAAAAGGACCCATTCTATCACAGTAATATACATTTACTTCTAATTATAGAACACCACAGCATCCTTTCTAGTGTAGGCTGGTGTTAAACTGATTGGTAGATGATGTGAACAGTGAGCTGGATTTATTGCTGAAGAACTTAGTCTCAGTTTTTCTCATCCTGACTTACTCTGATTATTCACTCCTTTTTGTCACTGATGTGAACAGGGATTTTTGAGGTCAGTTTATCATTGTGACTCTCTCTTGCAGGATTTTCCCTGTCCAATTATATTAGGGAAGTGGGAGGCCTGTTATTGGACAGGAGAAGGGAGGCAGATTTAGGAGTTGGGACTGAGAGGGGTCTCAGGAGGAGAAGGGGGAGAAGCCAACATGGAGGCAGATGGACAGGAGGAAGATCCTGATCCTGGGTGGTTTTAAACAGCCTCAAGTAGTTAAGATTTTCACAAGGTTAGAATAATTGGAATAAAGTTTTTATCGTTATCAATTGGCTCTGAAATTATTGTATTAGCATCTTGCAAATTGTGATCTTATTATTATATAAATCTGATTGGATAATTAAGCTTTAAAGGTTATGTTTCTACTGGGGTAATTAGGTGTTGAGATGGCTGATTGTGGGGTGTGTAGGATGTTTCATGGAAGCAAGAGGAACTGGGGGCAGGGATGTCCTAGAGATGGACTATCAGGAGCCCCGTGGCCTCCAGGGGCCAGAGTGTTGGTGGCCTGAGAGACCGAGTAAGTGAGATCACCTGGCGTGGGGGCTAGCCCCAGAGAGTTGGTGGTGATGGCAGGAGCATGGCCTGGCCCTGATGAGAGCGGGCCGGTTCATTTTTTAATATTTCCCATAATACTCTCTGCCCCTGTGGGGGAGGTCAGCAATATCAGTCTATGAGGCAAAGGGAGGAGAAAGAATGGGGGGGAGGGGTTTAGAAGCCCTGTGAGCACTTACAAAAATGGCAATACTCAACACTGTGACCAGTTAGTTGCCAGGAGACAGATTAACTTTACTTGGGGTGATTCAAGGCTTATATAGTTTTGGGGAAGGAGATCAGAATATCCAAGAAGGCAATGTTCATTGGCTGAAGGTGTAAGGTACTGAGATGCCTCATTAGCATGAGGAATTATTCTAAGAATATCAGGTGCTAGCTGAACTGGTTCTTATCAGAAGTAACTGAACCTGTATTCTAAGGCTATGAGACATTCTACAGGTAAGTTGTATGGGGTTTTTGAACTCTGTATAAAAGGTCAGAGCAAGGGGATCCCTGCCAGTGAAAATAGCCCTCCCTTTTCCATTGAGCCCTGAAGGCTATCAGGGCAATAGTAGACTTCAACCTTAATTAGCAGGGCAACATATCAAAGCTGCTTCCTTAAAAAAATAATACTACTTTTGCATATGGTTATTGAGTGAGGAATTTAGATTTTAGATCCCTTCACGGACATCTTGTCTACCTTCTAAGGAAGAATTGGATGGTGAAGCCAATCTGAGATACTAGGAAGTCAGAGCTCCAGAGTCTCTGTTACAGCATGTTTTCCTTTCTTGGTGTTTCCTGAGATTCAGTCCAATTAAACTGATACTAGAACACACACACACACACACACACACACACACCCTAGCTTGTTATGGAATTAGATCTGGCAAAGTTAGTAACTTAAGTTGTTTGTTTGTTTGTTTGTTTGTTTGTGAGAATCACTAAATATAGGGGCATGTCCTCAGTTTTCCTGTTGCTATAGGTAGTCTGATTCCTAAAACTCAGAGTGTTAATAAATATAAGTTGTTACTGGGCCAACATTGCAACACCTATTTTGCCTATATTTCTGATGTTAGTGACTAAGTACTAGAGGGTACAAAAATATTGCAGAACAGTAAGGAAATTATGCTTAGCAAGAACCTTGATCGCAGCAAAAAATTGTCCTATATTTTCTACCCTTTGGCTCTTACCACAGCTACAATTATACCAACAGGAAGTGGATACAGCTTTGTTAGGCTAAGAAGAGTCTAAGTTTGCCTAAGGCACATTGGGAGAGGCCAGCAGCATGCATCTGGTCTTACAGAATAAGGATATTTTAGAATATCTTGTTCCTTTCAATTCGAGAATAAGTTTATCAAAACAATGATCCCCAAGGAAATAGAACTTTCTCCAGAAATCTCATCCCAGAAGAGGGAAAAGGTGCCAGCCAGAGGGGAAACTTGTCTCCCTAGAAGAGATTTCACACAAATATAACAACTTCTTGGCCCACTTTACAAGATTGACTCAGACAATAATTGGCTGATAAGTGGTAGGTACTGTTGTACCCTGACTGGGACAGTTTACATGTACATATCCTTACACACTTATTTACAACTCAAATGCAGTTTTCTCCTCCTTTTACCCTCTCAACCCCTTTTCCCCACATCCTCTTTTGACTTCCCTATCTACCTTTCCGCTGTTTCTCTTCAGAAAATGGCAGACCACACATGGATACCAAACATCCATGGCATATAAAGTTGCAGTCATATAGTAGGACTTTCTTGGACTTGTTAGCAGTATAAATACTAGACCCAGAGGCTACTAATAAAGTTTAAGGCTTGGGACTTTTGCTTGGTTTGGGCAGTCTCCCAACTAGCTCATTTAACCTTTTGCTGTTCCACTGTGGTCTGCATCTGTTTCCCCAGTGTCCACTATTGATTCTCTCGCATCTGTTTTCTTCTCCCTGTGACATTTCTCTCTGTCAAGAAGTACTGCCCCCACTTTCTGCCTAAGCTATTGGCCATCAGTTCTTTATTACAATAAATCAATAGTGAGACAACCTCTGATACAATTCTAGATTGCTTTAGGTGAACAAGCACAAATATTTACAAAATAGAAGACCTGGTGGTGGGCCATAGAAATGACAATACCAGAATTGTGTCAGTACTTAGTTCTTTGATGGTTCAGAATTAATGATTGAAAATACAGAGACACATTTTTATACAATGTGAAGAAAGTTTATCCCAACACAGTGAGACGAGGCACCTCCTCTCCTATTAAGTCTATATGAGACAACCCAGTAGGAGGAAAGGGTCCCAAAGACATGAAACTAAGTCAGAAACAGCCTCCTGCTCCCACTGTTATGACTCCTGTAATAAGACCATGGTACACAATTGTAACATATATGTGGAGAACCTAGGTCAGTCCTATTCAGGCTCTATTGTTGGTGGTTCAGACTCTGTGAGAATGTATGGGCCAATGTATTTTGATTCAGTAACTTCTCTTGTGGTGTCCTTGACCCCTCTGTTACCTACAATCCTTCCTCTTCCTCTTCTGAAGGTTTGCCCAAGATCCACCTGATATTTGGCTGTGGGTCTCTACATCTGTTTCTGTCAGTTTCTCAGTGAAGCATCTCTGATGACAATTGGACTGGGCACAAATCTCTGAACATATCAGATTATCATTATGAATCATTTCATTATTTTGTTTCTATTTCTGTTTGGCTCTATCCTAGGTCTCTAGGCTATCCAGCCTTTGACTCCTCCTGGCCTTCTAGTCAGCGTCAGGGAGAAATCCCTCTCCATAGGTCTTAACCAGTTGTTGGTTGGTGATTCCCACCATTTCTGTGTTATCTTCACCCAAGAACATTTTGTAGACAGGGCAAATTATAGGTTGAAGGATTTGTTGCTGGGCTGGTGTCCCAATCTCTTCATTGGCAGTCTTTCCTGGTTACAAGAAATGGCCAGACCAGGCTGCATATTTACCATTGCTAGTGTCTTATGTAGAATTATCTTCTCTAGGTGTTTCCATTCCCCTAGGTTTCTAGCCTGTCCCAGGGATACCTCCAATTCCATTTGTCTCTCCCAGTACTCTCTTCCTCCATGATCCACTAACCTGATGATTCCTGTTCCCATCCCACTCCCCCATGCAGTCCCCTCCCTCATCCACCCACAATGTCTATTCTATTTCTTCTTCACCGTGAGATTCAAGCATCTCCCTGCCTTGTGAGCCCTCCTTGTTACTTAGCTTCTTTGGGTCTGTGTATTGTAGCATGATGAATAATGAATAATGCTCCATTGTGTAAATGTACCACATGAACTCTGAATGGACGGACTCTGGGAAAGCAGGTAGAGTTGTTGTGAGCCAGAATATGGAACTCAGAGTATGGGGTAGAGTTTGAGTCTGTTCCTTTGTTTAAATTTTAATCTTTCCTCAGACTTATGGGAGTCACTGGATCTCCTTTACTTCTTTGTTATGTGACCACACTGAAGACATCTCCTTTGTTTAGTTTTCCATGAAAAAGTTGGATCTATTAATTACCTTACTGAGGATGAGGGCCAGAACCTAGCTTGGAACACAGGCTACGACCCCTGTCCCCAGTTTATTATCAGTGTTCATGCTCATGTCTCAAGAGTAAAGAAAATAGGTTTGTCCAGTGGCTTCTTTATGAACCACAGAGGCACATTCTTGGTCTTCTTGTTCAGCAACATGTGAAATATGATGAAAACCAGAGATAACTGGTTTTACTTATGCTTTCTGTGCCTTTCAAATGGGATCTTTAGTGCAGATATTATGTACTCTCCCATATTTTATATTGCTCATATAAGGATAATTAAACTTATGACTTGGCAAGATACAATAAAATTTGGGATCAGATACAAAAATCATTTGGCTCAGCCAGTCTGTTAGGAAAGGAGTGCATGTGTTTCCTCTGGTATAAGGGTTCTGGCATTGATAAATACAGTGCTAGTGTCAGGACAGGGTCCTTTGAATCAGGTGGGAAGTCAAGGATGGGATACATTAGCTATGAGTTGTAGAGCTTACATATTTTCTTCGGTTGGTTACACGCTGCTTCCTTCCACCCATTAACCACTCCCCACAGCCACCAAGCTGGCTATGGAACAACTTGTGATAACTGAGATTGTTTTCTGGAAGTTTCTGGGAAAAAGACAGCAGGGAAGATTGGTGTAAGTCAGCCAAGACTCAAGGCAAGGGAAGATGGGAATTAAGCTTTTCTGGATCCAAATAAGCTTTTATGGACCATCTAAATGGTCCTATAAACCTGGACTCTGCAGTTGCTCATTCAATCCCAATGGCATCCCAATATTGTATCTACCTTTTTCAGTTGATAAATTCACTGCTGTCTTTAGCTTGGATTTTTATTGTGTTCAACTAAGAGTTGTGAGCTTACCACTTCAGCAAGTCATGCAATGATCACATTTAGCCTATTTTGTTCCCTTCCTGCCACTGGCCATATTGTAGATCATTATTTGATAACATTTACTGTTCTCTGAAATTAACTTTACGTGTCTGACTTTATGTGTTTATTGTTTTTTTGTTTCTCTTATCCACCATTCTGCTCAAATAAAAACTTCAAGGTTTTGTGTTTGAATCATTAATTTTCCAAGCCCTGGAGGAGAAATCTGCATATAGCCACTGTCTTTTAATAAACACCCACTTATGAATGCACCCCATTTACATGAGCATATGGACTAAGGAATGTCCAAAATAAAGGATCCTTCTGAGGTGTTCTAAGGCTACTTACCAGTGATGATTCTCCAAGTAGTGTCCTCGCTTCACTAATGTCACAGTCTCCTTTTCCTCTTTCAGTTTTATCCCCCAGTCCCTTTTCTAGAATGACATATTGCTGGACCCCTTAGATTTACTAAGCTCATTGAATAGGCTCCTGTATTTTAGAACTGGGAGCCCTAAGTTGATAAAGGAAATTGGATTTACTTATGGTTTCACCATTCTAGGAGGAGAAAGGCTTCTAATTTCTCTCCTTTTTAGGTACAACTTTACAAAACCAAGGAGGCAAAGGCTAAGAATGCACATGTTAGATTCGACTCTCAGAATCACACGGAATCGTTCCCTGGATTTCAGGACATCTCTTCTCCTGTTGGGGTGGTGACAGTTTCCTTTTCTTTATTTTTACTCAATCTTGAGAGGCTTGGGTGATTTGCTAGACATGTATAAAAAATTACTGAAACCAGCATTATAAGCAGAATACAATGAACATTTTAGAAACTCTTCACCCAGTGCTGGTAACTTTATGTATGATATGTTTCTTGGGAATGGTTCAGCAGCTAAAGAGCCTGGCCGGCCAGTGTGAAGACTGAAGTTTACAATGCCAGGTAGGAGTTATAGAGCACCTGGAATTCTGGCCGTAGAAGACAAAAGCAGGGGCTTCTCTAGCAAAAGCTGGCTAGCAAAACTAGACATTGTAGGGCGTTTGATAAAGAGATCCTGCCTCAAATGAAATACTTCTTTCATGTGCATGTTATCACACACAAGTACACATACTACACAATGCACACATGCATGCAAGCATGTATATATACACATGGGAAATACACAGACAAAAGAAAAGGAAAAGAAAAAAATATAACCTCTTGTTTCCATTACATTTTAGGGAGAGGGAACAAGTGACCTTTTTTTTTTTTTTTTTATTTGCTTGGAGCCAGAGTCTTGCTAGCTCAAACTGTCAGTTCTCCTGCTTAGCCTTTCAAGTACTAGGACTACAGGAATGTGTCAGCAAGCACTCCAAGAATGATTTCATTTGATTTTGACAGTTTCCTTGGCTCTAAGAAAGTTTGTACCAAGACACGCCTCATTAACCATCCTGTGGTTTGGTTTAATACGTTTTATCCCTCACTGCCAGGGAGAACTCTGTTCCGATTCACTAATGTGATCCCACATCACAGAGGAAATGATAGATGACTAGCAATCAATTCTAATAAAAACCCACTTTCTACCAGGTCTAAGTAACTGAAGACTAGGAATAGCCTTTGGACAGGCTCTAGAGGCTGGTGAGATGGTTCAGCAAGTAAGAAGACCTACTGCTCTTTTAGAAGACACCATCCAGTTCCTAGCACCCATGTCAAGGGGTCACATGATTGCCTCTAACTTGCTGAGATCTGATGCCAACTTCTGTATCCCATAGGTGCCTGCACTCATGTGCACACACCTACTCCCAAACACACATATGTATGCCTAGTTAAAAATTTTAAAATTAAATCTTGAAAAAAGTAGCAGACTCTGGGTAAGCTTAGCCTAAATCTAATTCTGTTTGTTTTCTGAGTAATATCCTAGCATATCCAGAATTACTTATTTGATACTCAGGTTATCTGCAGAATAACAACTGACAACAGTTACAAAGATTTATAAGAAAAAGACAAAACACAATCAATAGCTGCAAATATTTTTATACTAGTTTGATCAGCATTACTTGCTACAGTCATTTAATGTGGACTTGTTTATTATTGTTTAAGTGATGGATCAAATCTATATTGACAGTGACTTAGAAGAGTTATGGTTAGAATTCTGCAAAAAAGTCTGGCAATTGACAATAGTCTAAGTTAACTCAATTGAACATAGCAAAACAATTAAGATTGATAACATCATGTCAGGCCAACTGAGATATACTCATGTTTTCTCAAAAATGCATTTAAATTTTGGGCTCAATTTTTAAAAATGACAAAATTTGTCAATAATTGATTATATTTATACATGAATATTCACTTACTTTTGTCTTTTCAGTACAAATGAAGAGTTCTCTAAATAAATATAGAATGTACATGATTATGTGTACCCTTGTGATCAATATCCATATTATCAATTATTAGGAGGTACTATTTGGATGCACAGTGTTTGGGCACTTCTTTGAATAGTCATGGTACAATTAAGAACATATAAACCTGGAAAGTTATACAAACCTGGAGGACACTGTCTTGGTTAAATGTTGTTATAAGCCCTACATTTTAGAAGACTTACCTACTTGGGAAACAAAAATATATTTAATATAAAAAGAAGGCTGCAAGAATCAGTACTGAAGGTACACAAATGTGTCACACACACACACACACACACACACACACACACACACTATCTACTTTTGATGTGAAATTATAATCTTGTATTTGTTAAGGTAACAAGCCTACAATGTTGAACTGTTAGAGTTAGAACTTAGTGTTAGAATTAGATGGGCCAGTACTAGTGACCATAATTAGACTTGATGTACAAATGTATCTTATGTATTCAATAACAAGCTGTTTACTTGGTCAAAACAAATGTGTGAAGATCAAGTTTTAAGTCGCAGGACTACTCACATGGCAGGTTTTTCATTTGAATAATAATGATTAAAGAAAACAATGATAAACAAGATAACAACATAAAACATTTTCTATTTTACATACTGTAAATCTAGTTATATTGGATGAAAAGAGAGCTCATTAATCGCCTTATGAGTATTGAGTTTACATACTCTAACTCTGTATGCATTTATACAATATTTAGATAAGATTCCAACATACAGCTTGATACATTTTTAATCATAGACACATAGAGCATTTGTCTTAGTTAGTGTTTCTATTGCTGTGAAGAGACACCACAACCAAGGCAACTCCTAGGGAAAGATTTGAAGAAGCTGAGGAGGAGAGTGACCTCATAGGAAGTCCAGCAGTCTTAACTAACCTGGAGGGGCCCTGAGATCTCTCAAACACTAAATCACCAACCAGGCATCATACACTAACTAGTCCAAGGCCCCTGACACATATACAGCAGAGGACTGCCTGGCCTGGTCTCAGTGAGAGAAGATGCGCCTAACCCTGGAGAGATGAGAGACTTAAGGCCCCAGGGAGGCCTGGCAGGGCCTCAAGTCTTTCATGCTCTTTCTTTCAACCTCTCCTAAGTTCCTCCTCAACTCCCTTTTAAATTCATGGCCTCTTAATCTTGTGTGTGTGTGTGTGTGTGTGTGTGTGTGTGTGTGTGTGTGTGTGACACATTTGTGTACCTTCAGTACTGATTCTTGCAGCCTTCTTTTTATATTTAGGGTTGCACATACATATACATGGACGTATGGAGATGAGGGGTGGGGAGGTAGGGACATCCTCTTGGAGACAGGAGGAGGGAGGAATTGGATGAGGCAATGAGGGAGGGCAGATGGGGGTGGATAATGACTGGAATGTAAAAAATAAAAGTAATACAAAGTAAACATATAAGAGGACAACATTAATTCGGGACTGGGTTACAGGTTCAGAGGTTCAGTCCACTATCATCAAGGCAGGAAGCATGGCAACATCCAGGCAGGCATGACACTGGAGATGCTGAGAGTTCTATATCCAAAGACAAACAGGAGAAGACTGTCTCCCATGTGGCTAGGAAGAGTGTCTAAAAGCCCACCCCCACTATGACACACTTCCTCCATCAAGGCCACACATCCTAATAGTGCCACTCACTGGGCCAAGCATATTCAAATTACCACAGTGTTAAATGGCTAGAAGTATTCTAAAATAATAATAGTTTATAAGATGGTTGTTAAAGGCTTTAGCATAAGGAATTACATAAATGTAACTTGACTTTGACAAGACTAGGTTTTCTTTCTTATTTAATTAAAATATAATTTCATTACTTTCCTCATGCTCTTTCATTCTTTCAACCTCTCCAATGTTCCTTCTCAACTCTCTTTTGAATTCATGACCTCTTAATCATGTTTTTGTGTTCGTGTGTGTGTGTGTGTGTGTGTGTGTATAAATGCAACCCACTAAGTCTATTTAGAGTTGCACATATACATGTATGCATACACACACATACATCAATATAAAATGTAATATACATCACATGCATATGCATATACATACATATACATATACAGGATGACCACTTAGGGTTAGGTAGCTATTTAAGGGCTTGCTATCGGGGGAAGACAAATTCTCCCTCTCTTGGCAGTTTAATCTACCATGCGCCCCATTCATGTTAACATGTCAGTGGGTGTCCTTGTTCAGGTTTCAGTCACATTGTTGTGACTTCCGGCATGTAGCTTCCCTAAGACTAGTTCTTTGAAATAGTCCAGAGTTTAACAAAATCAGCAGAAACATAAGAAATTACCTTAATAAAACATAAAATCTTGTTCTGCAAGCCAATTTATTTTGCAAATATTACTTAGAACAGTATTTGAAGGAAGCTTTTTGCTTCTAGTTTTATATGAGGACATTAAAATTTGACCTTAGGGAATAATTTAGATAAATTCATATTTTCAAGTATCTTTTATAATATTTTAAATACTTACCACCTAGTGATTTGCATATAGCACAGGATTGATAGCCTATTTAACAAAGCTATAAAATGCCCATTAAAAGATTCAAATCTAAACAAAAATTTTAATGAGCTCTGGTTCTGTTAAAAGCCTGATAAAAATAATAGGAAACATGAAACATTAGCAATTTTAAAACTAGTATTTTATAAATTTCACTAAATGTAGTTCAGTATTCTATTAAAGTCTAATTGCTTTGGATATAAAATACCTTATAAATAATATTTGCTTATGATTGACCTAATATCATAGAAATCTTTTTTTTACTATATTCATTTTTATAAGAACCATGTAAATTTATATGTAGATTCCAGACCAATTAACACATACAGATACTGTATATCATTGAGAAAAGCTACACCCAAAAGTCTCAGCAACATGTGAACTGAATTAGGACAACATCCAAGGACATGCTAAACAGATGAGGAAGGGGCCATGAGGCCCTAGCCCTACAGAGAATCATGGGTATCTGAGGAAAGCTGAGAGTGGCAGAGGTGATCCTTGCCAGGGAAGACTGGCGCTAAGTGTTCAATCCTGGAAACATATGTGAAAGTGATATTCTATATGGAACACACAGGCTATATGTACGTGTGTGTGTGTGTGTGTGTGTGTGTGTGTGTGTGTGCATATAACAATTAGTGAAAAAAAAGAGGCCATGAATTTGTAACACAGTGAAGAGGTATATGTGGAAAGGTTTGAAGGGAGGACAGGGTTAAGAGAAGTGTTTTAATTATATTATAATCTCAAAAATAAAAATAAAATATAAAATAATTTTATGAGGATAAAAATGGACAGAAATTATAATGTCATTTTTATCTTATATCTGTTAGAAATTTATTTACATAACATTCTTTACGTTACACATACAATAACCAATATTTTCTAGGACAGACATTCCCTCTCCTCTTCTCCTATGAGTGGATGCCCCACCTCGGTATTCACCAACCCAGGCACTTCAAGTCTGTGAGAGGTTAGGTGCTTCCTCTCCCACTGAAGCCAGAGAAAGCAGCACAGTTAGAAGTACAAATCCAAGGTACAGGTACCAGCTTTGGGGATAGCCCTGTCCCTGTTGTCCTGGACCCACATGAAAGCCAAGCTGCACATCTGCTTCATATGCTCGCGGAGGCTTAGATTCAGCCTGTGTATGTCCTTTGGTTGGTGGTTCATACTCAGAGCTTCAAGGGTTTAGGTTAGTTGATTCTGTTGGTCTTCCCGTGGAGTTCCTATCCTCTTCCAGTCTCACAATTCTTCCTCCTATTCTCCCACAGGAGTCCCCAAACTCCATCCACTGTTTGACTATAAGTGTCTGCATCTGTCTGAATCTACTGCTGTGTTGCTGGGTGAAGCCTCTCAAAAGAAAGTTTGCCCCTATCTACAAGCCTAACACGGGATGGGTCTCAAGTTGGGTCAGTTACTGGTTAGTCATTCCCTTAGTCTCTGCTCCCTCCCCTGTGCTTGCATTTCTTGTGGACAGGATAAATTTTGGGTTGAAAGGTTTGTGGGTGGGTTGGTGTCTCTGTCTCTCCACTGGCATTCCTGTCTGACGACAGGAGGTGGCCTCTTCAGGTTCCATATCCCCAGTGTCACAGTTAAGGTCACCCCACTGATTCTTGGGTCCCTTCCTTATCCCAGTTCTCTGTCTCAGGAGTGATGACTAGATAGCCATGAAAATGAATGAAAATCTACAACTGACGGGGCGAGGAAGTGGGGGCCTCTCCAGGCTGAGACATTAATAAGCAACTTACTCTCAACTGTCCAGAATATCAGTCAGGTTTGGGTTCTTAGCAGTCCTTGGAGCTTTGGAGCTTTTACATGTTTTTAAAATCTATAAAAATCTATTAATTTGTCTTATGTGTATCTGGCCTGCATGTATACCTACATGTCTGGTGCTGTGGAGGCCAGAGGAAGACATTGGTTCATTAGGAACTGTAGTTACAGATGGTGGGCGCCAACTGCCGCAGAAAGACTTCACTTGGGATCCCGATCTGCATGGAACTGGGTCTATGGTTGCAGGCGAGCGAGGATTTGGCGAGGTGACAAACAGTCCACACCAGAGAGTGTAACACTGAATGTAATTTGTCAAATGGAGCATCAAACTTTTATACAGAATAAAATAGGGAAGTTAGGTGACACACTGGCAAGGTACAAATGAGGGTACCTTAAGGGATGCTTAATGACTCTTACACAAAACAGAAGAATGTAAACACAAAGACTGGCAGGAACTGGGCAATAAAACAACTGAGACAAAGTCAGCTCTATCTAAGTTCAGCTATAGTCTTAGAAGCCAGGTGTGAGGTCTTTACACTCCAGGGGCAAGGGCTTTCACACCCAAGTCGTGGTTCTAATTAGGGAGTTCCATTCTACCTAACCTTCTCATGAATAATGCAATACTCTAAAACCACAGCCTGATCTTCTTCCTAANCCATTGTAAATTCCTGTATATGGGAGCAACTTGGCTTTTATTCTAAGTGATAGTGTGGGGTGACTTTTCTACTAATATGTAATGTGGTCTGCCGTACATAACTACACTAGGAATTCTAAACTTACTTTGCTAAGCTTACCTTGAGATTTCTAACTCTATGTTGTAGATAGTAAAGCCTGATTTCTTTCACTATATCTCTTTCAATACTTGAGGCAATTCTTAATGTCACTGAATAGGCAACATTCTTACTGAATTCCAAGCCCAGGGTCAGCTCAAGGACTACCTAGGGCATTGGTGAAGGCCAGGAAGCAAAGTTCAAGTTTGCTTAGGTATTTGGCAAGTCATTGTTTGGAGGCACCTATAACAAAACAATACTGAAGGGAAGCACACAGATGCTATGGGATGCCACAGTTCCAGGAGACTAAGTTTCCATGAACTTTTTTGCCTCAGGACAGCGTCCAGGATTTTGGGGCCTGTCACACTTGTCACTACTGGAGTGAATGTAGCAGGTGGTGAGTCACCATGTGAGTCCTGGGAACTGAACTGGAGTCACTGCAAGATAAGTAGGTGCTTTAACTACTCATATCTTTCCAGTCTCTTTTATGTATTCTTTAAAAAAGAAAACAATAGTGTAGTTTTATCTATCTATCTATCTATCTATCTATCTATCTATCTATCTATCTATCTATCTATGTATCTATCTATGTATCTATCTATCTATCTATCTATCTATCTATCTATCTATCTATCTATCTATCTATCTATCTATCTATTTGTGTGTGTGTGTGTGTGTGTGTGTGTTTGTGTGTGTATACTCCTCTGAAAGTCAGAGGTCAACTTGTGAGAATCTTTTTTTTTTTTTTTTTCTATTTCTACTGTATGAATCCCAGGAATTGAACTCAGGCTGACAATTTCTCCCTAGACTTGTTAGTATTAGTCACTTCAGCTGTTACTCACAAAACATTGTAAAAACTGTCCCAGATCCTAGTTGCTACTCCTCATAGTGTGTGGCATTGCCCATAAATTCAGTTCTGACAAAGAAATTTACCATGCAAATCTCGAACAAACACACAGTCATCATTTTTATATGTATTTGAGCCTTAATAGAAATTTTGTATTTATTAGTTGCATCCTTGAAAAAAGCATATCAATAATCTTATAAAATTATTTTAAGGTAAGTCATTTAGAGGTATTTTGACTGACATGAAGCATTCATATGCTCTCTAATTTTTATTAAGCTTAGCTATTCAAAAAAATGTTTTCTTCCTAGAACCTGTTTTGGAAGAAATCCTTACCGACATCTATGTAAATGCAGAACTTTATAACTCAATGGAATTTTTACGTTATGACTCAGTGAGTTATGTTTTAAACAAACTAAATTTGCTTTTAGTAAAGCAGTATAGATGCTTATCACTCCAGTAAAATACAGCATATTCAAATAGTTTTCATGTTTTATGGAATACTTTTCACAGAACCAATATACCATTGTAATAGGCTTTAAGAAGTTAATAGTACTTCAGCTACAGAGGCAGCATAGATTCATCAACTCCCTGAATAGATAGTTAAGTCTAAATTATATTTTCAATAAACTAACATGATCCATCTTAATTTTAAACTTATAATTAATGTTGTTATCTGCTGTACAAGCATACAGCAGGGTTTTTGTTTTGTTTTAAGCTTTTGTTTCTAGAGTTAATATTTAGAAGCACTGGATCCTAACCATTTTATTAGGTATGCCTAACTGAGATTAAGATATTGAGAAGACAGCTTGTTAAGGGATAGAAAAATGATACAGGTGATCGATAACAATTCCTGTAAATTAGTACAAAAGCAAACTATGTTATAAATTGGCATGGCAAGAGTAATAAATTAAATAATAGGATTTGAAAATACATACTAACAAATAAAAATGACCACAAGTACATTAGTCAGCAATTTTTCAGACTTCTAGAACAAATTGAGTTTTAGGCTAGGATTTGTCCTGGTGACTAGCATAAGAATTAATTGTTAGGGATGTGTTTTAGGTTAGGAATATGTGATGGTTAATGAGGACTTTTTTTCTCATTGGACACTGACTGAGTGTCCTCTCATATTTCTCAGAAAGTCCAAAGTCTCAGAGATACAGGGGAGTAAAAGATGTGGGTGATAAACTCTTATGCCAGCCACTGGAATTCTTCAGCTCAGAATGGGGTGAACTATGATGCATCTCCATGTTAAACTGTACCTTATTGTAAGACTAGACACCCTTGACTCCCCTGTAAAGAGCCTGGTCGTGTACTTACTCAGAGTGTGTCCCAAGGAACATTTGTCTATTATTATTATTGTCTGAGTCCATGGGAACATTATGGGAATATGTCTTTAATGACATTACTGCTTCTGGTATACCTCCCTTTAAGCCAATTATCTCAGAGACTAATTAAAAAAAAAAAAGACAGATAAAACAGTTGTATTAATTCTGTGTGCTCTTAGATCACAAAAGGTTGAACCAGCAGAGATTCTTCACAATGGTGCCCAGGATAGTATAGACTTGCAATGTTTTATATCTACACAATACACAACAGAGATCTCGCAAGAAATTTACGGAGATTGTAAGCATGCAGTGTTCTAAGATTCTTGGTTTTTTTTTTTATTCCATAACAGAGGCAGCGTCCAAGTGGCTATCTGAGCCTCAGAGGGTGGAGATAATTTACTCACACATGTAGTTGTTGCACGAACGGTACTCAGGTGAGCAAAGACAAATCCAAATGGCTTTCAAGCTCCAAACATGGAGACAAACAGAAAATCCAAAGCATGCCAAGCATTGATCTAGAGAAAGCAAGCAGTGCTAACACCCCACAAAACATAGTCTGAACCTTCAGGTCACACAGTCAAACAACCATTCAGCCAGTGGCTCAGCGGAGCTTTTAAACTGACAGGCTGTTCAAATGATGCCCCATCACAAATTGGTGCCAAGAGTACAAAACAAACCAAGGTTCAGAGTATGGGTTCACCAGTAACTCTCTAAATCATAAAACTAAACACTAGCATGCTTTGCACAAAAAGTACAAGACAGAGATCTAAAATCCCCTTTCCTTTACTAGTTCATCAATATGTTTTGTAGACAGTCAATAGCAAAGGACCAGGCAACCAGGAAAAACATCCAGTGGCTCATCATTCCCCTCATTCCAACAACAGGAACCAGTGAGTCACAAGCTTCCCTTATGGTTGTCTTTGGTCCAGTTCCCAAGTGCTGACATTCATTAAAGCTGCTTCAAAATGACCTCTCTACTTGAACAGACAGAGACCAAAGTTGAGGAAGAATATTGTATTGATTTTCAGTTTGGCCAGACTAGGGAGAACACAATGCCTAGTTTCCTCTCTACCTTCTCTGTAGTTGTTACAATTTTGTAGAAAAGGTGAAACAAAATCTAGGAAGTATGCACGTGTGGATTGAATGTGTTAGCTAAGTGCTTTGCCTGCTTGGTGCCAAGTGTGTTCCCAGTATGCCAGTTAAAGAGACAAATAATGGTTAGAAGCAGAGAGGATATTTCTGTAATGTGTCACATTAGAGATAGGCACAAATCAAAAGGTATAACATCTCCAATCCCATCTTTGGGATACTACATACTGGAGTGGACAAAGGGCCATATCCTAGTGGCTCACCACTTACTGCCCCCCACCCCTTTGGGTAACTTGAGGCAGGTACATACTGCCAGGAGCAGAAAGGCTAGATAATATTGGTGTTAGGCAAATAACCCCATTAAAAAATGGGCACAGAGCTAAACAAAGAATTCTCAACTGAGGAATAACCGAAGGGCTGAGAAGCACCTGAAAAAATGTTCAACATCCTTAATCATCAGGGAAATGCACATCAAAACAACCCTGAGATTCCACCTCACACCAGTCAGAATGGCTAAGATCAAAAATTCATGTGACAGCAGATGCTGGTGAAGATGTGGAGAAAGAGGAACACTCCTCCATTGCTGGTGGGATTGCAAGCTTATACAACCACTCTGGAAATCACTCTGGCGGTTCCTCAGAAAATTGGACATAGTACTACCGGAAGATCCAGCAATACATCCCCTGGGCATATATATATCCAGAAGATCTTCCAACTGGTAATAAGGACACATGCTCCACTATGTTCATAGCAGCCTTTATTCATAATAGCTAGAAGCTGGAAAGGACCCAGATGTCCCTCAACAGAGGAATGGATATAGAAAATGTGGTANATTTACACAATGGAGTATTACTCAGCTATTAAAAACAATGAATTTATGAAATTCCTAGGCAAATGGAAGAACCTGGAGGGTATAATCCTGAGTGAGGTAACCCAATCACAAAAGAACTCACATGATATGGACTCACTGATAAGTGGATATTAGCCCAGAAACTTAGAATACCTCAAGAAGAACAAAGACCAAAGTGTGGACACCACCCCTTCTTAGAATTGGGAACAAAACACCCATGGGAGAAGTTACAGAGACAAAGTTTGGAGCTGAGATGAAATGATGGACCATCCAAAAACTGCCCCACCTGGGGATCCATCCCATAATCAGCCACCAAATGCAGACACTATTGCATATGCCAGCAAGATTTGGCTGAAAGGACCCTGATATAGCTGTCTCTTGTGAGGCTATGCCAGCCTGGCAAACACAGAAGTGGATGCTTACAGTCAGCTATTGGATGGAACACAGAGCCCCCAATGGAAGAGATAGAGAAGGTACCCAAGGAGCTGAAGGGGTCTGCAACCCTATAGGAGGAACAACAGTACGAACTAACCAGTACCCCCAGAGCTCATGTCTCTAGCTGCATATGTATATAGCGGAAGATGGCCTACTTGGCCATCAATGGAAAGAGAGGCCCCTTGTTCTTGCAAACTTTATAAGCCCCAGTACAGGGGAACACCAGGGCCAAGAAGTGGGAGTGGGTGGGGAGGGGAGCAGGGGGCAGGGAGAGTTTAGGGAACTTTCGGGATAGCATTTGAAATGTAAATGAAGTAAATACCTAACAAAAAAATTGGAAAAAAGATATTGGTGTTAGGTACAAGAACAGTAATATAACTGAATGAACGGTCATCCTCTGAATGACCTGTCAAATAAATACCCTTATTTACCATCTCATGAATATGTATGATTGTGTATATGTTTAACAAACAGAATATACACATGGGTTATCTAAAGTTATATGGCTATCCTCCTGTCAGTCATGGTAACAATACATCTAATTCATTTCCCCAGGGATGCAGCCCCTGACTCTGTCTATTTTTCTAAATAAGAGTCTCTAAAAGTGACTTGGAGCTCTTGCACCATCTCCCATTCAGCCCCTTTGCTTGCTGTCTTGCTACTATGTTTTTCTCTTGTGAATCAAACATTTCCCTGACAACTGCTAGTATTCCCCAGTTCAATTCTTTGATTAAGTCTCCAGGAACCTAGAGCCTTCACTAATTGGGAAAACTATTGGAAACATATTTGCAGAGCTTGTTTGAGAAGAATGATCTGTTTCCTAAAAGAATTATTCCTTCTGCTCCAGGGACATCTTCACCCTCATGGCTAACTGCTCTCATCTGAGATTGTCTTACCCCGAGAGTGCTGCTGTTCTGGGAATCCGCAGCAACTCAAGAGCAAAGGTTAAGGACCATGACCTACTTACCTCTATGTCTTTGGCCAAAGTAAGAAGCTGATACAAAATAAAAGCAGAAATGTCAGAGCTTTATCATACTTTTTAGTTACTTTGTGGGCCCAAGTGAGAAGTCAATGATTTTTTTAGCAAAAACTGCTCCTACATGTGTTTTTTAAAATATTTGCTCATTGAAATAAGACACAAATCACAGAAAAGACTGGCTGTGGAGTATAGTCCCCACACTCAACCGAGACACATTTTATGAGATTTCTAAAAGCAAAGTGTGTGTGTGTGTGTGTGTGTGTGTGTGTGTGTGTGTGTGTGTGGTCAATTCTGTTATAGTCAAGGTTTTTTTTTTTTTAATTTAAAAAATATCACCTTAGGAATTTCTTGGGGGGGGGTATTATCTATAAAATCCCAGCCATGAAAGTCATTTTGGAACAATTTGCATTTTCCCTGTTTTGAGTAAAATCCAGTACATCATGCATCCAGTGACATTTTAAGAGTTTCAAGTGTGTAAATGGCTGTCATGACATCAATCATTTAAATGGAGGCCACTATCTGAGAGATGACTCGGAGTAAATAGCTAGAAGAGATTAAAACACGTTTCCCTCTACTTGTACCCCTTACATAAATTGACTCTACCTCATGCAAACTTCAAATACTTAGCCAAAGTACGAGGTTTCCCTTGTGTCTATAACGGAAGAATGTTCTAAACTTGAGGAACAGCCAACCGCACCAAGAATGTCTGAGAGAGAATTCCTTGTCTGCCCCTAATAACCCCAGGTAAGAGTTTTCGATTTGCATTGCCTCAGTTTGCACACTTGTGAAATGAGAGTTGTGCTTCTCATATGCTTCGTGCGTAGGTTCCAGCAGCTGAACTGGGTCATTGCGCTCTATGCTGCTGGTACTACACATTATAAATATGTTCCTCATAATTGAAAGTGTTACTATAGCAAGCAGCACAGCAGGAAACTTGCAAGGCGGGGAGCAGGGCTGTCGTTCCTCAGCTCCTGTATCACTAAGGGAAGTGGCAGAAAGAAAGCAGACATGTGGACAGCGGATACTCTCATCTGAGCCAGGATGCTCTACACATCAGACAGAGCCACTGTGTTCTTCAGTCTTACCAGAAACTACCTTCTGTCATATAAGAAAGTGACATGGGCAAGTAGGTCAGTTTCATTCCTCCACGCTTCTCTGTTGCTGTTTCTGCATCCCCACCCTGATGAAGTGATGAGGAAGTCAAAGAGGATGTGGCTGTTTCATCTGTGGCCAAGTCTGAGGAAGGAAATGGGTCTCTAACAATCACACCAAAGCACTGAATATCTTCAAGGAATTTTCAATTCTGTCTATATACCAATAACCAATATTTCCAGATATGATCACAAGCCCGATTGCTCAGGCAAAAGTCACTTCCGGGAGCTTCTGTTGAAAGTGATACACACCTTTTACTGTATGTTTTTCTATGGTGGGTGGTGAGTTGAGGGAATGTGTAGAAGAAACCCATATTCCTACTCTTTCCAGTTCCCGGTTTTTCAATCAATAATGTTCAATTGCTTTAGAGATTGAAATGATTCCATATGACATATTGTGTCCTACAACTCTTGTCATAGAAATGTACCCTCATCAAACCCACATAATTATAGCCAGTTTGAAATTCAATCCATTGGTTAAGAAATATGTTACGACCATGAAATCCATCACTGGCATCCTGAAGCCATCACATGAGAAGCACCACAGTATGTTCTCTCAAGGACATGTCGGAGTTCCCAGGAGGCACAGTTCTGGGAACACATGGGATGGGTATGTAGCTCAGGGATGCATGAAGTAAAAGGCCACAGAATCATGGTGTGAGTGTGTATACATTTGTGAGCAGAGAGAGAATTGTGTGGGAGTGGTGGTTTTTAGCATTGAATTTAGAGGATGTGACAAAAATCCACATAAGAACATTTACTGCTCCAGCCATTTAAAGTGTACACTTGAGTAGAATTGAGTACATTCATTCACAGCATTTTTAAAACTGTTATCACCTTCTGTTTCCAGAACTTTTTCATCGTTCTGAACAGAGAACGATTAACCATAACAGCTTGTTTTCTCCTCTTTCCCTCAGTTCCTGGTACATTTTATTTTCGGCCTCCGAGAAGTTTCCTATTCTAGGAACCTCCTAAGACTAGAATCATGCAGTGTCTGTCCTTTTGTGTCTGGCTTCTTTCACATAGCATGGTGCTTCCAAGGAACATTCACAATGAAGGAGGTGTCAGCATGCTGTTCCTCGTTCTATGGCTGAATAATATCACATTGCAAGTGTGAGCTGCACGCATTCATTTATTGATGGCCATTTCAGTTATTTCCTTTTGGTTATTGTGAACAATGGTAGATGTGTAAGTATAAAGCCTTGCTTTCCATTATGTTAGTTATATACTAGAAGTGGAGCTGCTGGATCATATTTAATTCTGTATTTAACATTTTAGGGATCACAAAATTGTATTCAACAATGTCTATGCTATTTTGTACTTCCAAAGACAGTGTATAAGATTTCCATTTTCCTTACATTTTCATTAATTTTCAATACTTTTGATTTTCTAAAATGAACCACCCCAGTTGCATCAAGTAGTATCTTCTGGTGCTGTGGTCATTTTAATAGAGGGAAGCAAGGCATGAGGAATAACACTTGTGATGGAAATGTTACTGTTGATTATAGTTGGGAAGCTGAAAATTCTGTATCATAGTTTTGAAGCACTTTTAGGAGCAAGTTTTTTTTTGTTTTGTTTTGTTTTGTATTTTTTTTGTACTTTTCTTACCTTCAGCTTGGCCTATTTTGTTTTGTTTGTTTACTTTGCTTTTTACCAACATGATTCCAAATTAAATAAATCATCCAGGGAATATAGCCTGCAGTGCCTAGGTTATTTGGGACACATGGAGAATGATGGACCATGTTCCTTGTGGGCTTATTAACTTTAGAAAATGCCATATGCTATACCTTTTCTTGGAGAGGGTAAATATTTCAGCTTCTGTTGGAAATATTGGCTGGTTCATTTCTTGAGCAGGTAGAAGTCTGGGCTTCATAATCTAGTATTTTAGATAAGGAAAATACAAGGGTAAGTTCTTGCTATTATTTAATGCAAATTTATGCATGAATCTATCCAAGATAATGGAAAACTACTTTTCATTATTTTACTGATCTTTCATTAGTTTTGGGTTTGTGTGCAAAAGGTCCCTTAAGTTATTTGAAAATACCTTATTTTCCCTTATGCCTTGCATTCAATTATCATGACTACATAGAATTTGAATCCTAATATCCCAAGATGCAGAGTGACTGGTGGCATCCTTCCTCAAAGAACCAAGCCTTTCCATTGAGATAAAGCCTGGCTGTGTCCTGATTCCCTTTCATTTTAATTAGTTTCTTATCATTTCATAGCACATTGGGATGGGTCTTCTTTTATATAAAGTTGATATATTCTCAATCTAATGATGTAGGAGAGATCTTAGAAGACAATTTGACATGCCATCTAATTATTACAGAGGGAAAGATTACAGATTTGAGTACATCCCAGCTGTGCTGGCTGGTCTTATGTCAACCCGACACACAAACTAGTGTTATCTGAAAGGGCGGGGGGAAATCTTACTTTTGAAAATGCCTCCATAAGATCTGGCTGTAAGGCATTTTCTTAATTAGTTATTGATGGGAGAGGACCCAGGCTACTGTGGGTGGTACCATCCCTGGGCTGGTGACCCTGGGTCCTTGAAGAAAGCAAGCTGAGCAAACCATTTAAAGGAAGCCAGTAAGCAGCACTCCTCCATGGCTTCTACATCACCTCCTGCCTCCGTAATACTGTCTGTCCTGTTGGAGTTCCTGTCTGATCTTCCTTTGGTGATGAACAGAAATATGGGAGTGTAAGCTGAATAAACCCTTTACTCCCCAGCTTGCTTTGCTTTTTGGTCATGGTGTTTTGCTCTAACAATTGAAACTCTGAGGCACCAATGAAGTAACTTTTCAGAGTTCCTCTTTACATTAGCTTTATTTAATAATTTCATGTAGCAAATCACCCCCTTCAGTGGTTTTGACTTTTTTTTGATGAAAGAAGAAGAAATAGCATATCCTGAAAGTAAGGTTTTCCATGAATGACATTTTAAAATGGTGGTGGGGGCATTTAGATTTAATTCGCTGTCAAGTATTCTTGGTTAAGGCAATCTTGGCAATGCTTTTTGGCTCCTTCTGGAATATATATATATATATATATATATATATATATATATATATATATATATTTTACTATGTGAGGGGAAGGTAGGAGGAATTGCAGGTATATTTTCATGTACTGCTTGAATCCGTTTTTAGAACAGCAGTTAGAGATATATCCACACCAGGCTCCTCAAATATTCTAAGATGGCACCAACTGCTCTTCTAGACCACCTGTTGGTTATAACATATTCATATTTATGTAGCAAGAGGAGGGAGTCCCAGCCAGAAGGATAATCATTATTTAAGTCTTCTAGATACAAAACTGTTTTCTCTTTCTTCCCCAAGAGATAATAAAGTAAGGATTTAAAATAAGAACTGAGTCAGAACGAAAGGTGGCTACCATGGCTGTGCCCTGCCTTTGGATACATGATTCTTTTACATATTCACAAGGAGATCGTTGCTCCATTTTCACCCATTAACAATAATCTTAGTTTCTATTGTCAACTGTAAGATGAGAAAATAAAATTCCACTAATCATTTCCCAAGTCTAAGCAGTGTATATTTTATAGCCACAACAGCTTCTACACATATTTAATATTGGTGACTGGGAAAATTGTTTTGTCATAAATTTACGGACACTGTTTCTGAAAGCGTTGCAGGAGCTCTTAGTTTCCTCTGGGATTTGTGTGCACAGGTTAGGAGTCAGGATCTGGTCCCAGTGTAAACACAAGATGAAAAAAAAAAAGTGTCATGGATGTTCTGAGGACCTTGCTTGTTAGAAGCTGATGCTCGGACCACATGAGACTGATAGCTCCCTCATGAAGCAATATTGATTAACTTCCTGACAAGTGGTTTGATTTTATCTTTGAGAAGCAGAATTATATGATAAACTAGAAATGACAGTGCCTGTTGGAAAACTTCGGGTGGGGTGGGGATGGGGACAGCATAGATGCATCACAAATACTTTGCAGTATGTATTTTCTATCACCCTCTTGCCTGGCTCGATTTTATTTCCTTACAATTGAATTCTCTTGCCTCCTTCTAACGTACCTGGATGTATTGCACATATCTTTGAAAGGTAACTCATACATTTCAATTTGTAATATAGCTAGATATCAATAGAGAAAACTAAATGCCTAATGTTAACAAGTTGACAGAGTGGCAGGTATCCATGTGAGAATTTTGTAGGTGAGATCTATGGCCATTTAAATGTGGTATAGGATGTCTTTGCAAATCGGATAAGCTTCTGTTTTATTTGTAGAGTTGATGAGAGTTGTGACTTAGAAAAATCTCAGACATGGCAGGGTTTCCAGGGTTGGGGTTTCTTTCAGCTCTGTGATTAACTATCCACAGTTTTCTATCCAGACATTTGAACATTCATTCTTTTACTTTGATTATAAATGGCCAGTCACTTCAGAAAAATAATGCTATGCTTCCTTACAAAGAGTCATTCCTCTTTGAGGAAGTAAGGGTACGAAGCTCTGTGTACAAGACAAGGGGTAAATAGGGCTATGGTGATGGACAGTTTCTGATGTTCACTCACTGGACACATCCCATCCTTTTAAATGTCTGATGCTGTCTGAGTAGAGTGCCTCATATTTGTTCAGAGGCTGCTACACACACACACACACACACACACACACACACACACACACACACACAGAGNTGGTAACTTCTCAGTATCTCCAAAAGAGGGAGATGAAATCCTGAAAGTAAGATGATTCTTGACTTTAAACTTGGATGTCTACATCCCAGGCACACGGGTCCATCTGTACACCAAGCTACTGCTACACACACATGAAAGATAGACACACACACACACACACACACACACACACACACACACATACACACACACTACAAAATAGAGAGAGAGAGAGAGAGAGAGAGAGAGAAAGAGAGAG
The DNA here is from genome assembly GCF_900095145.1 of Mus pahari. Classification (NCBI taxonomy): domain Eukaryota; kingdom Metazoa; phylum Chordata; class Mammalia; order Rodentia; family Muridae; genus Mus; species Mus pahari. The sequence continues at coordinate 146,758,387 of NC_034590.1, forward strand.
AGAGAGAGAGAGAGAGAGAGAGAGAGAGCAACTGCTTTACTTTAATTTTTAATACATGCATTTATTTATTTATTTATTTACTTACTTACTTACTTACTTACTTACTTATTTGTTATTTGTACATGCATACCCCTGTGTACATATGGAAAAGGTTACAGGGAAAGGAGTCAGTTTTTCCCCTTGACCATGTGGGTCCCAGGGATTTAGGTCATGAAGCTTGGCAGTGAGTGCCTTTACCCATTTAGATAGCTTATTGGTCCTCCTTGGCGTTTTTAAAAATCTTTTTAACCCCTCCTGCCAGTGCTCGCGGTTTTGGTGCTATTTGCCTCTTTCAGACAGGGTGAGTGTGTAGAATGAAATGACAGCCAGAGTTGTAAGCTGAAGGGCAGAGATGAGAAACCCTTTAAGAATTCAGTGACAGCTTCCAGCACCAGAGCATCTGCAGGTGTCTGGGGAACAGCAGTAGTTACCAGAAGGCCTGATGGGCAATCCCAGGGAAGGGTCTGCCCTTTTTAGGTTCTGATTTGAGCTGCCTGTGAATACAAGGAGCAAAATCCCAAAGGGTGACAATTGGTAATAAATAACTCCCTTTCCTCTTCCATCCTAGACCCGTAGGCACTCAGCCTACTTTCTGTTCCTTTGACAGCTTCCTCATTATATTCTACCCATCACTCAAGTGCAGTTCAAATGCAGCTCCCCTTGGAAGCCCTCTGCTTTTCCACTGGAATCTTCCTCTGCTATATCCGTGGTTTCGGTGGGCAGCATCCGACACGTTGCATTCTGTGAGGAGCTAGGTTTGATACACATCTGTTCTGGTTACCCTGGAGGATCCTAAGTTCATTGAGAGGAGGAACACACTTGTTTTCTGTTTTGTATCTCATTTCCACTGCCCACTGCCTAATGTAGGTGTTTATGAAACTCAGAAAATCAGTGGGCATGCCTATAGTTTACTCTCCTGATGCTAGAACACAGGCTCAAGTGTGGTTACTGTATCTACTAGCTCTGAGTCTTGAGATGGATTACAGGGCCCTTTAAGCTATCCTGTTTTGTTATGAGTTAAGTTTGTTTTTCTTTTTGCCTTTCATTTTCTTAAGGTGCTGATGTTGGAAAGCAGCAATTGAAAGATAATTATGAATAGAAGTCCAAGGTAAATATTTGCTGTTTAGAATGAAAGGTTTATGTTAGAGAGAGAGAGAGAGAGAGAGAGAGAGAGAGAGAGAGAGAGAGAGAGAGAGAGAATGTAAACGGAGAATATTCTTGTTGCACCTCCTACAAACTAGCCTCTGTTGAATAGAAAGGATTTGGAAATATCTATATGTGGATATGTAAGATCTATTTATTTGGAGACCCAGGTGTATACTTGAGACAGAAGATTATTCACACTGTGTCTTATTGGAAAGGGCCTGATTTAACTTAAGCTCAGGAAGAGCTGGATCCTATATTCTCCAGGCAGCAAAACTCATCTGTTAAATAATGTCAAGTACAGGTTGGTGACTGAGCCGTTGACTGCTACTACTCCTTATTTTAAAAATCTGTCACAATACAGAAATAGTTCTTGATGTTCAGATTGCTGATGTAAAAATGCAGTTTCTTTTTCTTTACTTCAAAGGGAATGGTTTATTCTGAAGTCAAAGGCGAGTGACTATGGATCAGACACACAGAATTATCTCATCCCAAATACTATGTACTAACACAAGAGCAGTTTTATGAGGTTTTAAAAATAGTAACAGGACAAAGAAAGTAATAAATCAGGGCGCTTTTCAAACACACTGGTGGAAACATTAAGTTAGGTGGGTGTCAGCACAGTAGGGGAATCAGTTACAGGCTCCGGCTGTCAACTGGAGACATTCTTAGCCTTCAGACTGATGGCAGTTTGTGATCTAATTGTACATGACAGAAGGATTTACCTAATAGCCAGAAGCGTGGGTGATAGGTCAGATGCAATAAATGGCTACTAGGGTTGATTATTGATAGCCCTAAGTAATTTGACATAGACCTGCAACATTTCCACTTCCCATAGTCATAGAAGTCCTGATCATTAGGCAATCCTCCTTGTAGAATCCTTAACAAAGCTGTAGCACCCTTCTGTCCCAGTGCTCCAGTTCACAAAACAACCACAGAGAATGAACTAATATGTCAATGGTGGAAGGTGAGATGGGATAGGGGGTGTGCAGAGGGAAAATTAGGAAGGGGGATAATATTTGAAATGTAGGTAAATAAAATAACCAAAACAATGCATTGAGGAAGGTGTTTTAGCAGGCAAAAATGCTTGCTGAGCAAGCATGACAACTGGAATTCAGATCTCCAGTAGCAATGTAAGTTCTGGGTGGGCAGGGTGGCCCTCCTCTAATCATAGTATGTGGGAAGTATTGACAGGGTCCCAGGAAAAGCCAGTTGGCTATGTAAGCTGAGTCCCGAGGCTTTGGCTTCAAGTGAGAGACCCTTCCTCTGCATACAAAGTGGAGAGTGATCAAGAAAGACACCTGACATCATTCTCTGGCTTCTGCATGTATGTACACACATATAGACACATATCCTCACACACACACATATTGTATAAACATACATAACCAAGAGCATGTATATAGCATATATATTTTTAAAAAATTATTGATGACTCCAAGAATTTTTGAGTGACATCTCTCTTGATGTTGGTCCCATCAAGAATAAAGTCTAAAAAAAGTTATTATTCCAAACAAAATAATTAAAATCTATAGTGTCAGATTCTAGAATGATGTTACATGCCTTAATCTCAGTGCTTAATCTCAGTGCTCAGGAGGCAGAGGCATGCAATCCCTGTGAATCTGAGACCACCCTTCCCTACCTACTAAGTTCCAGGCCCTCTAGGTTTCATAGTAAGACCTTGTCTCAAAACAAAATCAAAACAATAATACACACAAAAATTCCTAAACAACAAAATTCCATAGCGTGGTGATAAAAATGGCATCTCTTGATGGGAAAAAATAGACATATTTAAAAACTAAGAGGTAGCATTTCATTGTTTCATGTTTCAAAATTGCTTTAATAGAAGACTACTAAATTCTTATATTATTTTTCATCCAAATGTTGTGATATGTTGTTTTGGTTGAGGCATAGAATGAGATCTAGCTTTGTACAGTAAGATGATGAGAATATTTAAGATCATAAATAAGTACATTTTCAGATACTTACAGACACTCTTTTTAAATGTGCTAATGTTCAGTGAGTGGTTTCTTAAAGGTTACTCTGCTGGGTAGATTTTTAATTTTCCTTGCTAGGACAGAGTCATTTTCTTATTAAAGATTAATGAAGGGTTCCCAGTCCTGTGTGGGTGGTGCCAACTGTGGGCAGGTGGTCTTGGGCTGAATTAGTTGAGTAAGTCACAAGGAGCAACCCAGGAGACAGTGATCCTTCATGCTTTCTGCTCCAGGTGCTCCCTCCAAAATCCTGCCTTGAGCTTCTGTCTTGGTTTCTCAGCTATGGATTGTGCTCTGGGAGTTGTAAGAAGACCTTTGGCCTGTCAGGTTGATTTTGGCCAGTGTTTCATCACAGCAACAGAAAGTAACTAGTTAGTATACTACATAATTTGAAATTATATCCATATGTATTTTGTAGTTTATATGTTCATCATTTTGCTATCACTGTCACAAATACCTGAAATAAATCAACTTATAAAATGGAGGTTAATTTTGTCTCATGGTTTCAGGATATCATTTCTTGTCCTGTGGCTTCTGAGTTTATTGCAATGCAATATAGCAGAGAAGGAAACTGCTGACTTCATGGTCATGGAGCAAAGTGAGAGACGCAAAGGAAAGCTTATCCCAATATAATGTTTAAAGGCACACCTCTGTGACTAACTTCTTGTTATTAGGACCCACCTTGGAATGGTTCAATCCTCCCAATAGTACCATGAAGGCTTGGGACCAAACATTCAACACATAGTTTTTGGTGACACTCACTGATTTAGTTTATATATTCAAATCTAGATTTTGAAGCTTGAAGTTTGATAATCTTGAAGATATTAGTTTAATGAATTATGCAGTTCTACCAAATATTGACACACTGAGAGTGTAAAGCTCCCAATCATTAATAACAGTTTTCAAAAATCCTATTGCTTGTTTAAGAACATAAACTGCATCATTGGAAATAAATACTGTCAGATGTTTTCCTTGAAGTAACAGACTCATGTTATTTCTGGATAAAAGATCGCCAAACCCTCATTCTCTACAATCATAATTTGTGTATTGATCTTCTTTCTGAATGGTAGTCCATGAGAAGATCAGGTAGTTCAACATGCAGCTTAAAGGAATAGCAGTAAGTTCTTTGGGGGAGACAAATTTCTTATTTTTTGAATGTGGTAGAACTGCTTCCCGCACATAGATATTATATTACCTGGAGTAGCAAAAAGACATGATCTCAGAGGATGAGGCTAGTCTTTCTGCTCAACCATGGACATTCATAAATTGACATTGATTTTTTTTTCTCTATTTTTCTCCCCATTTAGTTTGGTAAGCGAAGAATAAAGTGACTGTAATGTTAGTTGGTGACAATCAAGCTTCCCTGAATATACCCCATCTTGTCTATAACTCCATTTGGTCCCATTGCTTTACTGCCTGCTGAGGTCACAGTACGGCTCAACCTTGCTTTTGCACACAACTATACTTACTGTCATTTAAAAAGTAGTATGCCCTTGAATGCCTCGTGTATGGCTAAGATCCAAGGAGGACCCTAAGAATTAGGAGTGTAGGCTTTTCAGGTCAGCCCCCTGCATCAGACACAGTATGGAGATAGATGCATGAGTTAGAAAAAAAGCAACAGAACAAAATGTGGACCAATGTTTCATCTTAACATTACAGTTATCTAGTTTAAGGAAAATTTATCACAGTATGAGTATATCTTGCTTTTCCTTAATAAATAATAAGTATAATATTCATTTTTGAATGGATTCTTTAAATCATAGGTTCCACAGTGAATGACAGGGAGAAAAAAGAGCCACATGTCAGAGGGACTGAACACATCTGATTCCAATGCAGGGCAGTGTTTCTAGTGTGAAGGCTTAGGACTCAGAGCCAAAATTCCTGTTCTCTGTGTACTTCTATTGATTGTCAAAGAAAATCTTGGTTATACAAAAGTCTATTTCTGATGAGCTTCCTTTTTAATAGATGTAAGTCATCTTTTAAACTTGTGGATGAACAAAGAAATGTGAACAAATGAATAAAATTTAATACCATAGATGTCATCATCCCTTCTTCAGCGTATCTTGCTTCTAATTACCATGTGATTGTTTTATACTTCAGGACTGACAGGCCAGATTTCCTTTCTCCATCCCTTAGTTACTTCTTCCCACTTCTGTATTCACCGCTGCATGTGCTCACAAAGACACAGAATGCCAGTGTCTTCAGGTCCTCCTCTACATCTGTACAGTCATCTCTCCTTCTTCTACTTTCCTGCTTCAAGGTAAGGCCAGCATAATCTGCAAACTTCAATTGGTTGGGTTGATATTTCCAAAAAAATGGTTATTTAGAAATTGGTTTTCATTTGGTGGGGATTAGGACTTCAGCCGATATTGGACTTTCTTACTTGTTTCTATAAATTTTTAACAGCCCCAGCTGGTATTAAATTCTGTGGAGAACACAATATAATTCAACTAATCCTGTTTACCTCACATTGCTCTACAGAGCTGAGACTAGCAATAAATCCTTTTAAGTATAAATCAGAAGAGACATTAGCAATTATTTGTAAAAAATATATCTTATTACTTGATTTGGCAGCAATAAATTAGAACTGAAGTATTACATTTGAAATTTTTGGTTTCCTCCTTATAGTCCTCTGCTGATCTCCTCTCATTATTTCAGTGTCTGTCTGCCTATCAGTCTGTCTACCTGCCTGCATGCCTGCCTATCTGACCATCAATCTATGCATCTTCTTAAATCTGAGTGTCTGGCAACCATAGCATTTGAAGTAAATTAATGCAGACTATTGTGACACATATTTTTGAAGGAACAAAGCAAAATTTGATTCTTGGTTTACAAAAGCTTTTATTTTAGCAGAAAGGATAAATCAAAATCATGTGTGTCAAGAAATTAAGGCTAGATATGATAGACTAAAGGTGGGGCTCACCAGTTTGGATTTTACACTTGCATATAGTAGCTCTGTTGTTACAATATCCAATCAAGTACTATAGACTATCTTAATACTTGATACCTTATCTGAAAAAAATAAACTAATTGGAATTGTGATAATTAATTGCAGTATAAAATATTTAGTTAGTGATATATATTATCTTATTTAAGAAGATAACTTATGGATGGTCATTCCTTCAGTTTCTGCCCCACCTGGGGATCCATTCCATATACAACCATCAAACCCAGACACTATTTTGGATGCCAAGAAGAGCTTCCTGACAGGAGCCTGATACAGTTGTGTCCTGAGAGGCTCTGATACAGAAGTGGATGCTCACAGCCAACCATTGGATGGAGCACAGGGTCCCCTATGGAGGAGCTAGAGAAAGGACCCAAGGATCTGAAGGGGTTTGCAGCCCCATAGGAGGAACAACAATATAACCTAACCAGTACCCCCAGAGCTCCCTGGGACTAAACTACCAACCAAAGAAAACATATGGTGGGACTCATGGCTCTAGCTGCATATGTAGCAGAGGATGGCCTAGTCGGTCATCAATGGGAGGAGGAGAGGTCCTTGGTCCTGTGAAGTTTCTATGCCCCAGTATAGCGGAATGCCAGGGCCAGGAAGTGGGAGTGGATGGATTTGTGATCAGGGGGAGGGGGAGGAGATAGGGGGGTTTTCAGAGGGGAAACCAGGAAAGGGGATAACATTTGAAATGTAAATAAAGAAAGTATCTAATTTATAAAAAAGATAATAACTTATGCTCAATGATAGGCAATGACAACATTGAACCTTAAGTCATTGTTAGATGGGATAAGACAAAAACATATTGGGGTGAAAAGAAAACATCCATAATGTATTAGTGGATTGAAAAATTATCTACAGAAGAAGGTCTGAGCACGCTCTGGGCCATAAGAAGCCCAAGTCTAAGTTGAGCTGATTGTTATTCATTGGTGTTGAGCTGATTGTTATTCATTGGTGTTGAGCTGATTGTTATTCATTGGTGTGCTTGTCTTCCCTGTTTAACTCCATTCTGGGCCATGTTATTATAACTAGGATGAGCAAGGGTCTCATCGAAAGCAAAGCTGGATAGAACCTGTGTACTTGGAGTCAGAGATTAGATCTTACCGTTATGAAAGGACTACAAGACAGTAAAAAAGGCTGACAGAATCTTCACCCTCAAATCTTTAGCCATTTCTCTAAGGATACACAGATTGCAAAGCCAGGCTTAAAAAAAAAAAGTACTGATTTCTCCCCCTGACCTCATCATTTTCCTTATTCATGTACTAAGAGGGACTTACCCCTAGTAATGTCCGTGGGATAAGATCTTTTGCAATGGTGTCTTCTGGAGATTTCACATGGGGGCTTCCTCAAGGATGGAGCAATTGTTCACTGGTTAACAGTGCTAGCTTCACTTTCAGAGGAACAGAGTTCAAAGAACCCAAATGAGCTGGTTCACAACCTCCTCTAACTCCAGGCCCAGGGTACTTGACGTCCTCTTCTGGATCCTTTGACCCCTAAACACATGAGGACATTAATACAGACACATGTACATTAATAAAAATAAAACAAATCTTTTAAAGAAATGGAGCTCTCTTTTACAATCCTTTATTTTTCTTGCAGAGAATTATAAGTTGGTATATATAACTTTACCTTTAGAGGTAGAAGTCCAGCAAAAGATTGTATTCTAGGGCAAGTACTGTAACTGGTAAAAACAAACAAACAAACAACAACAACAACAACAACAACAACAAACAGAAAATGGCATAGTGGCCATATTTTCTAGTTCAAAAATTGACCTCGTCTATGGCTGGAGAAATTAACAAATTAACTTACTTTAAAAAAAAAAAATGACCTTTTACCATGCATGGCTACTAGCTAAAAGACACCAGAGTGTTTTTTTTAAGCTGGTGTTATATCTCATGAGATGAAAATACTTGATATACAAACCTGATGACACAAGTTCAGTCCCTGAATCCTATATAGGGAGGAGAGACCCATCTCTAATGCTCTCTTCTGACCTCCACGTGTAGTTCCTGGAGTTGGAACACCATAGTCACACATGCCATGTGCCTACAAATGATAATGGAAAATTAAAAACTTAAAAACCTTTTTTGAGGATTTTTTTCCTCTGAAAATTTGTTTAGAATGTTAACGATGTAATGTGTGGGTGTAAATTGGGGATGGGCAGTTTTGGAGAGGAAACTGGGAAGGACAATAACATTTTAAATGTAAATTAATAATAATAATAATAATAATAAATAATAATAATAGTAAAAAGATCTATTCTAAGTTGAAGATTTTTTTCTATCAAGAACTTTTTATATGATTGTAACCTATTGTGACAATGCACTTTGATGGAATGTATTCTTGCACAGTAAGTCAAAATAAGCCATTTTCTTTCTTTCTTTTTCTTTTTTTTTTAAAGTTGTCCATTTTATATTTTTTTTTTTTTGGAAACATGATTTCAAATATTTAATGTTTATAGTTTTATTAACAGCAATGCTATTAACAATGGCCAAAAGATAGAAACAACCTGATATTTATCAATACATAAATCAGTGAAGAATTGTGATACATACAGGTGGGTTTTTCATGATAAAAAGAAATGAAATGGTTATACATAATGCAATTTAGATGAATTACAGTGTTAACTGAAAGAAGCAAACATGGAGGGTCACGTTACATGACTCTGTTGATATCATTATTCCAAGTAAGTTAAGCATTGTGGCTCATACCTTGTAATTCCAGCATTTAGGAGAATGAGGCAGAAGGTTGTCTGAAAGTTTGAGACTAGTCCGGCTATATATAGTGAGTTTCAGAACAACACAAATAAAAGAAGTAATAACTCTAAAATAACATAAATCAAATTGGTGATTTCTAGGGGTTAAGGGTGGGCGCTAGAAATTACTGCTTATGAGTACAAGGTTTTATTTTTATTTATTTATTTTTTTTTTGGTGACATGACTCATTCACTTTATTTCTTTTATTATTATTATTTTCTTTATTTACCTTTCAAATGCTATCCCAAAAGTTCCCTATATGCCCCCCCCCGCCCCTGCTCCCCTACCCACCCACTTCCACTACTTGGCCCAGGCCTTCCCTTGTGCTGGGTAATATAAAGTTTGCAAGACCTAGGGACCTCTCTTTCCAGTGATGGCTGACTAGGCCATCTTCTGCTACATATGCAGCTAGAGACACAAGCTCAGGGGGTACTGATTAGTTCATATTGTTGTTCCACCTACAGGGTTGCAGCCCCCTTCAGCTCTTTGGGTACTTTCTCTAGCTCCTCCATTGGGGGCCCTGTGTTCCATCCAATAGCTGGCTGTGAGCATCCACTTCAGTGTTTGCCAGGCACTGGCATAGCCTCACAAGAGGCTGTTATATCAGGGTCCCTTCAGCAGAATCTTGCTGGCATGTGCATTAGTATCTAGGTTTGGTGGCTGATGATGGGATGGATTCCATTTCTTCCTTAATATGCTTTCTTAATAAGCCATTTTCTTTCTTAATATGCTTTCTCCTTTTCTCACAGGAACAAAATTAGTAAATAATACTTAACCTTAGTAGCCACTAGGTTTTACCAGACCAAATCTATGAATGTCATCATATTGTGTTTGGAATCTATGATAAAGATGTCCTCTCTTAGTTGTAACCTATCTATCTGATGTTTCCACCAATGTGTTACAAAATGCCTTCATTAGTGCCCTTGTTTGTCCTGTGGCTATAAGACCTTCATGATGCTATGCCAATATTGAAATAGTCTATTTGGGACAACCTGAATTTGTATTTGTCTGGTATGATTACTCATAAATGGTTCACAAAAGATCTCTTAATCCGTTCAAAATTAGATCTGGGTTTCACATTGAATATTAAAAGCAGAATCATTAAGACCTCATTTTTGTCTACCTGGACTTAAATGGGAAAAGTGTTTTAGAGACACCCTAGAGCCCAGGTCCCTTTCCTCAGGAAAAGAACAACCCATCTATCTCACAATTGAATTTAATTATGTTTCTGACCTATTTGTTTCATGGATTTATTTATATATTTTAAGATGGCAATAAATGATGTGTGTGTGTGTGTGTGTGTGTGTGTGTGTGTGTGTGTGTGTGGACTTTGTTCTCTTCCTGATTTGAGCAACATAAATAAATCCATTTTCTTTATCAATTTCTGTTTTAATTATTTTTTTCAAATCAGAAAACCTAGGAGATACCTATAATGAACCCAAGTATTTATAACTGAGCCTCATTGTCCTTCTTTATCTCTTCCTTATCGATCCATTTTGATAAAGTGGATACTTTATAGCTCTTGATAATTTCTCTCAGAACATTATTCTTAATCATTATTATCTCTAATGTTCTAATTTGTGTGCCCAGATTTCTAACTTTATTATCTCCTAGTGCTAAACATGTGCCTATCAAGGCTATACCATGATACTAAATCACCATTGCCAGTTTGCCTACATCTTTAAAAGGTAGGAAACCTAGAATTAAGGTTACCATGGCCTAAAAAAAGATAACTTGTAGGATAACTAATCTAAAACAACTTATTTTTTTGTGAATTATATTCATACTTTTTTGTTTAGACTTATTTTTCAGACTGTGGGTAGAATTCATGCTAAATGAATAAACTCAAGACCTTTGAATCAATAATTATTCATATTTTGCATTTAATGACCAATTCTTCCATTACCTTATTATGTTAATAGAAGAATACAAAGGTCAGGAGGTCCCCCAAAATGATTGCCTCCAAAATTCCCAGTGTACTATGGATAAATTACCCATGTTACCTTTCTCAGAATGTCTGTGACTGGAGATTTGGGGTAAAAGTGTAGGTTCCACATCACTAAAATTGTAATCTAAGAAATAAGTTATGTGAATGAGAAGTAGAGAGAGGAAGTGGAGAGAGATTGATTTATTCAGTGTGGCTACATTGGAGATAGGAACAGATAAGGGGTCTAGTGAGCCTACATTTGCTCTGGGGATACTGACAGGGACTTCAGTTTTAAAAATCAGGGTAAGCCGTAAGAGGAATGCTTAAACATGTAGTATTGGTAAAAAATGTAGTATCGTTTATCTCTGTCTCAAGTTTTGATGATGAATAGTGGTTCAACGTGTGCTGAATTGGTTCATAGGAGATGATTCCTTCTGGCCTAAGATACACACTGCCTTTGTGGGGAACTGTCCTTCCTTGGGGATTTTGAGGGGAAGCAACTTGGCTACAGGAAGTTTTATTCTCTCTAGAATCCAAGATGACTTAAAGTTAAGGACAAGGACTTATCTCTGTGCCTATAGTTTGGAGGAGAATAATTACCATTAGACCGACTGTTCTCGAGTGATTACCAAGCTGGCCCAGAGAAGAAAAGCACCTGGCCCAAGTAAGGACACAGACAGAAATGGCAGGTAGGGATGACACGATTGTATTCGTCCTTCTAGCTTTCTTGTGGGCTCAAGCCTGGAGACAGTTTTTGTTTTTGTTTTTGTTTTTGTTTTTGTTTTTGTTTTTGGTTGTTTTTTGTCTTTTCCCAAGATTATTCCATTTTGGGGTCCTCGCATATCCCCATTTCTATATCCACACAAAGTTACAGTTTTCTTCCTCTATGGTAATACACTATCTTTTCTATTGGTCACTGAATTATTAATAGTGTTTTGTGGTATCTGTTTTCTCATATTTCAATTGAGTTCTTTGACGACCAAAACTTAAACTTATTCATCTTTCCATAGCCAATGTCAGACATAAAATTCCAGCCAATATATGAGATTCAAAGAATGAGTGAGACAATAGCTGTAGGAATCTAGTTTTCTCCTTGAGAAAAGATTCTATAAGACAGAATAGTTTATTGTCAAGAATAACCATGCATCTGAAATGATAGTGATAAAAAGCAAGAAATGAAAGTGGTGATATACTTTACGTCATTGAATATAAAGCTAGAAAGAACGCATGGAATTTTCCTTCTGTAGAAGCCAGTTTGATAAAATGTATAATTTAAATTTTTGTGACATTTTGTGCATATACTACTATTGCTCGATCTCACCAGATAACTTTTTGTTTTCACTACAGGTGCAACTAATGTCTGCAAAGGGCTGATATCATTTCAGACACTGTAATCTTGCTTGAGGTCGAAAAAACTGCACCGAGTGCTAGTGAGCAATCAGAAGTAAGTAAGACTGCAGCATCATTTCCTATTGTAGTAAAACTGAACAAGCTTTTAATACTCTAGATAAAATACTATGTGACTTTATTACCACACGACTAAAAAAGAGAATTTTCCTGAAAACCCTTTCTCTATTTTATCCTTATTGGATAATTTCTTTTTATTTAATATTTTTATTAGATATTTTCTTTATTTACGTTTCAAATGTTTTCCCCTTTCCTAGTTTCTCCTCTGAAAATCCCTATCCCCTCCCCCAACCTCCTGCTCCCCAACCCACCCACTCCCATTCCTGGTCCTGGCATTCCCCTATACTGGGCATAGAACCTTCACAGGACCTAGGGCCTCTCCTCCCATTGATGACCGACTAGGCCATCCTCTGCTACATATACAGCTAGAACCACAAGTTCCACCATGTGTTTTCTTTGATTGGTTTAGTTCCAAGGAGCTCTGGGGGTACTGGTTAGTTCATATTGATGTTCCTCCTATGAGGCTGTAAACTCCTTCAGCTCCTTGGGTACTTTGTCTAGGTCCCTCATTGGGGACGTTGTGTTCTGTCCAATAGATGATAGTGAGCATCCACTTCTGTATTTGCCAGGCACTGGCAGAGCCCCTCAGGAGACATCTATATCAGGCTCCTGTCAGCAGGTTCTTGTTGGCATCTGCCATAGTGTCTGGATTTGGTGTTTGTTGATTGGATGTATCCCCAAGTGGGGCAGTCTATGGATGGTTATTTCTTCAGTCTCTGCTCCGAACTTTGTCTCTGTAACTCCTTCCGTGGGTATTTTGTTCCCCCTTCTAAGACCAAAATCCTCATATCAAAGTTAGATAAAACAGTTTTTTTTTAAAAGGAGCCAAAGAAAAGGCACAAGAGTCAGAGACCCACTTGTTTACACATCCAAGAGTCTCATAAAGTACATATGCATATCTCATAAAGATACAATACATATACAGAGAACTGGGAGCAGACCTGTGTAGGATCTGTGATTGTTGATTTCCTCTCTGTGAGATCTTATGAACTTTTCTCCTCAATTTATAGGGTCTTGTTCTCCTGAAGTTCTTCTTCTATGCTATCTCCCTCATTCCTTCTGCCTCTTCTGCTGAACACCTTGAGCTCTTAAGGGAGTGATTTCATAAACACAGAGGTGTATGTTCCAAAGTAACTCTCTGTGGTCTCTGTGTTTGTTCCTGTCTGCTACAGAAGACTCTCTGATGATGTCTGTAAGGCACCGATCTATGATTATAACACAATGTTATTAGGAGTATTTTTATTGTGACTCAATTTTTTTGACAGGTAGTATATGGTTTTACCCAAGGTCTCTTAACTATTTAGCCTCTGGTTCTTGGACACCCAATCAGTCAGGTATGGGTTCCATCTCGAAATGGGTCTTAAGGCAAATCAGACATCAGTTTGTTACTCCCACAAGTTTTGTGATACCATTGCCTTAGCATACTTTGCATGCAGGGCAGATTGTAGGTCAAGAAGTTCTGAGGTTGGAATTGTGTTTATGTTTCCCTTTTAGTAGCCGCAGAGTGCCGTTTTATGTCATTGACACTATAATACAGGGGAGAAGGATCTATATAGGCACCAGCTTTATCTCTCCATGTTCAATGAGTTGTATGATGTCTTCTTCAATAAGGCTTTGCTGTCAGTTTGTGGAGAGCAACCTGTTATCTTGTCAGCAGCCAGGGTTGTTGGGAATTTACATGGGATAGTTTTGGCCAACAACTCAATTGGATAAAACACACTTGGAAATTTCATTTGGTGGTAACAAGAGATGACCAGTTGGGGTTGCATCTTCCTCATTATTTGGAGACTTCATTAGGATCTCCTTCATATAAAAAGTGTCCCCTGTACTAGATTTCTATATTGTCCTTTAAACACCATTTAATTCTAGAGGTCTCTGCCCACATACATTTATTCAATCTCATCTCCCTTTTCTATTTCCATCATATCCTCCAATTCTCATCCCTTCTACCACACCCCTGTCTCTAGTCCATTTAAAAAATTTATTTTATTCCCTAATACAGAGAGATTCATTTGCCATCCTGAGTCCTTTTCTCTATGCCTAAGCTCTCTGGATATATTGATTGTAGCTTGGTTATAATTTTAAAGGCAAATATCTAGATATAAGGAATACATATCATATTTATCTTTCAGATTCTGGATTACCTCACTCAGGGTGTTACTTTGTAGTTCCATCCATTTGCCTGACAGTTTCATGTCATTTTTAAACAGTTGAGTGATACTTCATTGCATAAAGGTATCACATATTTTTCTTTTTTTGATTTTGAAGATTATTATTATTATTATTATTACTATTATTATTTAATCTTTTTTTTTACAGTCCAGTCATTATTCCCCTTCCAGTCTGCTATTCAACAGTGCCTCATTCCATTCCTCCTCCCCTTTCTCCAAGAGGATGCCCCCTCCCAACCTCACCAGACTTCCTTATTCCCTGGAACCTCAAATCTTTCAAGAGTTTGGAGCATCCTCTGCTGCATACTTGTCAGGGGCTCCATATCAGCTCGTGTGTGCTGTTTGGTTGGTGGCTCAGATCTCAGGGGTCCAGGCAGGCTGAGACTGCTGGTCTTTCTATGAGGCCACCCTCCTCCTCAGCTTCTTCCAGCCTTTCCCTAATTCAACCACAGGGGTCCCCAGCTTCTGTTCATTGGTTGGTTGTAAGTATCGGCATCTGACTCCTTCAGCTGCTTGTTGGGCCTCTCAGAGGACAGCCATGCTAGGCTCCTGTCTATAAGCACACCATAGTCTCAGTAATAGTGTCAGGCCTTGGAGCGTCCCCTTGAGCTGGATCCCAATTAGGGCCAGTCACTGGACCTCCTTTCCCTCAGTCTCTTCTTTGTTTATGTCCCTGCAGTTCTTTCAGATAGGAACAATTCTGAGTCAGAGTTTTTCACTGTGGGATGGCAACCCAATCCCTCCACTTGATCCCCTGTCTTTCTACTGGAGGTAGACTCTACAAGTTTTTTCTCCCCACTTTTGGGCATTTCATCTAAGGTTTCCCCCTTTGAATCCTGAGATTCTCTCACCTCCCAGGTCTCTGGTACATTAGAGAAGGTCCACCCACCTCCTACTTCCCGAGATTGATTTTTTCCATTCATTCTGCTGGTCCTCAGGGCTTCACTCCTGTCCCCTGCCCCAACCTGATCATATTCTCCTTTTTCCTCCCTGTCTCCTCTGCCACCCGCGATTGTTTTCTTCTTCCCCCTGAGTGGGATTGAGGCATCCTCACTCAGGCCCTCCGGCTTGTGAACTTTCTTGAGTCCTGGGTATTCTGTACATTTTTGGCTAATGTTCACTTATTAGTATACCACGCGTGTCCTTTTGGGCCTGATTTCCTCTCACTCAGAGGCATGGGCTTCATTCTGTTCATAGCAGACTTATTTGTGATAGCCAAAAGTTGAAAACGACCCAGATGTCCCCAAATGGAAGAATGGATACAGAAAATGTGGTTTATTTATACACTGGGATACGATTCAGCTATTAAGAACGAGTACATCATGAGTTTTGCAACAAATAGATGGAACTAGAAAACATAATTTTATTTTCTAAGTTTATGTTTTATTACTATGAGTGTATGATGTGTGTATAATTTTTAAATTAATTATTCTCCTATGCAGTATATCCTAGCTGCAGCCCCCTTCATCCCCTTCTCCCAATTCCCTACCACCACCTCCCTTCTCCCTCATATCTACTGCCCTTCAGAAAAGAGCAAGCCTCCTAGTGATGTCAATGGAACTCGTCATAACAAGATTTAGTGAGACTAGGCATATATACTCTCATATCAAGGCTGCATAAGGCAACCAAGTAGGAAGGAAAAAGTTCTACCAGCAGGCAAGCGAGTCAGAGATACAGCCATTCCCATGGTTATGAGTCCTACAAAAACCCAGTTAAAGGACCACAGCATGTATGCAGAGGGCCTGACGCAGACCCATGCAGGCTCCATGGATGCATCTCCAGTCTCTGTGAGCTCTGCTTAGCTGATTCTGGAAACTATGCTCTCCTGGTGTCTTTGGCTCCTTTGGCTTTTAAGATCCTTCCTTCCCCTCTTCTACAGAGTTCCCCGAGCTCCACCTAATGTTTGGCTGTGGGTATCTCTCTCTATCTGCTCCCATCAGTTGCTGGGTGGTGCCTCTCTAATGACCATTGCTCTAGGTACCAATACCATGAGAATAGCAGAATATCATTAGGAGTAATTTTATTGGACTTTTTGTTGTTCTTGTTTTGTGTAACTGAGGGCTTTTCTGTTCAGCCTCTTCGTTCCCAGAATAACAACTCTGATACTTAATTATTTATGAATAAATGTCTAGGCCATAAGCTTTGACTCATTCTCCTACTAGCTTAAAACTTATGCAACCCATGTACTCTAGTCTATGTCTGCCACACGACTACTTACCTCTCTTCAGTTTCATGTGTCCATCTCCTCTGAGCCCAGAGTGAAATCTCCCCATTCTTGACTCTTTCCCAGGATCTTTTTCTGCCTGATGTCCCATCTTGTATTTCTTCCCTCAGCTAATAGGCCATCAGGTGACAATTCCACACAATACATAAGAGATTCATTCTCTCTCTCTCTCTCTCTCTCTCTCTCTCTCTCTCTCTCTCTCTCTCTCTCTCTCTCCTACTCTAGGTTTCAAAGACCCCCAGGTTCTGAATCATGGTCTTCCAGGCAGTGTTAGGTATGGTATGCACTCTCTCATGGTGTAGGCTTCTGATTAGATCTATCAGGTTGACCACTGCCACACGCTCTGAGCTACCACTGTCCCAGAGTGTCTTGCAGACAGGACAGTTTGTGGTTCATAGAGTTTGTGGCTGGGTTAATGTAGTAGCAATCTCACCATTGAGAGCATTGCCTGATTACAGAAGATGGCTGCTGGTTCAGGATCCATAGTCTCCATTACTTGGAGTCCTCTCTAGGGTCAACCTCCTAAGTCCTAGGAAGTTTCCACTGTACTAGATTTAATTATTACCCCCTAAATGCTCATCTATTTCAGTCATTTCTCCCTATACTCTCTCCTTCCATCCCTCTCTTTGTGACTAGATCCCTCCTGGTTCTATCCCTACCTCCCCCACCAACCTTACACCCCTAAATTTATTCTATTTTCCCCTCCCACGGAGATCCATGTGTTCCACCCCATGCCCCCCCCCCCAGACCTCTCTTCTTCGGCTAACTTTTCTGAATCTGTGGATGTTAGTGTGTTTATCTTTTATGTAAGAGCTAATATCCACTTATAAGTGGGTAGAGGTGATGACTCTCTTTCATGACAGGGTTATCTCACTAAGGATGATTGTTTTCTAGCTCTATCCATTTGCCTGATGATTTCAGGGGGTCATTTTTTTCTAATAGCTGAGTAATACTCCATTGTGTAAATATGCCACATTTTCCTTATCTATTTTTTGGTTGAGGGACATGTAGGTTATTTTGAGTTTCTGGCTATTATAAAGCTGCTATGTACATAGTTTCCCAATTTTCTCAAAACAACCATATTTTTCCCATGGTAACTGTACAAGTTTATACTTCCATAAGCAATGGAGTTGCTACTATCCTTGCCAGCTTGAGCTGTCACTTGTATTGTTGATTTTAGCCATTTTGACAGATGTAAGATGGAATTTCAGAGTAGTATTGACGTGCATTTCCCTTATAGCTAAGGATATTGACCATTTCTGTAAATGCTTCTCAGCCATTTCAGATTCCCCTATTGAGAATTTGTTTAGGTCTGTACCCCATTGCTTAATTTGATTGTTTGGTTGGTTGATGCCTAGTCTCTTGAGTTCTGTATATATTTTGTATATTAGCTTTTTATGGAGTACATTATGGAGTACAATGGTTGTATATTAAGGAGTAAAAGCATTCGCACACCACATTCTACAAGTGGAAGTCCAAGGACAATCGTCAGAAGCTGCTTGTCTCCCACTGTGGATCTGATGATAGAACTCAGGTGGTCATCTTGTTTATCAAATGCTTTTACCACCTTCTTGACTTAATTATATTCTTCCTAATGTCTGAATAATCATTGCTTGTGTATGAATACCTCATTTTCTATATCCATTCATAGACTGATGGACACCTAGATTGAGTGTGTGACTTGGCTACATTTGAACAATGCTTTGATAAACATGGGTGTATATATGCTGACTCTGGTACCTTCCAGTAAACGAACAAAGTGTGGTACCACTGAATAACGTTGTAGTCCTATTTTTATCTTTTTGAATAACCAGCGTGCTCATTTTCATAGTGGCTTTGCTTATTCACATTGCTACCAACATTGCATAATCCAGTCTCCAACCTTGATAACATCTGCTTTTTATATTTTCCTGATGATAGCAATTCTGACTTGAGTGAGCTGGAATTTCAATATAGTTTTGATTTACATTTTCCTTCTGGCTAAAGATGCTGGACCTTTTTTATACAATAAATCATCTTTCATATTATCATAGAAACATCTGCTCCACTCTTCTGCATACTTCTTGGCTACATTACTCTTTTCATTTCAATGGTAACTGTTTGGAGCTGTTTGTAGAGTCTGGCCTCTGTCAAATGATTAACTGGCAGTGATTTCCTGACTCTACAGCCATCTTCTCACTATGTTGATTGTGTCCTTCAGTATGCAGATTTAGTTTTATGTGATCCTTTTTGTCATTTCTCTGTATTGTTTTCTATTCAAGAAACTCTTGCCTTTGCTTATGTCTTGAAGTGTTTCCCCTCTGTTTCCTTTCAGTAGTTTCAAAGTTTCAAATGTCATAATAAGATCTTGGATAGATTTTTAAAAATTGATTCCTATACATGGTAATAGATAGGGATCTAGTTTCTTCCTCTTACATATGTCTATTCAGGTTGCATAGTATCACTTGTAAAAAGTCTATATTTTCTCTAAAATGTGGCTTTGGTACTTTTGCTGGGAGTAAGATGGCATAAATATGTCAATGGTTTTCTGAATATTCCATTCTGTTTTCGTTTGTTTGTTTGTTTGTTTGTTTTCGAGACAGGGTTTCTCTGTGTAGCCCTGACTGTCCTGGAACTCACTCTGTAGAGCATGCTGGCCTGGAAGTCAGAAATCTGCCTGCCTCTGCCTCCCGAGTGCTGGGATTAAAGACATGCACTGCCACTGCCCACCATTCAGTTTTATTGATGTGTTTATACCAATGTCACTTCTGCTTCTATTATTCTGAAATTGTAGTAATATATTTTGAAGTCATGTATTATCATATGCCTAACACTGGTATTCAATTTTACTTCCAAATACATTTTAATTTATGGCTTTTTAATTTATTCATGTAAATAATATCATTCATAATTTTGAGGGAATTACATGAAATGTGTAGATTACATCTGAAAATATAGCCATTTTCACATTATTTGATTTGCTTATTCTTGTATATGGGAAGTCCTAACATAATTCAGCATCTGTCTTCTTCAATTTCTTTTTTTGGTATATCATAATTTTTATTATAGAGGGGTTTTTCAATTTTTTGAATAAGTTATTCTGATGTGCTTTTTGAAGACATTGTGAAGGAGAATTTTTATTTCTTTCCCAGCAAGTTTATGATTAATGCATGAAAAACCTAGTAGAATGTGTATGTTAATTTGCCATCCTGTTGCATTGGTGAATTTCTCAGTCAGATTAAAAACTTTTCTGGGTTATTTAATATCTTTTAAGTACAGAATAATATAATCTTCTAATTGGAATAATTTTATATTTTTCTTTTTTGCTTGTATTTTGCTATGGATAAGATTTCAAGTACTATATTGAATAAGAGGGGTAAGCATTTTAAAGAAAATGTTTTCAGGATCTTCCAGTTTCATTGTACTAATGGATATAAGCATGTTATGTAAATTTTATTATGTTGTCATCTTTTATTTCTGGTTTATATATTAGTTAGAGTGACATATTGAAGTTAGCCATATTTATTGTGTTTGGGTCTCCTTCTTTAATACATAGTTAAATTTATTTTATGACATCATAAATAAATGAATAAAACTGAAATTTTATCTTCAAGTAGTTATCTGTTGGAGTAGTTAGGAATTCTCAGATAGGAATGAGTTTGCCCCTTTCTCCTTTCAACTCTAGGACCCCATCTGGGGCAGATTCATCTAGATCATGTGCCTGCTGCCATTATCTATATGTGTTCATACGTATGTTTGGTTCTGTTGAGTTTAGAATGTACTAGTTACTTGGTGTGCTCTGTCCCCTCTGGCTCTTACATTCTTTTTGTCTCCTCTTTTACAGAGTTTCCTGACCCCTAACATGAGGGATTTGATGAGAGTGCCCTTTTAGAGTTGAATATCCCAAGCTCTTTGACTCTCATCATAATGTCTGGCTGTGGGTCTCTGTATTTGTTCTCATCTGCTACAGGAAGACGCTTCTGTAATGATGACAGAGCAAGGCACTGATCTGTGAATATAAGATAATATTATTAGGTGTTATTTCATTGCTCTGATTTTTTTTAACAGAATAGTAATATTGGTTTTTCCCTAGGACTGTCACCTTTCTAGTCTACTTGGCAACCCAAGCAATGTTGAATATGGGCCCCATCTCATATAGTATGCTTTAACTCAAATCAGATATTGGCCTGGTTATTCCCACAAGCTTTGTGTCACCACTGGGCCAGCTTATCCTGCAGGCAGGCTACTGTTGTAGAGTAAAGGGTTTGTAACTGGGTTGGTTTTTACCTTCTTCCTTTGGTAGCATGCAGAATACCTTCTAGGACGATGCATATTAGATCTATAGGATGTAAGATCTAAATAGGCAGTTGGTTAACTTTTTTGTTTTCAATGAGTTATGCAAATGTTTTCAGGAGTAGGAATTTACCATCTGTTTTAGGAGAGCCAACAATAGACTTGGTGGATGCCTTGGGTTGCTCGGGGTTCCCATGGGACTCTTTAGCTAACATCTTGGTTAGATGAAGCCTGTTCACAATACTGGAAACTTCAGTTGGTGATGAGAGATGCCCATATTGGTCTCTGTTTCATTATTTGCCTATTTGCTGAGATCAACTTCAAATATCTATATAATATAGGAAGCCTCTACTTCTTATGTTTAAATACAAGCACTCAAGTGGCTCTTAGTTTTAGTTGTCCCTCCCTGTATTCCCTCTCTCTCCAACCCTTTCCCTCCTCCTTCATGCTTGATACTACCATTCCAGTTCCCACCTTGTCCATCCATAACTATTCTATTTTCTCTCCTAAGGAGATCCATCCCTTCTCCATGGTCACTTACTTTTTATCTAATCTCTGTACTGATATGGGTTATAGCTTGCTGATCAATGACTTAATAAATAACATGCTCATATATGAGGATAAATAATATATTTGTCTTTCTATGTCTGACACCTCATTTGGGATTATTTTCCTAGTCCCATCCATTTTCCTGTGATTTTCATGATTTGGTATTTATAGGCCAAGTAATATTCATTGTGTAACACAGTGTAAACATACCACATTGTCTTTATTCATTTATTCATTGACAGACATCTAGATTGTTTCCATTTCTGGCTATATGAATAGAGTAACAATGGACATTGTTGAACAAATATCTCTGTAATAGGATGAAAAGTCCTTTTTATTTATATGTAAGAATGGAATAGTTGGATCTTGAGGTAGAGTGACTCTAATCTTCCTGAGGAGACACCACACTAATTTCCTTAATGGCTTAAAATTTGCACTTTTATCAGCAATAGATGAGAGTTTCCATCCTTTCACATCCTTGCCATGAAATGTCACTTGTATTATTTATTGAACTTAGCCATTCTGACAGGTGTAAAATGGAACTGCAAAGGATTTTTATTACTTTGATGACTAAGAATGTAGAATATTTGTTTAAATATCTCTCATTTGACTTTCCTCTTTTGAGAATTCTGTTTAGATCTGTTTTCCATTATTTAATTCATTTATTTGTTTTCTTGTCCATTTTTTTGAATTTTTTAAAAAAAACATGTTTTGGATATTAGCCTTCTATTAGATAGGTAGTTGATAAAAAACCTTTTCCACTTTGTACAAATGATGATGTCATTTGCTGTAAAGGTGCTCTTTAGTTTTATAAGGTGTGATTAATAAATTCTTGTTTTTAGTGCCTGTTAAAGTTGTTCTGTTCAGAAAATCCTTTGTTATGCTATTGAGTCCAAAACTGTTCCCCACTTTCTCTTCTATAAAATTCTGTGTATCTGAATAAAAATCACTGTGTATTTCTAGCTTCTTTATAAAAAAGAAAAAAGAAAAGATAAGCTATTGCTAGTTGTGTGAGTTTATTTCTGGGCATTCATTTCTATTCCATTGGTCAAAATGTCCATTTTTATGCCCAAACCACATGGTTTTTATAACTATAGTTCTGTAGTGTAACTTGAGTTCAGAAATGGTGAGATATCCCATAGTATTTTTATTGTTTAGGATTGTTTTTGATGTCCTATTTTTTCTTTTTAATTTTTCTTTTTTTTACTGTTTGTATTTCCATGTGAAATTGAGAATCGTCTTTTCAAAATCTCTTCATTGGCTACGGCATTTGGAAGAGCAGCCCCTGCACCTCTCTTGGGCAGCCGAGAGGTTGAGAATAGGGGAACAGACACCTCCCCTTGCTGGCTGCAGCCCTTGGGAGAGTGGCCTTATATCTTATCTGAGCAGCACAGTAGAGCTAGCCTTGGTTTGTGGGCATAGGCCAGTTGTCCCCAAGATGTGAGCACTGGAGAGATGACCCTACCCCTTGCATGGGCAAAGCCCTAGTAGGGTGGGCACAGAAGAGCTGGCAGGATGACCAGGTTAGCTACCACCCAGGCAGAGATCCAGGGCTCTGAGTTGGCCAACCCCAACATCTATGAATCTACCTCATCTATGAATGAATGAAGTACAGTGATACAGTGTGACAACAGTATATCCAAGAGGAGTCTTGGTGAGGATCCAGTATTGATAGTGTAGCAGAATCCAGAGGACTCTAACCTCTGGATAATGCAATGAACTTTTGCAAGTAAAACTGTTTGTATTATTAATTTTTATTTTTTAATTTTCTTTTTTATTAGGTATTTTCTTCATTTACATTTCAAATGTTATCCCCTTCCTAGTTTCCTCTATGAAAATCCTCTATACCCTCTCGCTGCTCCCCAACCCACTGTGGGAAGGTTGCAAAGGTGGAGGTCAGATGTGGAGGGACTGGGAGATGAGTGGAGTTGGGGTTCATGATGTGAATTTCACAAAATATCAATAAAAAGATTTTCAGAAAATTCTGGGAAGGACTGTGATAGAAATTCAATGAGGATCGCATTGAACCTGTAGATTGCTTTTGGTGGTATGTCCAATTTTACTATGTTAGTCCTACGTAGTCAAGTCCACGAGCATAGAGGAATTTTTCTATCTTCTTATACCTTCTTTAATTTATTTCCTTCAAAAACTTGAATTTTTATTATATAGATCTTTCAATTACTTGGCTAGAGTTACCCTAAGATACTTTATATCATTTTACACTGTTGTAAAAGTGTTGTTTTCCTCTTTCTCAGTTTGTTATTTATATATAGAATGGTACTGATTTTTGTGAGTTGATATACCTGAATAAAAAAATCCTGCTACTTTGATGAAAGTGTTTATCAGCTGTCATACTTCCCTTATGGGAATGTTAGGATCACATATGTATACTATCTTATCATCTGTAAACGTACTTTCACTTCTTCCCAATTTGTTTTGCCTTGCTCTCCTTCAGTTGCCTTATTGATTTAACTAAAACCTCAAGTGCTGTACTAAATTGATATGGAGAGGACGGGTAATATCTTGTTTCCGATTTTATACAATTTCCTTGAGTTTTTTTTTTTCCTATTTAAGTTGATGTTAGCTATGGGCTTGCTGTATCCATAATCTTTCCAGGACTCTTATCATAAAGGGATGTTGGTTTTGTCAAAGGTCTTTTCTGCACCAATTGAGATGATTGTATGGTTTTGATATTCTAGTTTACATAGTAGATTACAATTATCTATATTTGTTTATAATGTCTGTATCTTTGAAATGAATCCTATTTGTTCATCGTGGCTGATTATTTTGATGTGCTTTTAGACTTGGTTTGTGGATATTTGATTTGGAATTTTTGCATCTATATTTGTAAAAAAAAAAGCCTACAATCCTTTCTTTATTAACTTTATGAGGTTTAAGTATCAGAGTAACTGTGATATCACAAAAGATTTTGGGAATGTTCATCTTATTCTTATTTTGTGAAATAATTAAATATTTTTCATTTAAATTTCAAATGCTATCTGAAAGTCCCCTATACACTCCCCCCACCCTGCTCCCCAACCCACCCACTCCTGATTCCTGGCCCTGGAATTCCCCTGTACTGGAGCATATAATCTTCCCAAGACCAAGGGCCTCTCTTCCCAGCCATATTTTGCTACATATGCAGCTAGAGACACGAGCTCTGGGGGGTACTGGTTAGTTCATATTGTTGTTCCTCCTATAGGGTTGCAGACCCCTTCAGCTCCTCGAGGGATTTCTCTAGCTCCTTCATTGGGAGCCCTGTGTTCCATCCAATAGATGACGGTGAGCATCCACTTCTGTATTTGCCAGGCACCGGCATAGCCTCACAAGAGACAGCTATATCAGGGTCCTGTCAGCAAAATCTTGCTGTCATATGCAATAGTGTCTAGGTTTGGTGGCTGTTTATGG
>NC_034590.1:146785194-146800902 GCF_900095145.1 Mus pahari
AGAGACTTGAAGTTCTTATCATAAAGACCTTTTACTTCCTTAGTGTCACACCAAGGTATTTTACATTATTTGTGACTATTGTGAATGTGTTGTTTTCCTAATTTCTTTTTCAAGCTGTTTATCATTTGTGTGGAGAAAGGTCACTGATTTGTTTGAGTTAATTATATATCTAGGTGCTGCACTGAAGCTGTTTATCAGGTTTAGGAGTTCTCTGATGAAATTTTTAGGGTCACTTATATATACTGTCATGTCATCTGCAAACTGATATTTTGACTTCTTCCTCTCCAATTTGTATCACCTTGATCTCCTTTTATTGTCGAATTGCTCTGGCTAGGATTTCAAGTACTATATTGAATAGGTAGGGAGAAAGTGGGCAGCCTTGTCTAGTCCCTGATTTTAGTGGGATTGCTTCAAGCTTCTCTCCATTTAGTTTGATGTTGGCTACCGGTTTGCTGTATATTGCTTTTATTATGTTTAGGTATGGGCCTTAAATTNCNNATCTTTCCAAGACTTTAATCATGAATGGGTGTTGGGTTTTGTCAAGTGCTTTCTCAGCATCTTACGAAATGATCATGTGTATTTTTGTCTTTGAGTTTGTTTATATACTGGGTTCTGATGATGCAGAGTGGTCTTGGCTTCTGTTAGTAAGATTCTTTCATTTGCCTTTAGCCGTCTGGCAATCTCTGGTGTTAGATGATCTAGCTGTCTCTGGCTGGAGCTTGTTCCTCCTGTGATTCTGTTAGCCTCTGTCAACACTCCTGGGAGTCCAACTCTCTCCTGTGTCCCAGGGGTCAGAGCACTCTCTGCTGGCAAGCTCTCCTCTTGCAGGGAAGATGTCCCGAGTTCTGTGTCTCAGCTCCACCTCCTGGCTGAGGATGAAGGCCGGAAGTGACCCTGTCCAGGAACCTCAGTTTCTTCTGTGGCCCTTGTGCTCTCTTGCTTGGACTGGTCTCTGAGAGACCTGAGATACAAGATGGCACTCTCCTCTGAAACACAGGGTCTGAACCCTCTCTGGAGGCTTGCTCTCCTCAGTGATCCTAAGATCCTGGGTGCGCTAGGGTGCCTGAGGCATGGAGAGTCCTCTGGGGACCATGGGACTGTCTGCTGAGTTCACACCCAAGGTGGTGCAGGGGCAAAAACCTCCTTTATTTACTGAATTTCTCACTTATGTGCTTTATTGTCTTCCTTAGCATATTTAGTTGTTTTCTGGTATTCTTGCAGATTTTAGAAATCTTGACAAATGAGATTCTTCCTGGATAGGTTTCAAGAAATTGAAACGCTTATGTATAATAGAAGAAAAAATTATCCTTGAGACATAAAATGTGAAGAAATCCTGACTAATTATGCATTTGATGGGTGAAATACAGAGAATCTATTAGAACACTAAAATAAATATCCCAAAACCTCAACCATTTAATTATCAAGTAGGGAAATAAACTGAACATAGTGCTCAAGGGAAGAAACATATATGTTCACTGGACATGAAAAAAAAGTTCAACATTCTTAGCCAAGAAATGCAAGATAAAATGTCATTTCAATATTTAGAATTCACCTCACCCCAGGCAGAATGGCTAGGATCAAGGAAATGAATAACAACGACCAAAAATGTTGATTAGAATGTGGGTGAAGAATATTTAAGAACTGCTGGTGGGAACTCAAAACTGCTTTACTCACTATGGAAATCAGTATGGAGAAACTAAAAAAATTTTTTTGAAGCAACTATATCACTCCAGAGTATGCGAAGGAAAGGATATATAGCATATCACATATTAGCTGCTCATTCATGTTTCCTACAAATGTATTCATACTAGAGTCCTATGAAACTGCTAGTAGTCCCATCAACAGACAAATAAAGAAAATTTGACCCTCCCATATATGTGCATAAAGATCTAGATGAAATTTACATGAAATAAATTAGATCTAGAAAAATAAATATCACATCTTCTCTCATACATGGAATCTAGAAATGTTTATATATTGTGATAGATATGTGATGGCATGAAAGAGAACTACGTAAGTGAGGGAAAGGTAAAGGGAATTGATAGAAGGTACAAAAGTGTAATTGAAGTAAGAAAAACAAATATACATACATACATAATGCATATTATACATACACACATATATATACACAAATATATATATATATATATACTAACTGTATACTATGTACACATATGTATACATATATACATATTGTATATGTATACTAGATATTTATAGCTGAATATATAAAATATATAGCACACATATATACATATATGTATATAGACAGTATATATATACATATATGTATATATAGACAGTATATATATGTGTGTGTATATATATATCTATATACATATATAGATATATATTATATACTAAATATAAACTCTTTTGGGTACCCCTTTTTACCTTTAACCCACTTTTTTGCTTTTTTAAAATTTTCTTCACTGTTTCTCTGTTATCAAACAGTAGTTTTATAAACTTGCCTCCCCTCTTAGACCTTTTCTCATATTTTATTACATTCATTGTACATTAACTTTGGTTGAGTATCTAAATAATATTAGATCATGCAACTAAAAGATATGTGAACCTCTCTCTAAGTTAAGAAGAGAGAATTCTCAGTTTTGATTCTTCACAGAATTCTTTGTCATCTTTCCTGTGAACAAATCTTTTTTACAGCAATGGAATATAAATAAACAGGTTCGTGACAAGAATTCAGAACAAACAGTTGTGTTTATTATTTATGTGTATGTTAACATATTGAGTGCCATAAGTGGAAATGACAATTGGAAATCTTCCAATTAATGGTTATTAAGCCCTCTATTGTGATGGACTGAACCTACATATGATGAATGAAATTGGTAGTATCGTATACTAGCTAAAATTATCATCTTTGATTTAGAGCATTCTAGGTGGAATGAAGGCTCTGAGCAATGATCACTTTTAAAATTTTTAGAAAATTACTTAATCTCCCTGAGGCAAAATTGTTTAATGTCAAAAATTGTTAGTAATTGTAGGTGTTCTGAGAATAAGGGATGCAGGAAAAGAAATCATAGTGCCTTTAAAAGACATCTGTCATGGCATGTAACAAACCAAGCACATGCGTATCTCTTCATTCTGTATTTAGGCCACACTTCATGAATGTCTTGGTAAACAGAATGCAGCAAAGAGACACTATATAGACTTTTGTGCCACTTTCTGCCTGTCTTTCTTAGGAAAACCACTCTGGGAGTATTTGGCTCCTAAGTAAGAACTCTGATTCAAAGTAATAATTTGGTCATGTCTGGTAGAGAGGAGAGAGAAGAACCAAGAGTGTCTGAGCTGCAGTTGAGTCCCTCCAAATTTTTCATTTTCTACCCCATGTATAATGAAAATACAAAGGTGTTAGCTATGATTACAAACCTGTCCATCGTCAGTCTAATGTTGTAAATAAAATTTCAAGAATGGACCCAACTGAACTAAGCAATACTAAGAATATTGAGTTACAGTAACAATGACAATGATGATGATGGTGATGCAATAAATTATTTTTCCACAGGACACCATTTTTGCATATATTATCACCCATAAATAGAACAGTGGTTTCCTAATTTGCTTATTGCTGACATCAACATCATGACCAAAAAGTAACTTGGGGAGAAAACTTTATTTTATTTTACATTTTACATTTACATCATGAAGGGAAGTCAGGACAGGAACTCAAGGAAAGAACCTGGAGGCTGAAACTGAAGCAGAGGGCATGGAGGAATGCTATTTATTGAATTATTCCTCATGGTTCACATATTTTCTTGTTTCTTCTCTTTTTATTTTGTTATTTGAACCAGAATGTTTTTAAAAATTAAAATATTACATCATTCTCCCCTTCTGTCTCTTACTCTTGCCCCCTGTGAGCTCACTCTAAAATTCATAGACTCTTTTTCTTTAATTATTATTGCTAATTTTTATTATATATGAGTAAGTATATAAATACAACTTGGAGAATTCATTTAGTATTGCTTGTATGAATATGTTCTATCAGTTTACTTTTTTAATACACCCAAGACAACCTTCCTAGGACTGGCACCACCCACAGTTGGTTGGACATTGCCACATTGATCTTTACTCAAACAAATCATCTACGGGTTTGTGTACAGGCCAGCCTGAGGCAGGCACTTTTTTTCCAAAAAAAAAAAAAGGTAGGCTGCTTCAGGTTACTGTTATCACAGTAAAAAGTCACTCTTTCCTCCGAGTCTTTCCAACCAGCCAAGGATGTACCCTAAAACTGAGGCCAGCCTGAGGTAGGCATTTATTTTTCTAGTTAAAGTTCCATTTTCCCAGATGACTCTAGCTTATGTCAACTAGACATAAAAACTAGCAAGCATATCTAGGTTAACATCTAAGGATGAATTTAAGTATCTCATTCATTAAACACATTTAATTCAAGAACATGATTATTGCCATGTTCTATATATTGAACAGTTAACTTACAGTGATGTTGAGTTTACCAGCTGGCATTCTTTTTTATGTAAAAAATATTTCTCAGGCCTAGTAATAGAATATAATACTTCTGATGATATGAGCCTGGTTTGGTTGATTCCTAGTTGGCCTCAATCATGCATATGCAATTAGCTGTTGGCTCACAAAAGGCCTGGAGTCCACAACCATCTTCCTTCCATTTCTGGCTGTTGCTTCCATCTCTGAGAATATTGGGAGGGCTGGGTAATGTCTTCCTTGATTCTCTAGAAGGCTAATCTAGACTTCTTTCCGGGCTGTTGGCAGCATTCCAGAACAATGATTGAAGACTTAAAGGACTCCAGAGGCTTCATCTTCAAACCGATATAATGTCATTTCTGCTTTATTTTCTTCACCAGAAGAAGTTGCAAAGCTTCCCAGACTCTAGTGATCATTTTTAAGGGTGAGCAAATTGTGTCTGTATCTTAGGAAAAACTGTTGCAAAGAGGCGGGGTACATGGTGTTAAAGTTAATCTCCATTGTTTACTACACTTGAAGTCATCCAAGAGATATACTACTGGAGTTGTCTTCAAGATATCTGGGGAAGGAGTACATTCCATGGATGTGGCTGGAACCTCTCATGGAATGCAGTTCCAACTGACCAGGAGGGAAGCTTACTTCATCCCTCTTTGACTCTTGACCGTGGACACAAAGTTACTGGATGCTTCAGGTTACTGTTATCAAAAGGTCACTCTTTCCTCCATGTCTTTCCAGCCTTCCAAGGATGTACCCTAAAACTGAGGCCAAACAAAGTCTTCTTTCTTTAAGCTTCGTATATCCAGGCATTTGGTCAGAGCAACGAGATAGCATACAAGAGGAAAGTTGCCTAGAGTCATTTTATAGTAATAGTGTTATGGAATATAATGTGGTGAGGGGGTACCTGGTGGGTCCAAGTCAAGGTGTCCCCCTGAAAAATCACATCATGCAACAGATCTAAGGGTGTGTATTTGGGGGAAGGGAGGGGAGTAAGGACCTGGAAAAGGGTAGAGGCAACCAAGTGAACATGTAGACAGGCAGACAGATAGGATCAGAGTTATGAGGGCAGAGAAGAGAATAGGGCACAGAGAAAGACAGAAAAGAGGAGAGAGAGAGACTGTCCTGGAACACATGGAGAGGGAGAGAGAGAGAGAGAGAGAGAGAGAGAGAGAGAGAGAGAGAGAGAGAGAGAGANAGAGAGAGAGAGAGAGAGAGATAAGAGACAGAGAGAGAGAGACAGAGAGACAGAGACAGAGACAGAAAGACAGAGAGAGAGACAGAGACAGAGAGACAGAGACAGAGAGACAGAGACAGACAAAAAGAGAGACAGAGATGCAGAGAACTAAGGCGGTGAGTAGTCCATGGTTCTAGGTTCCTGGGAGAAGCCTAGAGGAATAGCCTATAAGCTAACAAATAAACTATCTTAGGAACTTGCCCATTTTTATACAGATCAGAGACAAATCCAGAATATGAATTCAGGAAACAGGACTCCAGAAGGTATATTCTGTAATCCCCTCACTAGTGCATCTGAGTGTGTGATAGATATCAGAGCTATCAGTAAAAGAATACACTAGAAGATGGCTGACCTCTTTGACAACTCAGAACCTCAGGCTGCAATAGTATATTCTGTAGATACCTTGAATCTTTGATTTGTAATTTGTGGGTGTTTGTTCTTGGATAAATGTCTTGACTTCTTGACTTTCAAGTACCTCACATTGAATAATCTTTAGAGTAATTGAGTAAATACAGAAGCTTCTGACATCTTTGCTATGATACAGCATATTATGTAAAATAACACAATAAATTAAAAGATTTATGGGAATATTCTTAAAGAGGATATGATCTTAATAAACATGGCAATACTGTTTTACTTGTGTTAAGTGGTTAGGAAATATATAACTATTAAAGCATGTGTGACATACAGTCAGCTTGTAAATCTGGAAGTCAGAGGCTACAGTGGTAGACTGAGAGATGGAGGGTTATCTGAAGTCAGCTGAAATGTTCTAACATTGGATATGGTTGAATATGAATCAAAACATGATGAACTAAGAAAGATGGGAGGGAAAAAAATGCACATTTAACGTTTTCTGAGTGCTTCCAAATGATTTGTTTCAGCCAAATATAGCTCTGTCTGTCTAATTTTTCTTATAGAAAAAAAAATAGTCATAAGAAAATTAAATGTTTAGCCTGTTCAAATTGTTTACTAATATACCAATCATTTTGTAACAACACTATCTTTTCAAACTGTAAAATTGATTATTAGTATTCATCTAGTCCTTATTACCACTTAATAAATATCAACTCATTAATCTTTTTTAATGACATTTCATTTAATAAACAGACAGATGTGTTTAATTGGATGATATATGAGGAAAGAGTGGCTGAGTATCCAGGGATCTAGGAAAAGGAAAGACAGTGAAAAGACTTGCCAGTGCAGTTCCAACAATAGCTAGCCAATCCATGTGTCTTACCTCCTTGGCAAGAAAAATCAACTGGGAAATGGGTGGGTCAGGCATCAATGACACTGGTTATTGGGGTCTGCCAACTTACTCCTCTTGTTCTGTCTAACTCTCTGCTCATCTAGAGAACCCGCACTTGTGATTTACCTCATGCCATTTGGAGGCTTCATTCTCCTGCCGACATAAACAGTCTGAACTGCATGGCCATTACATTTCTTAGTGTAAATTGCAAAATTGGTACTCTTCTTTGTATATCAGACTCTTGTAAGTTTCCAGGGTTTAATGAAATGCAAACACACTGACACATTCCATTCTGTGGATCTGCAAACAGAGGAGCAGATGCTAGAATGTCATGACCTGCAAAGAACGTGTGATCCTCTGGCCCTGGCAGCTGCCACCCCAATAACACAGATACCCATCCTCTAACTTGAAGTGCTGGCACATAACTGAATTATGTCTGGACATTTTCATGGGGCCAGATGTAAGGCAGGGTTTTCCTAAGGTTCATTTTCTTTAGCCTTGGACCAATTTTTCCTTCTACTCGTGTTCTCAGTTTGAGAATTGAAATCTATGTAACAAATATCTTCCAAACCTTACCTTCAATCATAGCATCTACATTAATAACAAATTGGGTTTTGAATAGCTGATTTTGAATAACGTTGAACCCATGAAAACTGATTTTTCTCTTCCTCCAGGAAATAAATTAGTTTAGAAAGAAAATGATGATGATACTTAGATTTCTATTCTTTATTCACTGTGAACAAAGTCTGAGCTAACAAAACCACATAGATTGGTGTCTTTAAAAAAGAACCTGGAGGTAAATTGACTTTCAGTGGTAAGATTTTAGTTCATTGTAATACTATATGACATCTAAGCTGATGAATGCATCTGAAGCAAACTTATATTTGCAGGAAAACGGATTGTAAGCTTCACCAATAGCCAAGTACAAATACTAATACAACAAAACAGAGGGGTCTATATTTGTTGTCGTGGAAAAGCAAAAATAATTGTTCAGTAAGGTAAATTACCACCAGCATTATGGACTGAACTCTTGCAAAAATTGCATAGTAACATCTGTGATTTCATAATGTTTAAATTCATTTAATCACAGTTTGCATCTTTCTAGGTCAAAACTCTAGTACTTTATGATTGCATGCATATTTGTGGCTTTTAACTATTCTCTCAGCTTTCTGAGGAGGTAATTTTTTGTTGAACAAAGATTTACTAAATACATTATTTGAATTTCAGATATTGTATCACTTGTTACATATACAGAAATCACATGTTGTTTGACTTCTTAGTGTTTGAGATATGAGTGAGGAAAAATACAAATTAATGAATGTGTGTACATTTCATTAATTTTTCAGTCAATAAACCCATAAAGCTAAGTTGAACTTCCAGGATTCATCCTAGACACTGAGCATGCAACAATGAACTCAAGAGACAAGATCCTTGCTAAGGAGAAGAGTCCATTATTATGCAGAAAACAGATAAAGAAATGATAAAAATTTCAGATGGTTATGAGGGCTAAGATGAATATAAAGCAGAGTGAATATATGTGGATGGGGTAGAGAGTGCAGTGTTCAAGTACTATGATTATTACTGAGTGAATTGTTAAAGCTGGGGTTATTAGGGATGGCTTTTCTGAATGGGTTACATCTGTGCTGTGATAAAAATATCAGGAAATAGCCAGCTGCGAGGATCAGAATGATTTTTTTAAAGCAGAACAACAGTTACAAAAGCTCTAGGAAACAAACTGTTTCAGCCTGGTACAGGCAGCAAGTCATGAAACACAAGATCAAAGATGTCTGTAGACAGATAACATAGGGTCAAACATGTACAGACAGAACATGGGGCCAACAATGTCAAAGCAACTTCAACACCATAAAAAACAGTATTTCTCTTTCATCTTAAAAGTGCTCAGAGTTAGTAGTGAGGGTTAAACACTGAAGTATCCTGATTCATGTTTCCAACACATTACTCAGGTAATCCGTGCTTGGGACTACATAGAAATAGCATAAGTAACTTTTACTAGAATCCAGAGGGCAAGCTGTGGTGATAAGAACTATCTTATCCATAAAGAAAGTTGCAGCGCACTTGGTGTGCTTTTAAAACCAAGACAGTGCAGATGTAAGTATGGAAGGGGCATTGGGCTAACATATGTGAGACCAGGGCAGCAGAGGAGAGAGCTCACGCTTTGAAGGGTAGATGGTACCTTCATAGCCGTGCAACTCTTTTGCTTAGCTGAAAGAATCAGGATATTATCCCAGAAACTTAGAATACCCAAGACACAATTTGCAAAACACAAGAAAATCTAGAAGGAAGACCAGCACGAGGATACTTCATTCCTCCTTAGAATAGGGAACAAAATACCCATGGATGGAGTTACAGAGACAAAGTTTGGAGCTAAGTTGAAAGGATGGACCATCCAGAGACTACCCCACCCGGGGATCCATCCCATAATCAGTCACCAAACTCAGACACTATTGCATAAGCCAGCAAGATTTTGCTGAAAGGACCCTGATATAGCTGTCTCTTGTGAGGCTATGCCAATGCCTGGAAAATATAGAAGTAGATGCTCAGTCATCTATAGGATTGAACACAGGGCCCCCAATGGAGGAGCTAGAGAAAGTACCCAAGGAGCTGAAGGGGTCTGCAACCCTATAGGTGGAACAACAATAGGAACTAACCAGTACCCCGAGAGCTTGTGTCTCTAGCTGCATATGTAGCAGAACATGGCCTAGTCAGCTACCGTTGGGAAGAGAGGCCTCTTGGGCTTACAAACTTTATATGCCCTAGTACAGGGGAATGCCAGGGCCAAAATGTGGGAGTGGGTGGGTAGGGGAGCAGGGCAGGGGGGGAGGGAATAGGGGACCTTTGGGATAACATTTGAAATGTAAATGAAGAAAATATATAATAAAGAATAAAAGAATAATGCATTCTTAATCAAGTGAGTGTTATTTGAAGTAGAAACTTAAAAGTTGTTTCAAAAGTCAGTTGTGTTGGATGGTGTTTTACTGGGTCAAATGTGAAGGTATATTTCATTGAAGTGGTTACAGGTGAAAGGATGTTTTGCTAAGGCAGACATGTGAAGGAATGTTTCACTGAAGCAGACACAAGTGAAAGGATGTATTGATAAAGCAAGCATGTGAAAGGGTGAGTTATGAAGGATTGTTTGCTATCAACATACATGTACTCGCCCACCTTACACTGCATGGTTGAACTCCATGTGCTGTCTTTTTAGAGACAGAATTGCCTCAAAAAATTTCTCCTCAAAATGGCTATCCTGCCGAAAGCAGTCTACAGATTCAATGCAATCCCCATCAAAATTCCAATCCAATTCTTCACTGAGTTAGAAAGGGCAATTTGCAAATTCATCTGGAATAATAAAAATCCTAGGATAGCAAAAATCTATTCTCAACAATTAAAGAATCCCTGGGGGAATCACCATGCCTGACCTAAAGCTGTACTACAAAGCAATTGTGATAAAAACTGCAATGTACTGGTACAGCAACAGACAGATAGATCAATGGAATAGAATTGAAGACCCAGAAATAAACCCACACACCTATGGTTACTTGATCTTTGACAAGGGAGCTAAAACCATCCAGTGGAAAAAAGACAGCATTTTCAACAAATGGTTCTGGCACAACTGGCAGTTATTATGTAGAAGAATGAGAATTGATCCATTCATATCTCCTTGTAAAAAACTCAAGTCTAAGGGGATCAAAGACCTCCACATAAAACCAGAGACAATGAAATTTATAGAGGAGAAAGTGGGGAAAAGCCTTGAAGATATGGGTACAGGAGAAAAATTCCTAAACAGAACAGCAAAGGCCTGTGCTGTAAAGTCAAGAATCAACAAATGGGACCTCATAAAATAGTAAAGCTTCTGTAAAGCAAAAGATACTATCAATAAGACAGAAAGGCCACCAACAGATTGAAAATGGATTTTTACCAATCCTAAATCTGATAGAGGACTAATATCCAATATGTACAAAGAGCTCAAGAAGCTGAACTCCTGAAATTCAAATAACCCCATTAAAAATGGGGTACAGAGCTAAACAAAGAATTCTCAACTGAGGAATACTGAAGGGCTGAGAAGCACTTGAAAAAATGTTCAACATCCTTAAACATCAGGGAAATGCACATCAAAACAACACTGAGATTCCACCCCATACCAGTCAGAATGGCTAAAATCAAAAATTCAGGTGACAGCAGATGCTGACGAGGATGTGGAGAAAGAGGGACACTCCTCCATTGCTGGTGGGATTGCAAGCTTGTACAACCACTCTGGAAATCAGTCTGGAGGTTCCTCAGAAAATTGGACATCGTACTACCGGCAGATCCAGCAATACCCCTCGTGGGCATATACCCAGAAGATGTTCCAACTGGTAATAAGGACACATGCTCCACTATGCTCATAGCGCCTTATTTATAATAGCCAGAAGCTGGAAAGAACCCNGATGTCCCTCAACAGAGGAATGGATACAGAAAATATGGTACATTTACACAATGGAGTACTCCTCAGCTATTAAAAACAATGAATTTATGAAATTCTTAGGTAAATGGATGTATCTGGATGATATCATCCTGAGTGAGGTAACCCAATCACACACTTGATATGTACTCACTGATAAGCAGGTATTAGCCCAGAAACTTAGAATACCTAAGATACAATTTGCAAAACACAAGAAGATCTAGAAGAAGGAAGACTAACGCATAAATACTTCATTCCTCCCTAGAATAGGGAACAAAATACCCATGGAAGGAGTTACAGAGACAAAGTTTGGAGCTAAGACAAAAGGATGAACCATTCAGAGATTGCCCTACTCTGGGGTCCATCCCATAATCAGCCACCAAACTCAGACCCTATTGCAAATGCCAGCAAGATTATAGCTGTCTCTTGTGAAGCTATGCCAGTGCCTGGAAAATACAGAAGTAGATGCACACAGTCACCTATAGGATGGAACACAGGGCCCCCAATGGAGGAGTTAGAGAAAGTACCCAAGGAGCTGTAGGGGTCTACAACTCTATAGGTGGAACAACAATAGGAACTAACCAGTACCCCTAGAGCTCGTGTCTCTAGCTGCATATGTAGCAGAAGATGGCCTAGTCGGCCGTCACTGGGAAGAGAGGCCCCATGGTCTTGCAAACTTTTTATGTCCCAATACAAGGGAATGCCAAGGCCAAGAAGTAAGAGTGTGTGGGTAGGGGAGCAGGGTGAGGGCAGGGTATAGGGGACCTTTGGGATAGCATTTGAAATATAAATGAAGAAAATATCTGATAAAAACTTAAAGAAAAACTTAAAAAAAATTCTTGGGAGGTTCCTGCAGCTTCTTGCTGCTTTCTTGGACTCAGGTAATTTGCAGAGTGCTGGCAGCTAATATTGACTCACATGGCAGCTAAGACTGACTCAGGTGCTGAGATAAGACACATGGTGAGTCAAGACCTGTGGCGGACACTTGATTTTTAGAGGGATTATAAATAGGACTCAATGGACAGTGATGTCGGTTTGGCTTGGCTTAGCTTCCTTGCCCTATAGGCTTAAATGTTTCTCAACCCTATATTTAATGATGGTTCTTCAATGCTTTAACCTCCCTTCTAGCCTACTCCCACCCCACCAGAGGTAGTAGAAACGAAAGGTTATTAGGATACAGGAGAAATGGACTTGCTTAGAAAGTGTTCTTTGGAGCAAATTCCATCTGTATTGTCAGGAAATCAGCAGTTCATTTTACAGGATTCAGCAGTGGCAGCCCGATCCATTCCCAAACTTTATGAACACACCAGCAGTCCCAGTTTGGTAGAGTCAGGATAGCAAACACAATTCAGCAGAGGTGACACAACCTAGCAGAGGCAGCCAGGCCTCAACTGATTCTGCCTGAGTCAGCAAGAGGATCACCAGGAATGCCAAGAGAAGTTCTTGGCCTTGGCCCTTTCAGCGAAGACTCAAGACCAAGAAGTGTTGCAAAGCTAGTTATGCACTTCAGTTATTTTTCCCAGTTAGACTTTATTAGCAGAATCAGTACACTTGCTGATTAATCTGCTAGCCATGGCTTGGAAAAGCCAGTCCTGAGACAAATATTTTCAGCCCTGCCAAGTTTATTTTTATTGTCCTTTTCATCTTGTGCCTCTTTTCTCCTTCCTCGCCGTTTTAATTTTGTTTGCTAATCTTGAATACTCAGACATCTACTACAATATTACCAAATACATTCTATAAAATAACATGTTCAAACACCTATGATATGTATGGTCTGAAACATGACTAAGAGTATTATTATATTACTATTTTCTTAGTGAAAATCTAATGCAGAGTTTTCATTTCTTAGCCACAGTTCTATCTTCTCAGTTGATTTATCTCGCAATTAAAATGATTTCTGAGGAAGATATTGGAGCCATGTTTTGCTTTATCAGTTCTCAGTTTCAACATCTATGCATAAACAGTCAAGTTCTACGAATTCAGCCTAATAGTGA
The DNA here is from genome assembly GCF_900095145.1 of Mus pahari. Taxonomy (NCBI): domain Eukaryota; kingdom Metazoa; phylum Chordata; class Mammalia; order Rodentia; family Muridae; genus Mus; species Mus pahari. Next base: position 146,798,580 of record NC_034590.1, read on the forward strand.
AGATTCACGTGCCCTCTATAAGTCTCTGCATGTCTATAAAATACTCTAAGTATCTGACTTTTAGTAGAATGCATTGTTATCAGCAGTGTTGAAGCTTAAACATAGTCAGGGATCAGTGAGATCATGCAGAAATTTGTAAGGCTAAGAAGGTCCCTGATGGTTAGTGTGGTCTGTTTGATGGACTTTACAATCACATTACAGATAAGCTTCTGGCATGCCTGGAGAGCTTTATCTTCATTGTGCTAATTGAAGTGAAAAGACTTGCCCACAGTGTGTGGCACCATTCTCTGGCTGAGATGCTGGAATGTATGTGTGGAGAAAGCAAGCTGAGCAACAGCATGCATTCACTGCTTTCTGCTTGCTGATTGTAGATGCAATATAACCAGATGCTTCCAGATGCTGCTCTCCTGACCTTCTCTATATGCTCCCAGCATGTAATGGAGACAGTGGGAGTGGCTCAATCGAGAGACTGAATGAAGAACCTTATCAAACTGAGAGCTTAGGTACATCCAGTGGCAATAGACTGGGAAACTCATTGAGACATTCAGTCGAAGTTCCCACCTGTCAGAGTTCCAGGTGGACCAGAATGTTTTCTCTTGTGAGATTTCCAAGAAAAAAGAGCAAATAATAAAAAGGTCTACCTTCATCATATCTAATGTTTCTGCTCACAGAATCCAACAGAAACTTAAGAGGAAAATAGAAAAGTCTGAGTTTCCTATCCTTAACGTATAGTTTCCCATTCCCACTGTGGATATTATTATATTATGGGATAAGCAATAGTAATTTAGACACTACTAGCTTTTCTTAAGTGTACAACGTTTTTAATACTCCAATTTACTAGCTCTTTTCCTAGTAAATAATAATAATAGAATTGAGGACCAGCCTACTCCAGGAGAAGGGGCTTTGGATATATCAACTGAGGATGTCCTTATTCCCAAGTTTGCTTTCAGCAACCTTAAACACCACCTGAAAATTCACCAATAAAATGTACAGTGCAGGCGACAAGCACCTTTACCCAGTCAGCCATCTCACTGGCCCAAGAATGAGAAATTTACTGCCATTTTAAGTTCTACCTATTTTAAAATGTTTTTTAAAAGACATAATTATTTTATGTGTATGGTTGTTTGCATTTATCCATGTGCACCACTTGTAAACCTATTGCCAACAGAGGCCCAAAGAGGGGTCAACTCTCCTGGGACTAGAGTTACATATAGTTGTAAGCCATTATATGCCTGCAAGAGAAACAAGTGTTCTTAAATGCCTAGGCATCTCTCTATACTTGCTAAAATGTTTTTGATCACTCCAAAATATCACAGTTAATTATTTTTTAACAAAAAACCCTTTGAAGAGTATTTGTAACAATCTGTTGATATGAATAACATAGTTTTTATTCTCTCAACTGGATTACACACTTATTAATTCACTTTACATCCCAATATATGGTCTCCATCTTCTACCACCCCCCTCCTCCAACACTTCCTTTCCCTGTTCTCCCTCCTCTTCTCCTCTATGAAGGGGAGGCTCCCTGGGTGTCACCCCACCCCAGCACATCAAGTCTCTTTAGGAGTAGGCACACCCTCTCCCACAGAAGTCAGGCAAAGCAGCCCAGCTAGGGGAACAGGATCCACAGACAGGAAACAGATTCAGGGACAGCCCCTGCTCCAGTTGGTATTCCTGGAGGAAGATCAAGCTGCTTTTCTGCTACATATGTGCAGGGGACCTGTGTTCAGCCCATGCTTGCTCTTTGGTTGGTGGTTCAGTTTCTCAGAGACTCCTAGGGTCCAGATTAGTTGACTCTGTTGATCTTCTTATGGAGTCCTCTGTTGGGTCCTGCCTCTAAACACTGTGTTGTAAATTTTACAGGCACGCTGGGGTCATGCAGCCGGAGCGCACCAGACCAGCCAGAACACAGCNTCCTCGAACCGCCACTGCCAAGACTGCCCACCATCGCGAGAACGCCGTGGCAACTTCTAAGGACTCAGGGGAATGCTGGGAACCCTTCTTTGTATTTAAGCCAGTCCTAACAATAAAGATAAGGGCTTTGATCAGACACTTGCCAAGGCCCCATNTTTTCCTTTGCAGCCCTGTTCTTTCTCAGGAGTTCTCATCCTCCAGTTCGGATCCACAGTGGGTTCAGCAGGCAGAGCCACACATTTAGCGCTCAAGTGCGAACCCACCTCAAGGTGTTCTGCCCACGCAGACAAGGCGCCGGTCTGCGTGCAGGCAGGAACACCACATTTGGCTCCCAACGTGGACTGGAGTTCATGGGATCTCAGACGCTGGTATGGAGCTCCACGTGTAAGAAGGTATATCGTGCATCCCG